>NW_008356258.1:4471050-4487060 GCF_000622305.1 Nannospalax galili
CTATGTAGACCAGGCTGGACTTGAACTCACAGAGATCTACCTGCCTCTGCCTCCCAAGTGCTGGGATTAAAGGTGTGTGCCACCATGCCCAGCTCTAAAATATATATTTTGAAAAAGACCAATTGTACCTCACCCAGCAGTGATCAACTGTCATTAGTTCCTTGGGTAAAGTTGGGGACATCTAAGGACACAAACTTGACTCCATAGGCCTTAACATATATGACAGAATGCATAAAATCTGGTGGGGGGGACTATGGAAGGGAGAAGATAGGGAAGATTATCTAAATATGATTAAGATATGAAATGCAAAAGAATACAATAAAATATATATTGGAAAAATGTTCACAACTTCAAGAGGTTTTTGGCTTAGTAATTGTAAGTAAAAGTAAAATTCTTCATTCCATTCAGAGGTGAAGATGGCATGTATTTCTGAGTATAAAGAATTTTCTAGTTGGAAATAGATCAAGATCTTCTTGGAGGGAAATTTATATTGCTCAGCAAAGAAATCATAAAGCAAACACTGGTCAATTGCTGGTCCTGTTTGAGTGGTAGTTGGCTGAGCTTAATGAAAAAGTAGACAACAAAACCTCTGAAAACCATCTTCAGAGACTGTTCCCTGACTTCACATAAGACCAGCTTAACCTTCTAAAGAATCAGTGAGCTCCAGGTTCAGTGAGAGACCCTGTCTCAATAAATAAGATGGAGAGTCATTGAGCAAAGACACCTGACATCAGCCTTTGGCTTTCACACAGAAGCACATGCATGTGCGCACACACATGACCATATAGTCACAATACCACATATAAAATAAAAATGTAGGCAAATGATAAGATTACTATTTGTAAGAACTTTCCATATGTCAAATGGAGACTTCTAACGGATTACCTTTATGTATCTACTTAAACCACACTCAGTTTCAACAGTGTGCCCAGCAGTGATGGCAGCCCTCCAGCTTCCTATCAGTCTCTGATGAGTGCTGCTATTGCATTGGCTGAACTGTGTGTCTTGTGACTGGGGTGGCTCCGAGGAAGCACTTCATTGTCCTGATTTCTCCCAATATAGAAGTTTCATCATAGAATCTTCCAGCATTTGGACAGATTAGCCAAATCTCAGTATTTTTCTTGTTTTTGTTCAGTATGACATTTCCCATATCAACTTGGTAGGAAAGAAGAATTTTTGATTTTTAAATAAAAATTTAAAAAGTCCATAGAGCTTTTCTCCTAACCTCAAAAATGGTGTGGTAAGAATTTGAGACGGGTTAGTCCTTATTTTTCTGAATCATTTTCCCCATTCATGTATTTCAAGTATCCCTTTGTGCACACAAGAATGTACTTTGGGAAGCAGAGCTTTATGGTTCCTGGAGAATATACTTGGAAAACTCAGTTTTGTTTAGCACGAGGGTAATCAACAGGGAAGGTGGAGTCAGGCTGAGTCTACACAGTTGCAGGTATCACTTTGGATGGGGGCCATGCTGGAAGATTTGGTGGCCTCAGGAGTGGGATTCCTTTGTTCACAGGTTATGTGCTCACAAGCCCTCTGGTTAACATCTTGGCGCTAGTGTGAAGTAGGTGGAAATGTTTTTTATATGTGGACCAACTATGTTTTATTTTCAGAATCACATTGGCTAAACAGGTTTTTGATTTATAAGATACAATGGGCTGCTCTTTATGTTGAAGGATGGGCCTATGGATCATTAAGCACACTTGCCAACATTCTCTTTTATAGAATTAAAAAGACTGACTTACTGTGAATTAGTACACTGGTTTATTTAAGCTATCTTTCCCAATTCTCCTCAGAGCCACACATTGGTAACCATTTTCAGAAGCATCAATAAGTTGCTTGGCCGTTGATAGAGAAAGGTGATTACTTGGGCATTTTACAGATGGTTCTGGGCTTGGTATAATTTTGATCCTGGATCACATACAGTATTAGTCAGAGTGGGTAAGGCTATACTGCTGTAACAATTGCCACTAAATAACAGAGGTTTGTTTCTCATTTGTGCAAAGCTTGCTGTGGCCAGCTGTTTTCTAGGCCCAGAATTCTCTGCTTCTTTATGTTATAGGACTACTGAAATAAGGTATGTACACACAGTTGCTGGGCAGACAGAGACAGTGAGCCCATCACTAGGTGTTAAATAATTCCATTTGGGAGTGACATATTCCACTCTCACTCACATCTACTGGGCAAATAAGGACAACCCCCCGCCCCCCCGCCAACTTCAGAGTGGTAGAATATGAAGCCCTATCTTGTGGTGGCAGGTGAAGAGAAACTGTCTATAAGGGACGGTACTAAGGGCTAACACACACACACACACACACACACACACACACACACACACACTTCATGCCTGTAGCTTTGAATAGTGTTTAAGATACTATTATTAATCAACAGCTAGCAAGTCATGAGTAAGGACTGTCAAGGTCTATAGATCAATATTGTATAATTTTAGAGCTAGTAACAAATCAGCACTAAAAAGAAATACATGAACTTTTCTTTGTCTTGTATCACATAAGAATCTATAAGTCATGATCCAATTCCACTGCATTGTGACTGGCAATGTCAACCAACATGAACCAATAAAGATACTGCAGGGAGGGCTACAGAAATAGAAAACTTTCCCCAGAACCAAGAGGCCTAAGCCGATAGTCTGATTACAGTTGTGCCTTTCTAGCTGGAAATTTTAATAAGCTCTCGATGGGATTTTCTCCTTGAAAATTAGGGATTTCTTGATGGCCACAGCAAAGGAAATATGCCTTTGAAATTTGTTTACATTATGAAAAAGAGAATGTTTACAAAAATTTAAACTCAGAGAGCAAAAGGCTTTTTAAGAAAGTGAAATACTTTTCAAATTATTTTAAGCAGGTAGAATCTTTGAGCAAACTAAAATGTGTTGGGGCTACAGCTAGGAACATATACTTATGATGTATTTGTAAAACATGCATCCCTGGTCTTGGTGGACTATATATTTTTTAACTTTAAGGGATCTAGCTATGAAATATAAACTGCCAGGAAATTTGATAAAGACTGCAGATCGAGGGTCAGAAGACAAAAAATACTTTAAGTGCTATTGTGCTGCATTGGGTGTCAATAGATTGGCACAAAGAGCAGGAACATGCCTAACCCTCTCCTGGGAAGATTGTCAGTCTCCCTGTAAGAGAAGGAAATGAGGACTGTGGATGCTTTCTTAGATTATCTGCTTCAACAACCATAGTAAAGATCCTGTGTGTTAATGTGAGACACATGTTTGGTGCTAGGAGATATCAACAGCTCCTAACTGATGTCTGGGACAGGCTGATAGTAAAAATTTAGACTGGATTCAATTCTAGCTTCACTACTTCTGACCTGTGAGATTCTGGACAGCTTACCTAAGTTCTCACTGCCTCAGTGTCTTTAGTAGTAAAATGAGATAATAATGACACCGTGTTAACTTTTGTTACTATAACAAACACCTCAGATAAATCAACTTAAAGAGAGTGGAAGTTTATTTGACTTGCAGTTTTAGAGCTTTCAGTCAAATGATGATTTGCTCCATTTCTTTGGGCACACAGTGGCAAAGAATATTATGGAAGTGTCTGGAGTGGAGGAGACCTGTTCACCTCATAACCAGGGGCAAAGGACAGAAGAAGTGGGTCAGATTCCCACATTCCTTTCAAGAGCATGCCTCAGATATCTTTCCCTCACTAGGCTCTGCCTCTTAAAGGAGCCACCATCTCCCATTGGCTGGGAACGAAACCTTTAACACACTGGTTTGTGGGGACAGTCATCCAATCAGAGCAAGTCCCTGGTGAAGGTTTCTGAAATAAAGCACTTAGATGAAATACACAATAAGTGCTCTATGTGTGTGCTATTTATTATTTTTATTTCACCAGGTAGTCAGTGGTGCCCCTGTGTCCTAGTTTGTTTCTCCACTGCTGTGACAAAACACTCTGACCAGTACCAACTTGGGGAGGAAAGGGTTTATTTGTCTTATATCTCCTGGGTCACAGTTCATCAGGGAGCCCAAGGTAGGAACTCAGGGCAGGAACCTGGAGGCAGGAACTGGAGCACCGGCCATGGAGGAATGCTGCTTACTGGCTTGCTCTCCTGGCCTCTGCTCAGTCTGCTTTCTTATGCAACACAGGCCCACCTGCCCAGGGGTGGCACCACCCACAGTGGGCTGGGCCCTCCCACATCACACAACAATCAAGAAGATGCCCCACAGACATGGCCACAGGCCAGTCCTATGGAGGAAATTCCCCAATTGAGGTTCCCTCAACCCAGGTGTGTCAAGATGACACTAAAGCTATCCAGCACACCCTGGTAGCCAGCTCCACCCACAGAGGCTACCTCTGGAAACTTTTCACATGGATGAAATAAGATGTTGGGAGTCTGACCCAGCTCACTAGCAGAACTAGATTGTCCCTTAGCTGTTAAGGACTGGGCCAGGATGGAAGGCTATGCCCATCTTGGGAAGGGAAAATAAATCTGACTTACATGTTGTTGCACATTTGAAAGAAAGTCAAGCTTACTAAATTAGAAATAGATCCAATTGTTTCTAAAAATGTTGTTACTGTCATTGGAATTTGAATTGCAAGTCAAAATTGTATTACAAAATAGATGACAAGTAGTTGAAATATTAACTGAGGGAAACAGTTTTGGCACTCCAAGAAGGATCCTTGTAATTAATCTTCCCTGGTAATCTCAACAGGGTAACCATTGCTAATTAGAAAAATGTTTTGTCAACCCATCCAGAATCTGAGCCTGGTAAACAGCAAGAGTACAGAGTTCTGTTCCACTGTAGTCCAAAGACAATGGGATGCTTTGCATACAACAGGCATATAATCAATGTTGTCTGTTGCTATTCTGTGCTGAAAGCTAAACACAAATTCACACACTTAAAGCAGACTCGGATCAGAAGGTTTTTCCTGGAATGGGGCCATCTTCTTTTCCAGTCACAATCCAAGTGGAAAGAGTGAATTTGGTTCTGACAGTGTGAGCCACAACATCTGGAGTCTGGCCTTCTACCCTGGGTCTTGACCTCTACTTTTAAAAACAGTAGACAAATAGTTTGTAGAATATTCTAAACAGCAAAAGGGTGCAACCTTGTGAAACCCAGCAAAGAAAAGTGACTAGCACTTTGCACATAAGTGTCATGCACATGAGTGTCAGTCTAAACAAAAGGCATCGACTTCCTTTGTGAACATATAATACAGCATCAGCCCCCATTCTCTTAATTGGTTATCTGTTCACTTAGAAGACTTAAAATGTTTACAGGTATTATGTGATTAAAACTTTGTGTTACTGTGTTGAAATATCATAATATAAAGCCTATCCTCTTAATCACTTTTCATTTAAAGAGTTAACGCAAGTATTCAGTGCCCCCGTACAGGTCAGGGCACTTGTGTCAACTTTAAGTATGGTTCGATTTGTGTGGGGGAGGGGCATTTAGGATTGTGCCCACCAACTATGTTAGCTGGCTTTCTCTTTCACTCCATTAGGACCTTCAAAGTACAGAATGGTGTCATCCACATTTAGGCCTCGTCTTCCCTCTTTGGTTAATTATCTCTGGAAACCTCACATATACACTTAGAAGTATGCTTTACTAACCTAGACACTTCTCAACCCAGTCAACTGAAAAGTGACCATCATTACTCATTAGCAGTTTATCAAAGGAAAGCCTGGGATGGAAAAGGAGAAGAAACCTGATTATGTAGTTAGTTCTTTTAGTAACATCGAGAAATGGAATTTATTGACTAAAATGAGCATGTGGTGTTAGCAGTCATCAATCTTGCTATTTTTTTCCTTCAGCAGAATTAGATTTATTCACAATTTAGTACAGATTACAGTTCCCTAAGATGAATGACTCTTCAGAGTCAGCAACACAGGAACAGACTTGGTGATTCTCCAAGCAGAAGATCCTGAACTACTGCTTTCTCTTGGTAACCACATCTTTTCAAAGACCATCTCCCCTCTTGGTAATCTTGGTGGGAGAGAGGGCCATCACCTTCCTTACTTGGAAAGACACCCCCAGTCATTCCTTCCCATTGGGTGAGATTCTGTCAGGTTTTCAAGGCCAATTTCCAAATACTCATGTCCCCAAAGTAGGAAAAAGATGGTCACAGCAGTAAGATCTTGTGTTTGAGAGATTAAAGAGCAAAGAAGGAGGGGCCAGAGGAGTCAAGTGAAAACCTTTACTCATGCTTTAGTTTTAACTCTTAAATGGCAGAAGCCAAGTATATTTGGTGATAGCAATAATAGTTCCTCCATAGAGAAACTGAAGGTTGTAGTGAACAATGACAGAGCTAAGTGTTGGAAACGACGTTGGAGGCCTGCTGGTCTATTTCCCCACCCAGTGTGATGCCACTGACACGGAAACAATTTTCTGTGAACAGACCTAGGAATGGACCTCCCTCCTGAACTATTTCTCATGATTGCCACTCTTCACTGTGTCTTGCATTCACCAAGCAGCTCAGGTATGGAAGCATGCTGTTTGCTAGGACTGTGGTAACAGAATACCACAGACTGGGTGCCTTCGACACCAGTCATTGGTCTCACAGTTCTTGAGGTTAGCATCTGAGATCAAGGGGCCTGTGTATCCTCTGAGACCTCTCTCTTTGGCTGGCTTCTTTCTGCTCTGCTCTCATGTCATCCCTCTGAGCACACATCTGGGTGTCTGCTCTTACTAGGATACCAGTCATATTGGATAAGGATCCTACTTTATGGGCTCATTTTAATCTAACAACTCCTGTAAGCCATAGTTTCCAAATTTGGTTACATTCTGAAGTGCTGGAGTTGGGTCTTCAATGTGTGAATGTGGGAGATGGGAGCAGAGGGGCACAAAATACAGATTATGACAGATGATCTGAAGGAGTGAGGCCAGGCCACACCAGTGAGCCTCAGAGTCTTACAGTATGCTGAGATGTGGATTTCTTTAGGCTTTGGGATCCTTACCCAATGGGAGGAAAAGGTTTGGGAGTGTCTTTCCAGGTGAGAAGGAAAACCAGGGTACACCAGTGAGTCTCAAAGGTCCTACAATATGCTGAAGTACTGACTTCTTTAGTTTTTAGGGTCCTGTGTAGGACAAGGGGCTGCTGGGCATGAAGAGCATTTTCTTTTCTTTTTGGTCTTTTTAAAAATGATTTTTATTTTATGTGTATGAGTGAATTCCCTGAATGTGTGTAAGTGTACCTGTGTCGTGCAATGCCCACAGAGATCAGAAAAAGGTGTTGGAGTCCCCTGGAGCTGGGGTTACAAACAGTTGTTAGCTACCATGTGGGCACTGAGAATCGAACCCAGGTCCTCTCCAAGAGCAACCAGTGCTCTTAAGCTGTGAGTCATCTCTCCAGTCCCTCTTTTTGATATTTTTTGAGACAGGGTCTCCCTGTAGCCCCAGCTGACTTGGAACTTGCTATGCAGACCAGGTTGGCCTCCACCTCACAGAAATCCACCTGCCTCTGTCTCCCCAGTGCTGGGATTAAAGGCATATGCCACATGCCTGGCTGTGGATTTGCCTTTGTACTCATGTCATGATGTGAAAAATGTTGTGAGGCACAAGAGGAGGATCCATGGATTCCAGGCATTACACAGGCTATGTTCATCGGTCTAGGTAAGTATGTTTTCTTGCAAAGTGGGCATGGACACTTGTCATTATGAGGTGGAAATGTGAAGCAAGATTTATTGTGGAGAGAGAGGAAAAAGAAAGCAGGGAAGTCAGGTAGTAGAGCATACAGGAATCCCATGCTCTCAATAGCCCACAAAGAGATAGCTAGCTGCGGAAAGAGGGACCTAGTCCCATAATAATAATGTTCAGTGTGCTCCACTCCCTGGTTGCTGCCAGTCTGTGAGGACACATGAGATGGCACCAGAATATCAATCTACAATGTGCTTGAGCACAGTGTACAGTGTCATAGACAAGTCTCTTTCTTGTAGTGAGACTTTCTTGGTGGAGGGGGTAGAATGTGAAAAATATTGTGAGACACAAGAGGCTATGATATGACCTTCATGCCAGTGTGGAACAGATTCAGTCTGGCCTTTGAGCCCGGAGACATGTGGAAAGAGAATCTCGGTCCCTATGTCCCTGTAGTCATAGAAGCTTCTGGTGGAAGAATTGGCCTCATTAGGAAGGAGCATCTTTGAGACTGAACATCTGAAATCAGCCTGTTATTCCTGAGTGAACTCAGATTTGCTGAGTCCACTTCTTCCTAAGCTACCCAAAGTTGGGATGACTGAGTCCCCGGGGACATCAGCTTTGCTTCTTCTCATACACTGTCAGGCCACTGGCTTATTAGCAATGTCTTTGGTATGTGAGCATCATTTGGTCAAGCCAGTGTGCACAGCACAGTTGTATTTCTGAGGCCGTAATGCTGAAACTGTGCCCTGGACTGTGCTTACTATCAAGGAAGCTCCTATCTCCAGCCATCTAGCCATCCTCACTGGCATCTTTCCATCAGGAAACCCCTCCTTTGCTTATCTTCTACTGGGTCTGGTTCTTCTATATCCAGTTATAAGCCATGATTTGTCTTAGACAGTGTACTTGATTCTTTAATTCTTTTAAATTATTATTTAAAAATTTAAATTACATTGTGTGTATGTGTGTGTGTGTGTGTGTGTGTGTGTGTGTGTGTGTCTGTATCTGTGTGTCTGTGTGTAAGTCAGAGGATAACTTGTAGGAGTCAATTTTCTCGTTCTCTCCTTCCATTAGTGTGGATCCTGGGGATAAAAAGGGCCCTTAGATCTGATCTCAGCCCGCCACGTTTATTTGTTTCTCATGCTTCTCTAAAACTCAGGTTGTTAGGCTTGGTGGCAAGTACCTTAAGACCTGCAGAACTACCTCACTGCCCTAAACTGTCATTTGAAGTGCCATTTATTGAGGTGCTTGCTGTTCAGTTTGGTCTGTAGGTAGTGCACAGCATTATCAGTTCTCTCCTCAGGTTGGTCTGTGGGTAGTGCACAGCGTTCTCGGTTCTCTGCTCAGTTTGATCTGTGGGTAGTGCACAGCGTTCTCGGTTCTCTGCTCACGTTGTTCTGTGGCTAGTGCACATTGTTCTCGGCTCTCTGCTCAGGTTGGTCTGTGGATAGTGCACATTGTTCTCGGTTCTCTGCTCACGTTGGTCTGTGGGTAGTGTACAGTGTTCTCGGTTCTCTGCTCACGTTGTTCTGTGGCTAGTGCACATTGTTCTCGGCTCTCTGCTCACGTTGGTCTGTGGATAGTGCACATCGTTCTCGGTTCTCTGCTCAGGTTGGTCTGTGGATAGTGCCCAGCGTTCTCGGTTCTCTGCTCAGGTTGGTCTGTGGATAGTGCCCAGCGTTCTCGGTTCTCTGCTCAGGTTGGTCTGTGGATAGTGCACAGCGTTCTCGGTTCTCTGCTCAGGTTGGTCTGTGGATAGTGCCCAGCGTTCTCGGTTCTCTGCTCAGGTTGGTCTGTGGATAGTGCCCAGCGTTCTCGGTTCTCTGCTCAGGTTGGTCTGTGGATAGTGCCCAGCGTTCTCGGTTCTCTGCTCAGGTTGGTCTGTGGATAGTGCCCAGCGTTCTCGGTTCTCTGCTCAGGTTGGTCTGTGGATAGTGCCCAGCGTTCTCGGTTCTCTGCTCAGGTTGGTCTGTGGATAGTGCCCAGCGTTCTCGGTTCTCTGCTCAGGTTGGTCTGTGGATAGTGCCCAGCGTTCTCGGTTCTCTGCTCAGGTTGGTCTGTGGATAGTGCACATTGTTCTCGGCTCTCTGCTCACGTTGTTCTGTGGATAGTGCACAGCGTTCTCGGTTCTCTGCTCACGTTGGTCTGTGGATAGTGCACATTGTTCTCGGTTCTCTGCTCAGGTTGGTCTGTGGATAGTGCACATTGTTCTCGGCTCTCTGCTCCGGTTGGTCTGTGGGTAGTGCACAGCGTTCTCGGCTCTCTGCTCAGGTTGGTCTGTGGATAGTGCCCAGCGTTCTCGGTTCTCTGCTCAGGTTGGGCTGTGGATAGTGCACATTGTTCTCGGCTCTCTGCTCCGGTTGGTCTGTGGGTAGTGCACAGCGTTCTCGGCTCTCTGCTCAGGTTGGTCTGTGGATAGTGCCCAGCGTTCTCGGTTCTCTGCTCAGGTTGGGCTGTGGATAGTGCACATTGTTCTCGGCTCTCTGCTCCGGTTGGTCTGTGGGTAGTGCACAGCGTTCTCGGCTCTCTGCTCAGGTTGGTCTGTGGATAGTGCCCAGCGTTCTCGGTTCTCTGCTCAGGTTGGGCTGTGGATAGTGCACATTGTTCTCGGCTCTCTGCTCCGGTTGGTCTGTGGGTAGTGCACAGCGTTCTCGGCTCTCTGCTCAGGTTGGTCTGTGGATAGTGCCCAGCGTTCTCGGTTCTCTGCTCAGGTTGGGCTGTGGATAGTGCACATTGTTCTCGGCTCTCTGCTCCGGTTGGTCTGTGGGTAGTGCACAGCGTTCTCGGCTCTCTGCTCAGGTTGGTCTGTGGATAGTGCCCAGCGTTCTCGGTTCTCTGCTCAGGTTGGGCTGTGGATAGTGCACATTGTTCTCGGCTCTCTGCTCCGGTTGGTCTGTGGGTAGTGCACAGCGTTCTCGGCTCTCTGCTCAGGTTGGTCTGTGGATAGTGCACAGCGTTCTCGGTTCTCTGCTCAGGTTGGTCTGTGGATAGTGCACATTGTTCTCGGCTCTCTGCTCAGGTTGGTCTGTGGGTAGTGCACAGCGTTCTCGGCTCTCTGCTCAGGTTGGTCTGTGGGTAGTGCACATTGTTCTCGGTTCTCTGCTCAGGTTGGTCTGTGGGTAGTGCACAGCGTTCTCAGTTCTCTTTTCACTTCTCCCATGGCTTGCCAGGAGGTGCTAGTAGTGTGTTCTCTCTGTCTGAATTGGTTTGGGCACTAGGATTTTGTATTTTGTTGGATGATTTCTTCCCTTTACTCAGGTGAGGAAGCTTCCACTGTAGTGTATTTTGACCTGACTCTGCTCTTTGCCTACCATGGGCCTAACATTCAGGTGCCAGCACCCATGGGTGAGAAACATGGCCAAGTCTTTCGCACCATCTAAGTAGTTGCTTTTCATGATCTCTCTCTATGTCTCTTTCTTTTTCTCCCGCCCAAATTATCATCTCCAACTGTAAAGAGGGAGGCAAATTGAAGAAAGATCTTTATGTGCCCATTTATGTGCACTGAAGTCACTTGAGATACTCCGTGGAAAGCCAAGTGGGTTAAAAGAGAATAAAAATGCAATTATCTCATCAACTAAATGTAAAAATGAAGACAGAGTTATAATCTTGGGAGTTGCTTTGACTCTTTGCCCCACTTTCATTCTCTGCAAAATCAAGTCAATAAACACAAAATGTAGGAAGCAAATGTTTAACTATGTTTGGGCATTTAGTCCAGGGTGTTTATTTCCATGTATGTTCATTGCAAGGTAAAGAATTTTAACTGAAAATTAGAAATACCTTCTAATGGTTGCAGCACATTCTTTTATGAACCTCACAGAATGACATTCTGCTCTAAGCCCTCCACATTTATTTATCTCTCATGCTTCTCTAGGGGGGGTCTTATTTAGGTCACATGCTGGCAGGTGCTATCTGGATCTGTAATCTGTGCTCTTAAAGCCTTTTACTATGGGATAGAATTGACTGTAACATGCAACAGGTAAAATAAAACCTATTGGGGATTCCAGTCCAGATGTCCCTCTTCTCAGAACATAATTTACTCACAAGTGATGAATGAGTAACACTTAAGCTATCTATTTGTGCTTGCTTCTGCAGTACAGATACAAACCCTGAAACAGTAGCTATTAGCGCGGGCGTTGTATGAGGAGGAAATGTACATTTGTGAAGCGAGCCGTATATTTTGTTGTTGTTGTTGTTGAGTGGGTTTCATTTCAGGGATGAAGGATGATTCAACACACATAAATCAATAATACAACATAACACGTACATTTACTTATAAACCAATCACACAATTGTCTCAATACATGCAGAAAAGACCTCCAGCAAAATTCACCATCCTTTCATGATAAAGTCCTGAGAAACTAGGGCCAGAGGGAGCACACCTCAATGTCAGAAGGGCTATGGATGACAAAGCTATAGCTCATTTTCCTGTATTGAAAAGATTTTAGTGACTTTCCTAGAAAACATATATGAACCAAAGCATCGATAATTAGCAAAAAGCAAAATATGAAAGTCAGTAGTAGCTGTTTTTGTACACCAATAACAGATTACCTGACAAAAATGACCTGAAACTTTGAAACTGAGAGATATATGTGAAGATACAGATGTAAGTAAGGACTTTAATCTCTCAGGATATAGTGCCAAGAAGTGACAAGTGGGAATGTGCATGAAATTTAAGTTTCTGCACAGCAAAGGAAACAATCAACATAGTGAAAAGACAGCCTGCAGAAGAGGTGGAAATCTTGGCCAGCACACCAGGCAGGGAATTAACATCTGGAATCTATAAAGAACTAAAAAAATAAAATTTAAATACCAAACACCCAAATAATCCACTAAAAAATGGGCAATGAATCGAACAGGCAGTTTCAAAAATGAAGAAATACAAATGGCTAATAAATATATTGAACAGTGTTGAGCTTCCTTAGCCATCAGGGGCATGCAAATGAAAGCTATGCTGTGATTCCATTGTCAAGAAAGCAAACAACAAATGCTGCTGAGGATGTGGAGAATGAGGAGCTCTTCCCTACTGCTGGCAGGAATGTAAGGTAGCACAGCCACTGAGGAAGTTAGTATGGTGTTCTCAAAGACCTAAAGCTAGAACCACTGCTACCCTACCATCCAGCTATACCACTCCTGGGTATAGCTGTGAAGGAAGCCTAGTCAGGCTATCACAACTACTTGCACATCCATGCTTTTTGCTGCACTGGTCACAGTAGTTATGATATAGAACCAGCCTAAATGCCCTCAAAAGAGGAATGGTTAAAGAAAAGATGGTATATGTAAAACAATGGAGCTTTATTCGGTGGTAAAGAATAGTGAAAGCATGTAATTTTCAGGAAAATGGATGGAACTAGAGAGCATCACTTTAGCAAAATAAGACTCAAAAAGGCAAATTTTACATGTTCTCTTTCAAATATGGAATCTAGACTCATATATGAAGATATATACAGGGGCTGGGGAGATAACTTAGCAGTTAGGAGCAATGACTGCTCTTGCAGAGGATCTGGGTTCACTTCCTAGCTCTCACATGCTGTCTAAGGACCATCTATAACTCCAGTTCTAGGGGATCTGATGTCTTCTTCTGGCCTCCATGGGCATTGCCCACACATGTGCATTTACATACATTTAGGCAAAACACTCATACACAGAAAATAAAAATAAATAGAAAAAAATATATGGATATATATGAAAACAGAAGGGTTACTTGAAGGGAGAGAGAAAAACAGTGAGAGGAGGGGAGGGAGGGGAGAGAAGGGAGGATAATGGGGGTGAAAATAAGCAAAATACAATATATATGTATGAAAATGTGGACACACACACACACACACACACACATGCATCTGTTTAAACCAGGAAAGATTTAGTTAGGAAAAAAGACAGAATATTTTGTGATCACTAGCAGAATTCTGCTTTATAGATTGAGGTTCGGTTCATAATGCCCAAATAAACCAAATATCATATCATGAAAAATCTAGATTTATAGCTTGTAAGAACAGCAACAGAACTTCTCATGAATACATATGGCTCTATGATTTAACCTCAAAATAGGAAACTTAGCCTTTAATCCCAGCTCATAGGAAGCAGAGACAGGCAGATCTCAGTGAGTTCTAGGCCAGCCAGAGCTACATAATGATACAGATACTGCTCTTTTTTTTTTTTTTTTTTTTTTAAGGAAACACAGAAGCAAGTGACTTTAAATGTAGTTATTGATATCAACTCTTCTATTTGCCTGGATGAAGGCTGAGGGTCAGAAAAGCTGCAAAGTGGTTATGATAACACAGAGGATTAGTGAGACAACTCCTGGTCCATAACTGAAGATCCACACAGCCTTGGGAACTAAGTGTAGACTAGTGTGACACACGCAGCACAGAAAACTTCTACTCTGATGATCTGCATCTGTCAGGCTGACTGGATAGTTATGGAAACTCCACTTTTCTTGAGCTGTGCCTACAAAGGTGGAAATCTTTTTGGACATCATAGTGTCAGTTAGGAAGAGAAAGAAAACACTTGAAGACCAAAGTTGCAAAATTGGGCACTCCCAGGTGTTCCAGTCACCCTGTCCCCCTTAGAAAAGGTGAGTTGTATCTCCCTTCTAGTGCTTCATCTTAGACCCTCCTGCTTCAGTGATGTTGATTACCTTAAAATTCCTACAGCTGGCGCAAACCGCACGTCTCACTCTGACCTCCAGGCCTCCTTCCCAGGTAAGTCAATCATGCCCACTGAGCCTTGACTCCCCCAGCCTCATTCACCCTCCCACCTCCCCTGCCATTCTCTCCACCTAGCCTGGGACCTGTCCCATTCCTTGTCTTGGCTCCCCAGGCATCAGGGGAACCACCATTGCTTCCTGATCCTTTGCATCCAGACCAACCCAGTTACTTCTGGGGTCCCCGGGAGCCCTCTGGGCCTGGCCCCACGCTCACCACCCTCTGCTTCCCTGGTCTGCACAACCCACCATCCTCTCTCCTGGGAGCCCTCAGGATCTGGTCCTGCTCTCACCTCCCTCTGCTTCCCTGGGCTGCACAACTGCCAGTCTCTTTCCTGGAGGCCAGGGCTGACCTTTTCTCTTCCTGATCCTGTGCATCCAGACCAACCCAGACCAACCCAGTTCCTCAGTGCAGTCCCCAGGAGCACTTGGGGCCTCTTCCCACCCCCATCTCCCTTTGCATCTCAGAGTGTCATGGCCACCAGCTGCCCTAGACCAGCATTTTTTCTGGGCCCTGCTCCCAGGCCAGTCCAACCTCCAAATCCTTGAGGCCAAAATCTTTCCTGGAGGGATGCAGACCTTAGGAGAAAGACTGAGAGCATCTGATCATCATCTGACTTGGGCCTCTGTGGGAACTCCTGAAGACAAAAGCAATCTGGTCACGCCAATATAAATCAAAAGAGAGAAGCAAAAGCTTACAGGAACCAGCTTTTCATGCTCCCCAAGTAAACCACAAAGAAACATAAAGTTTACAAAAAGAAGCAGACCTAAACTTGAAGGCTTGAATCTCACACAAGAATCAGAAACTACAAAAGAAATTCACATGTCAAAATCACAGAGAAAAAATAATAACATGAAAAACCCAAATAATATATCCCCACTAAATACCAATAGTCCTCTAGAGGAGTACAATGAGAACTCCCTAGAGATAATGCAGGACATGGAACTCAAAAGAACAATTATAAACATGATAAAAGAATTCAGTGAATTTAAAGAACATACAAAGAAATCAAAGAACTGAAGGAAGATAGGGATAAACTTCTGAATGAATTCAGAAAAGAGCTAGAAATATTGAAGAATACTCAGGCTGAAATGAAGAAGGAAGTGAAACACTCCATAAGCCAATTATAAACGACAGGAGGAAACCTTACCCATAGGATGAATGAAATGGAAAACAGAGTATCAAGGCTGGAAGATAAAGTGGACGAACTAGACCACTCAAGAAAAGATTATGAAAAATTTAAGAAATCACAAGAATGGAATATGCAGGAATTGTGTGGCACCATTAAAAGACCAAACTTATGAATCATAGGCATAAAGGAAAAAGGAGAATCCCAAGATCATGGCATGGACCAGATCTTCAACAGAATCATGAAAGAAAATTTCCCAAAATTAAAGAAAGACATGCCCATACAAATACAAGAAGCATATAGATCACCAAACAGACAGGTCCAGAAAAGAAACTCTCCACGGCACATCATAGTAAAAGCACTAAATGTACAGAACAAAGAGACAATTCTGAAAGTTGCAAAAGAGAAACTGCAAGTCACATAGAAAGGAAGACCCATTAGGATTATAGTTGACTTTTCAGTGCAAACTATGAAAGCCAGAAGAGCCTGGACCAAAGTTTTCCCAGTTTTAAATGACCACAGATGCCAACCCAGAATACTATACCAAGCCAAAATGTCTATTATAGTCAAAGGG
>NW_008356258.1:4487649-4488461 GCF_000622305.1 Nannospalax galili
AAATACTACAGGACTTTAAGACCCAGATTAATCCCAACTCATTAATAGTAGGGGACTTCAATACCCCACTGTCTCTATTAGATAGGTCCACAGGGCAGAGTTAACAGAGAGACATCTGAATTAATAGCATATATCAAATGGGCTTAACAGACATCTACCGAGTATTCCACCCAAGCACCAAAGGAAATACTTTCTACTTAGCACCCCATGGAACCTTCCCCAAAATCGACCATATACTGGGGCACAAAACAAACCTCAACACATACAAAAAGACTGAAATAATTCCATGCATTCAATCAGACCACAATGCAACAAGGCTTACAGTCAATACTGGAAGAAGCTGTAATCACCACAGGAACACATGGAGATTAAACAACTCACTCCTAAAGGACAAATGGGTCAAAAGAAATTAAGAAAGAAAAGTATTCCTGGAACTAAATGAAAAGGACAATACAACACAACAAAACCTCTTGGACATGCTGAAAGCTGTCCTTAGAGGGAAGTTTATAGCTCTAAGTGCCTACATCAAAAAAATCAGAAAGAACACAAATAAATGACTTAACATTGCAACTTAAGACACTTGGAAAGCAACAACAAATGAAACTCAAACCCAGCAGACAAGAAGAAACAACAAAAATCAGGGCAGAAATTAATGAAATCGAAACAAAAAACAATACAAAGAATCAATGAATCCAAGAGCTATTTCTTTGGAAAGATAAATAAGATTGACAGACCTCTAGCCCAGTTAACCAAAAGAAAGAAAGAGCACCTCCAGATCAACAAAATCAGAGATGAAAGGGGAAACATCACAA
>NW_008356258.1:4488578-4492300 GCF_000622305.1 Nannospalax galili
CTAAATATATCCATAATAGAAAAAGAAAGTGAAAGAGTAATACAAAACCTCCCAACTAAAAAAAGCCCAGGACCAGATGGATTTTCAGCAGAATTCTATCAGACATTTAAAGACGACCTACATCCAATACTACTTAATTTATTCAAAAAGATAGAAATGGAGGGAGAACTTCCAAATTCCTGCTATGAAGCCAGCATCACTTGTTGGGAGCTTTTAATATAGGCACAGCCATTATGTACATTGAGCTGTGGCAGATTTGCTTGTTTACTTAGAGTTTGTGTTTTGCACACCAGTACCTAATTATTCTGCCAAGTCAGGAGGAATGTGTTTATAATTTAGGGACGATGTTTAAATGGTGGAGTTCACAACAAGTATTTGACCGCTCCTTGACCCTCAGATACAGGTGGGAAAAACAGCTGTTGAAGCTAATTGAGTTAAGCAAACAGTGGCTATCTCTGATGTTCTACTGTATAAAAAGGCAGAGCTAAAATAAACCGGGGCTGCAGTCTCTACTGATAGTCCTCCCAAGTATCTTTTCTCTGTCTCTAATTTTTTCTTTCAATCCTGACTCCCCTTTTCAGGTACTGTCCATCTTGGCTGGCTGGCACCAGCAAGTGGCACCCGAAGCAGGGACCTGAAAAGTAGGGAAAAAAGTGAAGGACACCGCTGGAGAAATTAAGTGAGTGCACTCGGTAAGATTGGGAACTGATAAGTATTTATCTTGGGAGAAGATGGAGCAAGGAAACAGTCACTCAGTTTTTGTAAGGAATATGCTTGGGGCCTGAAGAGCAAAGACTGAGAGTAAAGAGGAGAATCCAATAAGCGGCAGCTTGGATAAAAGTGAAAGCAAACCTTTGCTCCGCCAGAGCCAGCTCCATTAGTCTTGCCACCCTTTTATGAGGACCCCTGTCTGGGGCTAGAAGAGGGATCTCTTGGCCCTGATGATGAGTCTGCCCTAGGAGAGGAGACGGTTGAGTATGATTGGGAAAAGTGTCCACCTCTAATTGCCTTGTCTGAGAAGTCTAACTATCACTGGGAAATTGAGCAATTAAGGGCAGAGTTAGAGGCTTTGAAGAAGGGAATGTTTAACAAAAAGGAGAAAAGAACTAGGACCACCTCAACACCCTTCAATCTCTATACAGATAGTCATTATGTAGCTTGAGCTCTACAGGAAATTGAAGCAGTACCTTTTATTGAAATGAGGAATGTTCAAATTTGTTTGCTGTTAATACAAGTGCAAAATAGTATTAAATATAGAAAATATCCTTGCTATATAGGACATCTCAGAGCACATAGTGGTCTTCCTGGGCCATTAGCTTTGGGGAACGCCTTGGTGGATAAAGCCACTCAGCTTATAGGATTGACTCAGGTAGAGCAAGCTACAAATTCTCATGCCATTCATCACCAAAATAGCCAAAGTTTGAGAAAACAATTTCATATTACTAGGGAAGCTGCAAGACAAATTGTGTGACAATGCTCATCTTGTCCTCAAACACAAATTGTTCCTCATTATTGGGTTAGTCCTAGAGGACTGAAGCCTAACCAATTGTGGCAAATGGACATTACTCATGTTGCGGGTTTTGGCAGGGAAAGGTAGGTACATGTTACAATAGATACATTTTCTGGCTTTATTATGGCTACTGTGCAAACAGGAGAAGCCACAAAAAATGTTGTAACTCATTGCTTGACTTGCTTTTCCATAACTGGGATCTCTAACATTATAAAAACGATAACGGCTCTGGCTACACCAGTCAGGGGTTCCAGCGTTTCTGTTTGCAATTGGGCATTGAACATAAAACTGGGATACCATATAACCCACAAGGACAAGGCATAGTGGAAAGAGCTCATGGTGCTTTACAAGCACAATTACAAAAAATAAAAAAAGGTGGAGTTATATCCCCAGACACCAAGTAATCTTTTACATCATACTCTTTTCATTTTAAATTTTTTGAGTTTGGATAGAAATGACCGTTCTGTGGGAGATAGAATGTGGCTCCCTCAGTCACAGGATACCTATGCCCAAGTCAGGTGGAAGGATCCTTTAAATGGACAATGGAATGGCACTGACCCTGTATTGATATGGGGAAGAGGGCATGTTTGTATTTTTCCACAGGACGCAGATGGAGCCAGGTGGCTGCCGGAAAGGCTGGTGAGGTTTGCCGGCGAGTGCCAGGAAAAGAAGTGGAAAAGAATGATGAGGTGGCAAACGTGGCTGATGATGATGCTCCTGCAAGTGATCTTGGCTGAGTTATACTGGACTTATGTTCCTGATCCACCAATATTGCACCCCGTTATATGGGAGGAAAAAGAGTAATGACTGCGAATGACTCTCAGTTAATCACTGGGCCCGCTTTGAAACATCCGATGATGTAAGCGGAGATGAATTTTAATTATTCGGGATTGGGAAGCAGGTTGCCTATTTGTTTTGTTAAAAATGATAATAAGCCTGGGTGTGTACAAGTAGATGACTATGTGCTTGTGGGACGAGTTGGATGTTGTACCAATGCCAAAGTGTTATTGCCAAGAGATAATAGAGAAAAAATTTCTCTGCAAGCATTTCCACCCTGTAAGCAGCGGCAGATATTCTAAAAAGGTTGAGAGCCACCTTACGATCGTGGTCCTCTATCACTTCCATCGTGAGTGGTTTAACAGGACTTGGCATGCTTTTCCTCCTATGTCCTTGTTTTCATCTGGTGACAGTGAAGTCATTTATGAAATCCTTGTGGCAAGTCAAGACTGCTGTGCATGATATGAGATTGTGTTCCCTCCCCTAACGGAGGCCGGTAGTCAAAGACGGGTAAGATCTGGGAGAAAGTCAACCTAAGACAGGGCGTAGCTGATGGAAGCTATGTGCTGATGACAGGTAAGGCTTTGCTTTAGCAGAAGAAAACCTAAGACAGGCATGGATGGTCCTTCTGTCCTGGATATAGCATAATCTGGGGTTATAAAAAATAAAAAGGGGGAGATGTTGGGAGCTATTAATATAGGCACAGCCATTATGTATATTGAGCTGTGGCAGGCTTGCTTGTTTACTTAGAGTTTGTGTTTTGCACACCAGTACCTAATTATTCTGCCAAGTCAGGAGGAATATGTTTATAATTTAGGGAAGATGGTTACATCCTAGAGTTCACAACAAGTATTTGACTTCTCCTTGACCCTCAGATACAGGTGGGAAAAACAGCTGTTGAAGCTAATTGAGTTAAGCAAACAGTGGCTATCTCTGATGTTCTTCTGTATAAAAAGGCGGAGCTAAAATAAACCAGGGCTGCAGTCTCTACTGACAGTCCTCTGAAGTATCTTTTCTCTGTCTCTTGTTTTTTCTCTCTGTCCTCATTCCCCCTTTCAGGTACTTTCCATCTTGGCTGGCTGGCACTGGCAATCACTCTAATACCAAAGCCAGGTAAAGATATAACCAAAGAACAGAACTATAGACCCATATCCTTAATGAACATAGATGCAAAAGATTCTCAACAAGATACTTGCAAACTGCCTATAGACACACATCAAAAAGATCATCCACCATGATCAAGTCAGCTTTATCCCAGAGATGCAGGGATGGTTCAATATACAGAAGTCAATAAACATCATGAATCATATAAATAAGCTCAAAGACAAGAGCCACATGGTCATCTCAATAGATGCAGAGAAGGCCTTTGACAAAATTCAACATGCATTTATGTTCAAAGTCCTAGAAGGAATTGGACTGGAGGGAACATACCTCA
>NW_008356258.1:4493301-4495254 GCF_000622305.1 Nannospalax galili
GAGGGAGGGAGGGAGGGAAAGAATTTTCTAAATGGGACATCAATTGAACAAGGGCAAGAATTAACAAATGGGACCTCATTAAACTGAAAAGTGTCTGTACATCAAAGGAGACAACCAGGGAAGTGAACAGAAAACCCACAGAATGGGAGAAAATCTTCACCAGCGACACATCTGACAGAGGTTTAATATCCAGAATATGTAATGAGCTCAAAAAACAGAGAATCAAGACAAGAGTAACCCAATTAAAAGATGGGCTAAGGAGCTGAACAGAGTTCTCAAAAGAAGAAAGATGGCTATGAAACATCTTAAAAGGTGTTCAACATCACTAATAATTAGGGAGATGCAAATTAAAACCACTTTAAGATTTCATCTTACCCCAGTCAGACTGGCTAAGATCAAGAGAACAAATGATACCAAATGTTGGAGAGGATGTGGGGACAGGGGAACACTCATCCACTGCTGGTGGGGCTGCAAACGTGTTCAACCCCTATGAAGAGCAGTGTGGAGAACTGTTAAAAACTACAAATGAACCTAACTTTTGACCCAGTTATACCACTTCTTGGCATATACACAAAGAACTCATCCTATTGCAGGGACACCTGTACATCCATGTTTGTTGCTCCTCTTTTCACAATAGCTAAGAGATGGAAGCAACCTAAATGTCCCTCAATTGATGAGTGGATAATGAAAATGTGGTTCATTTATATGACAGAGTTTTACTCAACAGTAAAGAAAGATTAAATCATGAAATTTGCAGGTAAGTGGATGGAACTAGAAACTGTTATTCTAATTGAAGTAACACAGACTTAGAAAAAAAATCGATATATGTTCTCCCTCATATGTGAATCCTAGAACCAAACCCATATAAGTGAGTGTGTATCCAGACATAACTACAGGAACCACGATAATGGAAAGGAACCAGGAAGGTAAAGGAAAAGAAAGAACCTGAAAGAGAAGAACAGTAGGAAACAGGCCTTAATAAGGGAGATATGGATAAAAATTGGGTTAGTTTAAGGGAGGGGTGAGGGAATGGTATACAAGGAACCTAGGGGATAAAGGGTAACAAAGAGCTCAAGAGAGGTAGGACTGTAGGAGAAGGGTATTATTATGGGAGAAAGGGGGGAAATGGGGATACCTTAATTGGGGAAACCATGATGTAGGGGTGAGACAATGTGAGAGATAAATAATGCCTAGCTAGTTTTAAAAACCAGAGGAAACCATATTACTCCAATGACCTTCTGACAAATTACAAATAGCAAATCAAGAAATATATGTCTAGGTAAGGTTTATCTGTGAACAATTGGTCTTTGCCCAAGATTTATCTACATGACACACAGTAATTAAAAGTACCAGACTGGTGGAACTAACCTTGGATGTTAAACAGACATACTTTGAGGCCTATAATAATTTGGTCAGAGGGACATAAAGGACAGTTTTTGCTCCTTGCCCCCCTAGGTCGACTAGTTCCTGGGGACTATGAGCATCTCTCAAAATGTCCTGTAATCGTGGTGGGTCACCTGTCCTCTTGATCAAGGAAGCTGAGGAGACCCCACGGGATGGACTTGAACCAGTGTCTAGTCTACAAAGAGGAGGGTCAACACAGAGGAATCATGTCCTCCATGCTTCCAAGTGAAGCCGACCATGGTCTCGAGGAGGACCTTTGACTTATCTTCACATAGGCGGAACTGGTAAAAGAAAGGAGCCAGGGGTTCCTCCCAGGCCCATGTGACCCCCGAGGAACAGATTCTCAAATGACCTTAAGAGTAAAAATAGATTGGTTTATCTGGGCCAACTGTATGGCCTTAAACACCCAAAAGGAAAGTATAACCAAAGATTAAAGGGGCCAATATAATTTCTTAAGAGTCCATATGCATAGCTAAGAGCTATATAACAAGCAACAATGCCAGATAGGAGATACTTTCTTTTGAGTTGTTGGCCAGGGTGGCCAAAGGG
>NW_008356258.1:4495432-4515098 GCF_000622305.1 Nannospalax galili
GAGGCTATGGGAGAGTGCCATCTGGGAAGTGGGTGTATAGTTGAATAAGATGGTTTGGGGTGTTCTGTGTGATATACACACAAAAAAAATCAACAAATAAAAAAATTGAATTATATTTGAGGAGGAAGCATAAAATTTTATGTCATGTTAATTAGTAGAGGTGATGAACATTACCATTGAAATCTACCCGATGACTTTAGAGACATACACAGGTGTCAAGGATCCAAGTGCAACTGATTATGACTAGTAATAATTAGATACAGATTAGAGATTAGAGATGCATGCACCATCATCTCAGTCTTAGTGGCAAAAACAGTGAGTCTTTCTGCAAGGAACAATATATTCTAAAATGAAATGGGGATCTTTTTTAAAGGTTAAAAACTCATCCAATTTTATGTCTTTCAGGGATTATACTGAGTTCAGTATTTTATAACTGTATTAATTCGACTGTGAACCTAGAAACTTACAAGCACTTGTGAAAGAGATGTACTCTTGCTCTGGAGTGTGTTACTGAATTTGTTAAAGCTGTAATGAAATGCTTCTTCTAATCATGTAGTTACTAAAAATTAAAAAAATTTAGTTCATGTTAAATAGTAGAGGTGATAAATATTAATAGTGAAATCTACCTGATGGCTTTGTATCCATACTCAGGTACTTAGGATCCAAGTGTAACCGACTGTGACTAGTAATAATCAGATACGTAAAGATTAAAGACACGTGTACAAACATGTAAGTGTTAATAGCATTAAAATGTAGGAAACAGCATATCTTAAATTGAAATGGAGATCTTCTTTAAAGGGTAAGAACTCATTCAATTTTATGTCTTACAGGGTTTATATTGAGTTCAATATTGTATGACTGTATTAATTCAACTGTGAATCTAAACATTTACAGCCACCTTTGAAAGAGATGTATCCTTTCTCTGGAATGTGTTACTGAATATGTTAAAGCTGTAAGGAAATGCTTCTTCTACTCATGTGGTTATTAAATTTAAAAAAATAAAAAAAAATAAAAAAATTCCTACAGCTAAGCCTTTAGGGATCCAATTTAAGGCAGACTTTTCTCTTTTTCTCCCTCCCTTCACCCCTCTCCTCAACTTTTCTCCCTAATATATATCTTTATTGAATTTTTGTGCATTTAATATAATACATCTTAATCATATTTAGATGCCCTCCCCTATCTGCACCCCCTATAATCCCCTGCTGGATTTCATAGATGTTAAGGCCTCTCAAGTCAAGTTTGTGTCCTCAGATGTCCCTTGGTGTGAGTTCATCCACAGGAGCCTGGTCAGCCTATCTAGACAGCATCACTCCTTTAAGGAAGTTCAACTCTCCCTCACCCAGTAGTTCCTTGGCTAAGGTAACTTAAAAAATGATTCATTTTTATTTTATACATATGAGTGCTTTGTCTACATGTATGTAAGTGCACCACAAGTGTACAATGTCCATGAGGGCCAGAAGAGGGAACCAGATTCCCTGGAACTGAAGTTACAGGCAGTTATATGCTGCCATGTGGGTGCTGGGAACTAAACTTAGGTCCTTCGGAAGAGCAATAATTGCTTTTAACTCCGGAACTGTCTCTCCATCCCCTCACCAACTTTAAAAAATATACATTGTTTACGTGTGTATGTGGGTGTGTATGTGTATGTGTGAAAGATAGAATCACCCAAAACTTTAAAAATGTTTGAATGCTTGCTCCCGAGACATAAATCTTTCCTTTTTGGTGGTGGGCTGTACTTGTCTAACTTGGTGTCTTACTCTATCTACTCAATACCCATGTGCACCACATGAAATACAGCCCTTTATTCCCAGGGATCATTTTTAAAAAACCAAAGCAGAACTGAATCTAAAATGTTGGACAGATGTGAGAAAACAGCTGCAGGATGGTGCCTGAGCGCTTGGACCCTTTTGCTGTTTGAAATTGAGAGAAGCCATTCATTTTCCATGTGGCTACACATCATCATGTCAGGGTAGTCTTAAGCATGGCCTAGCTTTGGGATTTCATACTTGCCACTAACATACGACATTTTCATTGCAACAAAAATGTGTTCCTACAGAAGGCAACTTCGTTTTTTTTAATATTTAAAAAATGTATTTAATAACCACATGATTAGAAGAAGCATTTCATTACAGCTTTAACATATTCAATAACAATTTCCAGAGCAAAGATACATCTCTTTCAAAAGTGGCTGCAAATAGTTTTAGGTTCACAGTTGAGTTAATACAGTTATACAATATTGAACTCAGTATAAACCCTATAAGACATAAAACTGAATGAGGCTTTAACCTTTAAAAATGATCCCCATTTCATTTTAAAATATACTGTTTCATACAGAAAGTCTCATTTTTAACACTATTAACACTTAGATGTTTGCACATGCATCTCTAATCTCTATGTATCTGATTATTACTAGTCACAGTTGGTTACAGTTGGATCCTTGGCACCTAGTATGGATATGAAGTTATCAGGTAGATTTCAATGGTAATGTTTACCACCTCTACTAATTGACATGAAATAAATTTTTATGCTTCCTCCTCAAATATAACTAATTTTTTAAATTTATTGATTGTTTTTGTGTGTATATCATACAGAACATCCCAAACAATCTTATTCATCTGTGTACCCACTTCCCAAATGGCACCCTCCCATAGTCTCCTGCCCCCACTGGAGCCCATATACTCTATCATCCCTGTTACGGCCCACTGTGTTGTCAGTGACCCCAGCCTTTTCCTAGTGCTTGTCCATCTGCTGAATTTAGTCAGCCTATCTAGAGATCCTTGTTTTAGGAAGATCAGCTGTTCCTCATCTAGCAGCAAACAGTTGTCAATATTCCTTTAGATAAGATTGGGGTCTGCTGTTCATCTTCCGAGTTCTATGCTGGGTCACTGTCTGGGAGTCTCTTGGGCCACCCTGGCCAACAACTCAAAGGAAGGTAACTCCTGTCTGGAGTTCTTTATTGTTATGTAGCCTTTGGCTATACATATGGACTATTAAAAATTATATTGACCCCTTTTATCTTTGGTTATACTTTCCTTTTGGGTGTTTAAGACCATACAGTTGGCCAAGATAAACCAATTTATTTTTACTCTTAAGATTGTTTGAGGATCTGTTCCTTGTGGGCCACATGGGCTTGGGAGGAGCCCCTGGCTTCTTTCTTTTACCAGTTCCATCTATGTGAAGATAAGTAAAGGTCCTGCTCGACTGTGGCTGGCTTCACTTGGAAGCTTAGGGAAATATTTCCTCTGTGTTGAGCCGCCTCTTTGTAGACTAGACACTGGTTCAAATACATCTGGTGGGGTCTCCATAGCTTCCTTGATCAAAAGAACAGGTGACTCACCACAGTTACAGGACACTGTGAGAGATGTTCCATAGTCCCCTGGAACTTAGTTGACCTTGGAGGGCAAATACAAAAACATCCAAGAAGTTTAGTTCCACCAGTCTGGTAATTTTAATTACCATGTGCCATGTAGATAAAGCTTGGGCAAAGGCCGATTGTTCTCAGATAAACCTTGCCTAGACAGATACTGTATTCCTTGATCTAGTTGTATGTATAATTTGTCAGTAGGTTGTTGGACTAATATGTTCCCTCTGGTTTTTTAAAACTAGCTAGTCATTATTTATCTCTCACTTTGTCTAACCCTTCCACCATAGTTTCCCCATTTAAGGTGCCCCCATTATTGATCTTTTGGATTGTATAACCCTTCCACTGTGGTTTCCCCATTTAAATTGGCCTCATTTCCCCCTTTCTTCCTATAACACCTTCTCTTATGGTCCCACCTCTCTTGAGCTCCTTCTTCCCCTTTATCACTTAGGTTCCTTGTATACCTTTCCCTTTCCCTCTCCCCTTAAAATAACACAATTTTATCCATATTTCTCTTATCAACACCTGTTTCCTACTGTTCTTCACTTTCAGACTCTTTCTTTTCCTTGACCTCCCTGATTCCTTTTCATTATCCTGGTTCCTGTAGTTATGTCTGGATACATATTCACTTACCAGGATTTGGTGTTAAGATCCACAAATGAGGGAGAACACTCTTTTTGTTTCTGAGTCTGTGTTACTTCACTTAGTATAACAGTTTCTAGTTCCATCCATTTTCCTGCAAATTTCATGATTTCATCTTTCTTTACTGCTGAGTAAAACTCCATCGTATAAATGAACCACATTTTCATTGTCCACTCATCAGCTAGGGACACTTAGATTGCTTCCATCTCTTAGCTATTGTGAAAAGAGCAGCAACAAACATGGATGTACAAGTGTCTCTGCAAGAGGATGAGTTATTTGGGTATATGCAAAGTAGTGATAAAACTGGGTCAAATAGTAGGTTCATTTGTAGTTTTTTAAGAGTTCTCCATGCTCCTTTCCATAGGGGTGAACACGTTTGCAGTCCTACCAGCAGTGGATGAGCGTTCCCCTTTCCCCACATCCTCTCCAACATTTGGTATCATTTGTTCTCTTGATCTTAGCCAGTCTGACTAGGGTAAGATGAAATCTTAAAGTGGTTTTAATTTGCATTTCTCTAATTATTAGTGATGTTGAATACCTTTTAAGATGCTTCTTAGCTGTCTTTATTTCTTCTTTTGAGATCTCTCTGTTCAGCTCCTTAGCCCATCTTATAATTAGGTTACTTCCTTTCTTGATCCTTTGTTTTTTGAATTCATTATATATTCTGGATGTTAAACCTCTGTCAGATGTGTCATTGGTGAAGATTTTCTCCCATTCTGTGGGTTTTCTCTTCACTTCCTTAGTTGCTTCTTTTGATGTATGGAAGCTTTTTAGTTTAATGAAGTCCTATTTGTTGATTCTTGACCTTGGTTCCTGAGCAATTGATGTCTTGTTTAGAAAATCCTTTACTACACCTATATCTTGTAGATTATTGCCAATATTTTCTTCTAACAGTTTCAGAGTATCAGGCTTTACATTGAGGTCTTTGATCCATTTGGAGTTGAATTTTGTGCAAGGTGAAAGATAGGGTTTTAGTTTCATTCTATAGGCGGAGATCCAGTTTTGCCAGCACCATTTGCTGAACATGCTGTCTTTCCTCCAATGAATGTTCTTGGCTCCTTTGTCAAATATTAGGTGGCTGAAATTGCATGTACTCATATTTGGGTCTTCAATTTTGTTTCATTGATCTAGTGGTCTCTTTTTGTGCCAGTACCATGTTGTTTTTATGACTATAGCTCTGTAATAGTTTAAAATCTGGCATAGTAATCCCCTTAGCATTGCTCTTACTGCTCAGGGTTGCTTTGGCTATTTGCTGTCTTTTTGGCTTCCATATGAATCTTAGGATTTTTTCCCCCGATTTTGTGAAAAATGTCATGGGGATTTTGATTGGCATTGCATTGAATCTATACGTGACTTTTGGTAGGATGGTCATTTTCACAACATTAATTCTTCCAATCCATGAGTGTGGGAGGGCCTTCCATCTTCCTTAATCTCTTTCTTTAAAGATTTAAAATTTTCATTGTAAAGCACTTTAATGTCTTTGGTCATGTTTATTCTGAGATTTCTATTTTATGTTATTTTGCAGCTATTGTGAAGCAGAGTGTTTCCATGTACTCTTTCTCTGATTGCTTGTTATTGATGTATAGAAAGGCTATAGACTTTTGTAGGTTAATTTTGTAACCTGCCACTTTACTGAACGTGTTAATAATTTCTAGGAGTTTTCTGGTGGAATTTTTGGCATTTCTTAGATATAATATCATAACATCTGCAAAAAGGGATAATTTGATCTTTCCTTTTCCAATTATTACTCCTTTAATTTCCTTCTCTTGTCTTATTTCTCTTGCAAGAGTTTCAAGCACTATGTTAAAGAGAAGTGGAGATAATGGACAGCCTTGTCTGGTTCCTGATTTCAGTGGGAATGCTTCCTGTTTTTCTCCATTTAGAATGGTGTTGGTTGTGGGTTTGTTGTATATTGCTTTAATTATGTTGAGGTATGTTCCTTCCAAACCAATTCGCTCTAGGACTTTGAGCATAAATGCATGTTGAATTTTGTCAAAGGCCTTCTCTGCATCTGTTGAGATGACCATGTGGTTCTCGTCTTTGAGCCCATTTATATGATTCATGGCATTTTATTGACTCATGTATATTGAACCGTCCCTGGATTTTTGGAATAAAGCCAGCTTGATCATGGTGGATGATCTTTTTGATGTGTGTGTGCGGTTTGCAAGTATTTTGTTGAGAATTTTTGCATCTATGTTCATTAAGGATATGGGTCTATGGTTTTCTTTTTTGGTCATATCTTTACCTGGCTTTGGTATTCGAGTGATACTGCCTTCATAGAAGGAATTTGGAAGTTTTCCCTCCATTTCTATCTTTTTGAATAAATTAAGTAGTAGTGGATGTAGATCTTTAAATGTCTAAAAGAATTCCACTGTAAATCCATCTGGTCCTGGGCTTCCTTTAGCCGGGATGTTTCATATTACTGTTTCAATTTCTTTTTGTGTTATGGGTCTGTTTAAGCTGTTAGTCTCTTCTTGGCTTAGTTTTGGTGGTTCCCATGCCTTTGGATATCCATCCATTTCTTTTAGTTTTTCAAATTTAGCAGCATATAGGTTTTAAAATTATTCCCTTATAATATTCTGTATCTTTCTGGTGTCTGTTGTGATGTTTCCCCTTTCATCTCTGATTTTGTTGATTTGGAGGTGCTCTTTCTTTCTTTTGGTTAACTGGTCTAGCTGTCTATAAATTTTGTTTATCTTTTCAAAGAACCAGCTCTTTGATTCGTTGATTCTTTGTATTCTTCATTTCTATTTCATTAATTTCTGCTCTGATTTTTGTTATTTCTTCTTGTCTGCTGGGTTTGAGTTTCATTTATTGTTGCTTTTCAAGTGTCTTGAGTTGCAATGTTAAGTCATTTATTTGTGTTCTTTCTGATTTTTATAATGTAGGTATGTAGAGCTATACACTTCCAAGGACAGCTTTCAACGTGCCCCAGAGGTTTTGTTGTGTTGTATTGTCCTTTTCATTTAGTTCCAGGAATACTTTTATGTCTTTCTTAATTTTTCCTTTGACCCATTTATCATTCTGGAGCATGCTGTTGAATCTCCATGTGTTCATGTGGTTGCTAGGGCTTCTTCCAGTGTTGATTTTCAGCTTTAATGCATGGAATTGTTTCAGTCTTTTTGTATTTGTTGAGGTTTGTTTTGTGCCCCAGTATATGGTCAATTTTGGAGAAGGTTTCATGAGTTGCTGAATAGAAAGTATATTCTTTGGTGCTTGGGTGGACTATTTGGTAGATGTCTGTTAGGTCCATTTTATGTATGATTTTGTTTAATTCAGATGTCTCTCTGTTAACTCTCTGCCCTGTTGACCTATCTAATGGAGATAGTGGCATATTGAAGTCCCCTACTATTAATGAGTTGGAGTTAATTTGGGGCTTGAAGTCCTGCCTGTCGTAGTGTTTTTATGAAGTTGGGTGCACCAAAGTTTGGTGAATATATGTTCATGATTATAATATCTTCCTGGTCAATTGTTCCTTTGATCAGAAAGAAGTGGCCTACTTTGTCTCTTCTGATTAGTTTTAGTTTGAAGTCTATTTTATCAGATATTAGTATTGCAATGCCTGCTTTTTTCTTAGTGCCATTTGCTTGGTATATTTTTTTCCATCCTTTCACCTTAAGGTAGTGCATGTCCTTGAAAGTGAAATGAATTTGTTGCAGACAGCAAAAAGATGGGTTTTGCATTTAATCCATTCACCTAGTCTGTGTCTTTTGCCTGGGAAGTTCAGTCCATTAATTTTTAAAGTTATTAATGAAAGATGTGTATTGAATCTGAATCCTGTCATTTTTATTTCTGTTCACATTCTTGATATAGCTGTGCATTTTCAGTTATACCTTCATTAAGTTTCTTTCTGTAACCCCTTGGGTATAATCATTCCTTTCTTCAGCTCTTTGTATTGCTTCAAGAACTCTCTGAAGGGCTGGTTTTGTGGACATGAATTCCTTCAGACTGTTTATGTTATGGAAGTTTTTTTTTTTTTTGTCTTTTTGTGACAGGTTCTCTTTGTAGCCCAGCTGTCCTGGAACTCACTATGTAGACCATGCTTCGAACACACAAAGATCCTCCTGCCTCTGCATGGAAGATTTTTCTTTCCCCTTTGACTATAATAGAAATTTTGGATTGGTAAAGTAATCTGGGTTGGCATCTGTGGTCATTTAGAAGTGGGAATACTTTGGTCTAGGTTCTTCTGGCTTTCATAGTTTGCACTGAAAAGTCAGCTGTAATCCTGGTGGGTTTTACTTTATATGTGACTTGTTTTTCTTTCGCAGCTTTCAGTATTGTCTCTTTGTTATGTATGTTTATAGTTTTTACTATCATGTGCTGTTTCTGGTCCTGTCTATTTGGTGTTTTATATGCTTCTTGTATTTGTAGGGGCATGTCTTTCTTTAATTTTGGGAAATTTTCTTCCACAATTCTGTTGAAGATCTGGTCCATACCATTATCTTGAGATTCTTCTCCTTCGTGTATGCCTATGGTTCGTAAGTTTGGTTTTTTTATGGTGTTACATAATTCTTACGTATTCCATTCTTGTGTTTTCTTAAATTTTTTGTAATCTTTGCTAGAGTGGTCTAATTCATCCACTTTATGTTCCAGTCTGGATATTCTGTTTTGCATTTCATTCATCCTATTGGTGAGGTTTTCTCTTGTTGTTTCTAATTGGCTTACTAAGTGTTTCACTTCCTTCTTCATTTCAGCCTGAGTATTCTTCAATATTTCCAATTCTTTTCTGAATTCATTCAGAAGTTTATCCTTATTTTCCTTCAATTCTTTGATTTCTTTGTGTGTTCTTTAAATTCCCTGAATTATTGTGCTTATAATTGTTCTTTTGAGTTCCATGTCCTTTGTTATATCTAGGGGGTTCTTATTGTAGTCCTCTATAGTACTATTGTTACTTGGTGGGGATATATTATTTTGTTTTTTCATGTTATTATTTTTTCTCTGTGACTTTGACATGAATTTCTTTTGTAGTTTCTGATTCTTGTGTGAGACTCAAGCCTTGTATTGTTGAATTTAGGTCTGTTTCTTTTTGTAAATTTTATGTGCCTTTGTTCTTTACTTGTTGGGCATGAAAAGCTGGTTGGTCTAGGCCTCAAGTTCTCTGTTTTGTTTTTTATATTGGAGTGGCCTAATTGCTTTTTTCCTCAGGAGTTCTCGCAGAGGCCCAAGTCAGAAAAGGATCAGATGCTTTCAGGCTTTCCTCTAAGGTCTGGATCCCTCCAAGAAAGATGATTTCCTCAAGAATTTGGTGGCTGGGCTGGCCTGGGAGCAGGGCCCAGGAAATATACTGGTTTCAGGAAGCTTGTGGCTGTGCCACACTGGGATGCAAAGAGAGGTGGAGGAGGGAAGAGGCCCTAAGGGCTCCTGGGCACTACTGGAGGGAACCGGGTTAGTCTGGATACAAAGGATCAAGAAGCAGTGGTGGCTCTGAGCCAAGAGGTCAGCTCTGGTGTCTAGGGTGCCAAGACAAAAAATGGGCCAGTACCCAGGCTAGGAGGAGAGTCAGGGTGGGGGAGCTTGGAGGGTGAATGAGGCTGGGGGGTCAAGATATGGTGGGAACAGCTGGACTTACCTAGGAAATATGCTGGCACCAGGACACAGGAGGTTGTGTGGCCCCGGGAAGCAAAGGGAGGTGAGGGCAGAAGCAGGCCAAGAGAGCTCCTGGGGACTCCAGGGAGGGATTGGGTTGTTCTGGATGCAAATGATCAGGAAGTAGTGGGGATTTCTGGGCCTAGAGGTCAGTCCAGGAGTCTGCGTTTCCAAGACAAGAGCTGGGCCAGTACCCAGGCTAGGAGGGGAGCTGGGAGGGCGAATGAGGCTGGGGGAGACAAGGTGTGGCAGGTGTGTGACCCACCCAGGCAAGATGCTAGCACCAGGAGGTTGGTGGCTGAGCTGCCTAGCGAAGCAAAGGTAGGTGGGGGTGGGACCAGGCCCCGAGGGCTCCTGAGGACTGAAGGGAGGAACTGGGTTGGTCTGGATGCCAAGGACCAGGAAGCAGTGGTGGCTCTGGGCTGAGAGGTCAGCCCTCATGTCTAGGGTCTCAAGACCAGAAATAGGCCAGTACCCAGGCTACGAGGAGAGATGGGGTGGGGGAGCTGGAGGGTGAAAGAGGCTGGGGAGTCAAGGCATGGTGGGCACTGCTGGACTTACCCAGGAAAGGTGCTGGCACCAGGATGCAGGAGGCTGTGCTGCCCAGGGAAGCAAAGATGGCTGGGGGAGCTGGGAGGATGAATCTAGAATGCAACTTTAAACTGTGCTGTGATGAATACTCATTTCCCACCAGCTAGGGGCAGATAATTGTTGGCAGGTTTGTTGGGCATGGCTCAGTGAACTACTCTTTTATTCTGTGCAGACAAATGCGACTATTGCTTACTTGTGACCTACGGGCAGGCTGTTATATTCTATATTGCTTCTATTCAACAAGGCATGCTCTTTTAAAATTATTTATTTGCTCTTCTCAGTTAATGGTATCTGAAAACTCATGGGTGTAATATGTTCTTGTTGAGTAGCTTTGAGTAATGAATCACAGCTTGGTCTCGCCTGTCACTGACTGCTCAGTTGGTTTAGCCTGCATCTGGCTTCCCTATTGCTCATTATGAATACAGGATCTTTCCAGCATCACTGATGTCCTTATGTGGTGGGCACTTTCATCTTATTTGTGTCTGTTTCTGACCTACTCTTCCTCCATGCTTTTCCAGAGTGCTGGCTATTTTGAAAGGTCAGTTGTTAAAAATACTTTTTCTCCATAAAATATGTATTTCAATGCACATATTAGGCCCATTCACCCTCAATTTTTTCATTTGGACTTAGCTAAGCAAATCTGGAATATAAAGCATTGTCTCCAGTAGGTAAAATTTAGCTCTACTTTCTCTCACTGAGCTTTGAATATTGCAAACTCAAAGGACTAAGAACAGGCAAAAATTAATTTGAACAGCATACCTTTGCACTAAATCATAGGAAATTATGTTGGCTGACAGAAAGGTTGGCAGCCATGGGAAAATTACCTGTCACCTTTGCAGTGGTTCTAGGGAGGTTTCGGCATCACATCTCAAGTAGCTTACGTTCTGTGGATCCTGTAGCTTCATTTGTGGAACTAGGATGAACACTTGAAAATCTATTGCCCATTCCTGAATAAAAGGACTGCAAAAAACTGGAGTATTTGTTGACAGGCAGACTTTTTACTCAAATTAGCACGTGGAACTTATTCTTATTTTGAGAAAGCCTGATGTATAGGGCATCCAAAAACACCTATTAGTACCCATAAATACTTCCTGAGATTAAACTATAAGACAAGATTCACACTGAGTGTGATAAAATAGAATAAAATACTTAGGAAAAATGAAAACAGTGGACTGTTGATAAAGCCGTATCAGTGAACATCTTTTATCAAAGGAAAAGGACAGTCTCAAAAATATTAGAAAAGTTTGTAGACAATATATTATTTCGTAAATAAACAATCATGGCCAATGTTTTATTCAGTAGAACTAACATGATTAAAATATCAACTTATTTCTTCATATGGAAAGCTCAGTGGCAGAGTTCTTGCCTGGCTTGTGTCGTGCTCTGGGTTCAATCCCCAGTATCACAAATAGCAAACAGAACATATTGAACTTACTTGACTGTCAGACTTCTAAGAAGCACTCTGAGAAATACCCCATCAATACTCTTGCACACATTTACACATTTATGACTTTTTATGCCTTTACCTACTGTGAATGTACTCCTGTGTGTATATATCTTTCATTGACAACTGGTAACACACGAGAAAAATGGTTATTATAGTCATGAAAGATGGAGACATTGTTATACTTAGCTATGCAGCTGTTTAAAGATTTAAGTATGATTGGCTGAGAGGGAGGGTGGCATCAAGATAAAGAACAGACTTTCTTCCCTACAGTCTCCTTGTTAAATCTTGCTTTCCTTACATGACTGAAACCTGACATTCAACCCTTGTGTTTTTGAGACCCTGGCTGTTCACTATAGACACTTGGGATTTCTGCTTTGCCCTATTTGTTGCTATGACAGTTAAATGACAGCAGCAATAATGGCAGCAGAAACACCTGCCACATGCTGCTCACAGCAGAGGCCTGTGAGAACTAGCGGATCCCTCCTGTGGCTGATGAATATGCACCCCCTCCCACTATCCCATAAAAAGAAAATTTAAGGACATTTTCAAAAGGGATAGGTTGCCAGGGTCAGGCTTCCCGGTATGTTACCTCACTCCTAAAGAAATTTCAGCAAATTATAAAGTATTTAAAAAATTTTTTACAAGGAAAATTTCAATTTTCCATTCCTGAACTGTATTACACATTTTACTTGGGGATAGATTTTTGTTTAGGACATTGCACTTAGGACAGGCTGCACTAAGCATAGCTTGGAATTAGAGCACACGATAGATCCAACTAAACTTGGCCCCAAGGTCTTTAAAACAAATCATTGACATTGGTTCCAAATGAAGTAAATATTCTCATTAATTTAATCTCCGCAATGTTCTGTGCTATCTTCTCATGGCATTTGAACTGGCATTGGCCAGAGGGAAGGAGCCTCAGGTGGTCATATTGTGTGGACCTCTTATGCTGTTCCTTACAGACCACTGCACCCCCCAGACTCCAGGGAGCAGTTTTCAGTGGAATGGAGAGTAGAGAGCAATATAATTATGTCTCAGTCCTGGTTCATCACCCAAGAGGGACTTGTATTTCTACATGTGCCCTTATAAATCTTAGCTAAATCAGGGTCTCAAATGTAAAATCTATCTCTCAAGGGGACTTTTTAATATAAAGTCTGGTTTAGGTTAGTTTTTAAATAAAATGTAAACTGTGTGAGATACATTTACTTATGATAATAATAAATTTAGAAGTTATTTTATATGACATTAAGAACAAAATGTCAAATGAACAAAAGTAGAAACACCTCAAACACAGTATATCTAAACCACTTGCTTAGGTCTTTTCTTTCTTAGTGAGTGGATCACACACCTTTCTGGTTCACATAATATTGGTTATAAAGGCATCTCTGTTTTGCTTTGCTTTTTTTGTATGTGCTGAGGACCAAACACAAAGCCTTGGTGCATGCTTAACATGTCCTCTAAATTGAGTTCTTCCCCAGCCCTGATTTCCGATGGGCTGATGTTTTTACCTTACTGTGTTCTGTACCTATGAAGGGAGACAGTAATGAAAATAGAACAAATTTATTCACACTGGCTGTTCTTGTGTCCTTGGACAACTGTTAAACTTGACAAAATCAGTGAGCCATCTGATTCAGTTGGGTTCAGTGCCAACTAAATTCTGAGTGGATGGTGTTCTAGAAGTCGTTTCCTAAGTAGCATCCTCAAAAGGAGGGATCCTGTCTGCTCAGCTCTCCAGGAACCAAAAAAATCTTTCAAACTCTGGCTTTTCTGATGCTATCTGTCAAAATCTAGACAAAGAGATGAGTTATTCCTAAACGAAAAAGAGGAAACTCTCGCAGCAATTGCTACAGGTTATGATCTTGGTAATTCCACTTCTATAGCTGTTCTTTTAGCCATAGATTTTTTAAAATAAATAATCTTAACGATGTGATTTTCAATTCGAACTTTTGAATTTATTGGGGTACCTTCTATTAGTGTCTTTGTAGGGTATAGTGGCTTCGGAAACACGCTCCCTTGCCCTCCAGGGTTTTTAGTCTATACCAAATGCTGTTGTTTTCTCAAACCAGTAGGAATGATTTAAACATTAAGAGATGTTCTTATACCGAATATTATGCAAGCTAGAAAGGTATATGATCCCCATCCAAGGAAGGAAGGGCCTTAACAAGCAGTTTGCTTGTTAATGAAGAACATTTTTAGTTTAAGGATAATGTTATTTTAGAGTGATTTCTTTTGTTTTGAGAGTTTCTATTCATTCATTTTAAATTTCTAGCTTTTTAATTCAATCCAGTCCTAAATTTACTTTCTGTTTTTAAAATGTGCTAAGGACCATATGCAAAGGCTATGGCAACTACTGCATATGAGGGAGATAGACAAATAGAAGCCAATAATTGGCATATGAAAATTTCAACCTCAAGAATACTACTCAAGTGCACATTAAAGTGAGAGCCTTTTCTTATCAAATTATATAAGACTTTTAAAGAAAGGATTGATGAGGCCTGATATTCACTGACATGTGGTTATTGCTGCCTCTGGGATTTTATGATGACCGAGAGAAATACAAATTAGAATCTGTATGGGAACGAGTAAGACCAGAAGCAGCAGCAGAATTCCTGGTGGCATGAATTGATCAGGAAGGACTTGAAGGGTCTTGAAGGACTTGAAAGGTGCTGGAGGGTAGAAACAGAAGGTGGGAGAAAAACTTTATCCACATAAACACCCGAGCTTAGCTCACCCATTTCCATGATTTCTAGGAATAGTCATTTGTTTACAAATCCTCTTTCTGATAGACAGATTGCTTCTAAATTTTTAAAATTACAAACAAAGCTACTACATAGGTCTTTGCATATGTCTTTTGATGGTTATTTGCAACCATCAAATGGTTGCAAATCAAATAATGGTTGATTACTCCTATGATGAGGAATAATCTTTCTGCACCATAGAGTGTGCAATAGATAATCTGTGGTGACTATTCACATTGAAACTCTCTCTAGTTACCTTTGATAGTTTCATTTTCCCTGCGTCTTTACACTTTAGTACTGACAGACATACCGCTTTACCAGTTTGATGGTTATAAATGAACCTTATATTAATTTTTCAGTTCACCTATTACAAATGAGGTTTACAATGCTTTTTGGAAACATTGCCTCTTTGATCCTTATTTTTTATTTAAAACATTTTTTTGATTTACTTATTTTTATGTGTATTAATGCTTTGCCAGCATGTATATTAAGTGCACCCTTGCATATAATGCCCCCAAAGGCTCGAAGTTTGTGAATCCCTGGGACTAGAATTATAGACAGTTGTTAGCTGCCATATGGGTGCTGGGATTCGAACCCGGGCCTTCTGCAAGAACAACTAGTGTTCTTAACTGCTGAGCCATCTCTCCAGCCCCTCATCTTTATGTATTCTTGATGCCACATTAAAAAAATCAATGGAATGAGCTGCAAATACCTTCACTAAGACTGAGTCTTGTCCTTAAAGCTTTATTGTGGTCTCTTTTTACAACCAGAATTAAGAATAATTTATATACAATTACCAATCCTTTTCTTTCTGGTTTCTGCTTCCACGGCTTAAGAAGTCCTACACCAGGTGTGGTGGCACGAGCCTTTAATTCCAGCCCTCTGGAGGCAGAGGCAGGTGAATCTCTGTGAAATCAAGGCTAGCCTGGTCCACATAGTGACTTCCAGGTGGGATGGAACTAGGGAGACATTGTCAAAATACCAAAAAGTCCTTTCCTAGCATGTTTCATAGAATATCCTAACATTCTGGAATCTTTGCTTTTCATATTCAAAGCTTCAGTTGGCTTGCAATGACTTTTGTGTATGGTATGAGGCAGGAGTGAAGTCCGTGTCTTAGCTACTTTCTAAGTTCATAGCTAATTATTTTTCCATTTTACTCTTATAAATTCACCACATACTAGGAAAAATACCCAGACTTCAGTTTATACCAAGAAAAACTGTGGAAATCCTCCCAGTGGCAAAGTGTATGTACAATATCCTCATTGTCCTAGATTGTCCACAGAAGTGTTGCAGAAGCAGTTAAAATGATGATTACAGACATGATTTGGGTTCAAGTTCAAGTTCCAGCTTCCTCATTTATAAACAAAGTAAGGTGAAAGAACTACTAACAAAATAAATCAACTTGCAAAAGTTGGCCTTGAAGTGATTATAATGGGAAAGAAGTTTGGGTTAGAAATATGAGCTGTCCATTTCAATTTCCAATAGTTGGAAGGGCTGGACTATAAGGTCCTGTCACTGGGTTCAGGAAACAGGAGACAGAAATGAGGAGGATGCTTCCTAGCACGAAACCTAAGAGCTATGAAAACCGACCCAAGGAAATTGAACAACAGAGAGTTAGTGAAATGCAAGCCATGTGAAAAAATGCTTATTTTTAGGAAAAGAGTTGTCGTCATACAGCACCAGGACTTGCCCTTCTCACTCTCATTTTTAATTTTTCTTGTCTTCTCTCATGAAGGTTGAGAGTTAAACATGTACTGGTCCTTGCTGATCTCACCTTGCTTGTCCTGTGGCCCAGCTCTGGCCAGTGAAGCAACTGGACAATTTTCCTTCCCATGCAAGAAGACTACCCTGCCTGAGAACAAGGATTTTTTGCTTTATCTTCCTCTTTCCTGGAGATGTGGGGCATGAAGCTAAGTGCAGAAGGTATTTTGAGATCCCGAGGACTGAGTCTTGTGGGATGCTGTGCTGCTCTATAGCCAGTGCTCCCGCAGTAAGACTTGTTGCTAGAGACAAAACTAATACACAAGTTTTTGCTCCTTAAATTCATTTAGAGCCAAATACATGCCCACTTGATATGCCTTAGACACTGCTTTCCTTCATTCCTTCCCTATTAGCTGTTACTGAAAATACGTGAAATCATTGGTTTGCATCAGTGAAGTGCACAAGAATGAAAAGAGAAGATGGCATATGGACGTTGCGTGTCCAGAATTTAACTTCTAATGGGAGAAATGAGATATAAACATTGTTAGAGTCCATTTATGACAAGTGTCACACTCCTCAACATTTGGCCCAAGTTTTTCATTAGAGCATTTTTTATAAGCACATGGGAATCACAGTGGCAATTTTGGCGCCATATGGAAATCTTTGCACATCACTCTCCAGAGGTTACATACTATCTTAAAGTCACATCAGGGCCATTTTGTTTATTTATTTACTTATGATTGAATTTTTGTGAATTTCATATAAAATATCTTAATCATCTGTATACCTCCTCCCCCATGCAGATCCCCCTCACATAGCCTGCCCCACTGAATTTCATGCATTTTTGTCATATGTGTTAAGGTCTAGTTATTATACCTTGACCTCACTTAGTGCAGGTTCATCCAATGTGGTCTAGTCAGCCTATCTAGTGTCTGCCTTAAAGAAGATCAACTCGCCCTCACCCAACAGTAATCAGCTGCCAGTAATTCTTCAGTTAAGACGGGATCCCGAACTTCCCAGTTCAATGCTGGGTTTTTGTCTGCTTGAGTTTGCATGGGTCTTGTGTATGCTGACACCATTGCTATAGGTTCATCTGAGCAGAGTCCCAAGAGCCTGTAAGACTCTGTTTCCATATGGTCATGTACCTCCTCCCCTGGCTCTTACAGTCTTCATCAGGACCATTTTGTCCTATAAGATGCTAATGGAATATTTTCTACTATGAAGTAAAAAAAAAAAAAAAAAAGAAAGAAATTCCCTTTGGCCGGGTGTGGTAGTGCATGCCTTTAATCCCAGCACTCGGGGGGCAGAGGCAGGCAGATCTTTGTGAGTTCAAGGCCAGCTTGGTCTACACAGTGAGTTCCAGGTCAGCTGGGGCTACAGGGAGACCCTGTCTCAAAAAATACCAAAAAAAAAATTCCCTTTGAAGCTATGAGCAACTTCTACCTATTAGAGACACAGAATGGTCTCTCCACCAGAGTGGCTTTGAAAGACACAGACAGCCTGTTTGCTGTCCTTTTGTGTTGCTGTCCTCCGTCATTCTCTGTTGCCTGTGAACAAGAGATAAGCACACTTATAGCCAAGGATCCCAGTTAGCAAGGAAACTTCTGGGCTTTTGTATTTCATAGTGATATCCCTCATCATAACTAAGTTCTGTCTTTTTCCTTCTTTTATTTTAGAATTAATCCAATTTGTTCTTTAACAGTGTCATACATGTGTGTAATGCATTCTGAGTATGCTTGCTCTTCAGCCTCTCTTATCTACCTCTTACCCTGTCACTCTCCCTACACATCCCTTGCTTCCACTCATTCTTTTTGTTTTGTTTTGTGATCCACTGAATTTAACCAGGGTCATCTGTGCATCTGTGTGAGCATGGGTTTGGAACTATCCATTGAAACCTGGTATAGAGTTCTTGCTTACATATTTCAGGAGTTCAAGAAGTGTTTGCTCTTTGCCATGGTGTGAATTTGTCCCCAATATTCATGTGCTTAAACCATCAGTGTGATGGTATTAAGGGCTGAAGTCATTAAGTGGTGATTAAGTCATGAGAGAGAGCCTTCATGGATGGGATTCAGGCCCTCAGAAAGGTGTGTGGTCACAGCATTTGTCCCCTTTGGAGGATGCAGCAACAAGGCACCATCCTGGAAGCCAAGAGCATCTCTCATCACACACCAGCTCTGCCAGTCAATGCCTGGACTTCTGGGCTTCCAACACATGTGAGAAATAAATTTCTATCCTTTATAATTGACCTACACTATTTTTCATAGCATCATGAGTGGACTAAGATATTCCTTTTTTGTGGTGTTAGAGATGGAACCCAGGGTTTCATGCATTCTTGGCTAGTTCTACACTGTTGAGCTACATCCTGTGCTCAAAGTCCTAGATTTCAATTTGGGAGTGAACATGATCCAATTTATAGTTCCCTGACTGAGATGAACAAATTGTATGGCAAGGACGTGTGCCATGCCATCTAATTTCCCACACAGTATTCTTTGCTTGTGGTCAAGATTGATGACAGAATGTGAAGAGATGAAGAGAACAAGATGAAGGTCTGGTTACAGGAGCCACACCCAAGTTGACCTAGAGGACCCCCAGAGGATAGGTTTGGAGACGTTCAGGATGGTTGCTTCTCCTTGGGTTTCATTCTTGTTCCCAAGAGGTATCATCAGGGCTTCTTCAGTGACCCTCGCCATGCCTTTAATTGTATGGTGTGTGACTCAGGCTGTCCCATGGTCTATCCCTGGCACTTCTAATCTGAACAGACTTGGCCAGAGGCAGTAGAAGAAGCAATTAAAAGTGTCATGGAGCAGGGCTGAGGTTGGGGGACACTCACCAAGTCAATGCTATAGTGCTGAAATGACTTCCTTTGGAAAACTTTCTAAGCCTTCCATGGCATGGTTTTTAAAAAAATATTTTATTGAGAATTTCATACATGCATATAAGGTGTTTTGATCAAATCCATGCCCACTCCCTCCCCTCCAACTCCTCCCATATCTCCCCATCACTTTTTTCCTGATAACTTCACGTACTCTTTCTTCTTCATTTATTATTTGTTTGTTTGTTTATTTATTTATTTACTTATTTATATTTTTTATGGGGCCTTTGGCTACTCTAACATTCCCCTCTTTGAAGAGGTAACCCTAAAATCTTTTAAGGATTAGATAAAAGCTCCCAAATACTTTTGACATTTTTGGCCTTTGGAACAGAGTATGTTGCTAGGAGGCCCAAGGACATTGTGAGTTTTAGCCAAGAAACTGGTTACTTTTCTTTGGGGTCTTTTTACTCTAACTGCCTAGCCAATTCCTACCTCCTATTCTTATCATGCCATCCTCTGAAGGGGTTACCCAAATTGCCAATAGGGAATCGGGATGCAGACCTCTCTGGGTTCTTCCATGCTGAACAGGGACATGGGGTGAGGCAATTGGGGTACCCCTTCAGTGGGCCTATCTAAAAGAGTCCCAAATTATACAGGGTGAGGCAATTGGGGTACCACTTCAGTGGGTCCCAAATTGTATAACTCTTATCTGTAGGGGGAAAAGAAAGTCCTTGACTGATGACTAGGAGATGTGAAGGAGAAGTAAAGGCAAGAGTAATTAGCATTAC
>NW_008356258.1:4515154-4533003 GCF_000622305.1 Nannospalax galili
CATCCCTCTATTGGGTTCCTCCTCATTTTTCTTTTGTCTTCCAAGCCTGGACTCTAGAGTGATGGATTCAGGATTTGTTTTCAGGCACTTTGATAGCTGTTGGAGTGGTTAGAATAAGTATTAGTTCCTTCTCAAAGGCTTCTAGATAGGGGGAGAAAACAAATTTATCCATCATTTTAGAACAATAGCTGGTTGTCTCCCTTAGCTACAGGTGTGGCACTACAGTATTAGAGACCCAGATTTGAAGTCTTACATCTAAGCAGCACTTTCTGATTCAGAACAAAATCATCAATGAGAAAAAAATTGTCTAAATAACTTTCTATACAGAATTAAGCCTAATTGGGAAGCGTAATCCCTTGAACTCCTAAAGAAATATACTGATCGCTTTACTCTTTGGTTATACTTTCCTTTTGGGTGTTTAAGACCATACAGTTGGCCCAAATAAATCAATTTATATTTACACTTAAGGTCATTTGAGGATCTGTTCCTCAGGGGTCACATGGGCTTGGGAGGAGCCCCTGGCTCCTTTCTTTTACCAGTTCCATCTATGTGAAGATAAGTCAAAGGTCCTTCTTGACTGGGGCTGGCTTCACTTGGAAGCATGAATGAGATGTTTCCCCTAAGTTGACCCTCCTCTTTGTAGACTGGACACTGGTTCAAGTCCATCTGGTGGGGTCTCCATGGCCTCCCTGAACAAGAGGACAAGTGACTCACAACAGTTACAGGACATTTTGAGAGATGTTCCATATTCCATTGAACTTAGTCAAGCTTGGAGGGCAAGGGACAGAAATTGTCCTTTAAGTCCTTTGACAAGATTAATATAGGCCTCAGTGTATGGCTGTTAAACATCCAAAGCACCACCAGTCTGGTACTTTTAATTACCATGTGCTATGTAGATGAAGCTTGGGTGAAAAAACCAAATATTCCCAGATAAACCTTCACTAGATATATATTTTGTTCCTTAAACTAGTTGACTAAACTATGACCTTATAAATTTTAAGATTATGTATATATTATTTTTTGTCTCATCCTTTATATACCATAACAAACCTAACAGACCTTCATCACTTGCTTAGGCTTTCTCATTTTTTCTGTCTATTTTGGAAAATATCTGCATTCCCATATCCTTTTAACATCTTTTCATGTTTTGTTAAATCTAGGTCGTGATAGTTCATGTGTGGGATGCCTTGGGTCTTTAACCTTTGATCTCTAATACATATGAACATATGGGATGATATGGTTTTAGCCTGTTTGTCTTCCTTTACCTTTGTCAGATGTGTCATCTTTCTTGATTATAAAAATACCATGCACATGAGAGAAAAAATTATGATAATGATTTTTTACTCCACATGAATGCATTTTGATTGCTTTTGTTTATTTCAGAGATTGTGTACAGTCCTTCTATGATTATCTAACTGCAGTTTTCTTTCATGTAAACAGGAGGGTTTTAAAAAATTTGATGAATCCCAGTATGGGCTGGTACTGAGAGTCAAATTGACCTCAAAGTGGAAGTTTATCTTTTGAGGTTGTTTTGACTTGGGGAAGGATAGATATTGAAACTTTCCATGGAGAATACTGCTTAGTTGATTTCTCCATGATGTCAGAAGGGAAAATCTCCCTGACCAGAAGGCTCACTCCTCAGCTAAAATAGTGGTCCATCAGCAGTATTGATGGCTCTGCAGAGGAGACAGTCTCAAGGGGTAAGTAAATCCATGTGGGTCCTAGTTCTGGGATGGGAAGTTGGAACTTATGATGCTTTATTGCTGAGGTGCCTGAGGTCCCAGGAGAGACATCTTAGCCAAGTCACCAGGGAATGGTGCTGGTGGTGCAGGGCAGGTTCAGTAGATAGGGGGACTTAGGGAGTGTAGGGGCAGAGTATGTTCCAGGCATTCTCAATGCCCAGGTCAAGCCCACAACTCCATATTGCAAAGCTGGTATGTTTTAGCTTGTTGAGTGCTCTCATGCTGATCTGTTGGAATCTAAGACTAAGGATCAGATGAGGGAGAAAAAGTTGATTTTGTTACTTGCTATAATTGGGAGATGGTGAGGCAGTAAGGGAAAGTTGGTTCATTAGGGATGTGTCCTGAGGGGATAATGGGATCCTGGCTGCTTCCTGTTTCTTTTCTTTCCATTCCTGGTTGCCAAAAAGTGAGCAGCTTCCTGTATCACATTCTCCTGCCATGATGTCTCACCATAGGCTCAAAGACAACATGGCCAAGTGACCATGGATTGACTCTGGGATCCAACACAGACCTTTTATCTTTATGTTGACTTTCTGAGGTGTTTTCTACAGTAGCACAAAACTAACACACTACTCTTGTTTGGCAATGGTTTGCTGTATCTTGACTTTCAAATTTTCTTTATTATAATATAAAAATAGTCTGTCTTCCTCCGAGGCCTTGACTCATTCTCTAGCATGCTTTGTCATCGACCTTCTGCCTTTACTAATCAGCTATAGTTATTATATTTTAAGTCTCTCCTTCCCTGACAGGTCTTCCATTAGTTTACAAACAGACTCAGCTCCTCCCTATATTAAGGAAAAAAACCCTCTAGTCTACATCCCTCATTGTAATTTTATTTGTTCAAAACTCTGATTCTTTAAAAAAAGACTTATTTTTAATTATGTGTCCGTGTATGTGAGGGGGAGGCCAAAGTGGGCCGAAGAGGGCATCTGATCCCCTAGAGTTGGAGTTTGAAGCAGTTGTGAACTGCCTGAGGTGGGTACCGAGGACCAAAGTTGTGTCCTCTTAGCCCCTGAGCATCTCTCCAGGCCTACAACTCAGATTCCTGAGATAACTCTCTATATTTATTTCCCCCACAACTTCACCAATAATTTACAGTTAGTCCAGTGTGACCCTGGCCTTGGCCATTTCACTTAACCGTTCTGTCAAAGGTCATTATGCTACTGTAGTAAGTTAGTTGCTAGCATGAGTAGACTCAGTTGGGATCCTTATTTACTTATTATTAATTAATTAATTAATCAATTAATTAACTAATGCATTCATTTATTTTAGATAGTGTTTTATCATGTAACCCAGGCTAACCTTGAAGTCACAATCTTCTTGCCTCAGCCTCCTAAGTACAGAGATTAGACACTTGAACCAACAAGTCTATGTGACTTCTGTATTTGTTTATTTTTAGGGGTATTTATTGTTTTGTTTTTGAGACAGGGTCTTATCATGTACTGTATGTAGCTGGCCTGGAACTCGTTGCGTAGATCAGGCTGGTCTGGAACTCACAGAGATCCACATGCTTCTGCTTCCCAAGTGCTGAGATTAAAGACATGTGCCACTATATGCAGCTCAGGGGTATTTCTTAAAGAAAAATATTATATAACACTTAAGGTAGAACATAGCTTCTTCTTCTACACTAAGCCTTTTTCCATTAGCACAGGTAGTAATTTAAATTACTAAACAGTAGTCTACTGAAAAATAATTGCTAGACTTTCTTAGTCATATCAGTTTGGGCTTAAAGAAACTTTGAGTGGAGGCCAGAGAATTCCCACTTGCCTCTTCTCTCCTTGCAGTTAGGGAGTCTGGTGTTAGTGGAGTCTATTTGTTACAAATGATGAGCCAATGTTGATACACTATTATTTCAAGTCCGGGGCTTACATCAGAGTCCACGGTTTACTTCAGGGCTTACACCTGCTAGGGGTTTTTACAAATATACAGTGTCACACAGCCCCTATTTACAATACCATATGAAGGTTTCACTGCCATAAAATTCCCTGGGCTTCACCGTTCCTTCCCTTCTGCTCTTCTTAGCATCTTATTTTCTACTGTCTCCTCAGTTTTGCCTTCTCCACAGTTTCCTAGAGTGGGACTTGTTCAGCATGTAACCCTTTTAGTCTTGCTTCTTAAACAGTGCGTATTTACAGTTCTTCCATGTCATTTTTTATTTGAGAGCTTATTCCTTTAACTGCAGAGTAATATTCCCTTGTATGATATACCATGGTTTGGCCCCTCACCTACTCAGGGACACCAGGCTTGAAATCATGAAAATGTTGCTCTAAACATTTGCTTGCAGGTTTCTGTGTGGACAGGTCTCTGACACGTCGGTGTAACTGTCAGTCAGTTCTGAAAGTCTTTTTCTTTCTCAGTAGTCACGTCATGGTCTCTTTTCTCTGTCTCACTTACTCAGTTTGTCCTTCCTGTTTCTTTTGTGTTGCTGCTTCTGTCGCCTTCTGTGGTCCTGTTTCTCTGGGTTTTGTGATGAACCTTTTTGTGTTTTCGGCGTCTTACACATTCTTCCAGGGCAGTCTCACCCTCTCCAGGGCTCCATCTACATCTTAAGGTTACATCTATACTTTTGTTTTCATTGTGGACCTTTCTTCTGACCCAAGACCATGACTGCCTTTGCTTCTTAAACAGCTCCACAGAGACCAGGCAACTCCCTGGAAGGGAAGGACAGTCATTTCTGGGCACTGTCTCTCCTATTCTGTGATTGTTTTTCAGACAAACATCTGTGAATTTTCTGTCTTCTCTAGGCAGGAATTTATCAGCCTTAGCATGGTGGACATTTTGGCCAGATAACTTTTTAAAAAATATTTTATTTTTAATTTTATTTAATGCCTATGTGTGTATTGCCAAAATAATTTTATTGCTATCTTTTTAGCAGAATTTTTATGCATTTCATACAATACATCTTAACCATATTTAGACTCCCTCCCCAATCTGTACATCCCCAAAGCTCCCCTCAATGCCCTTGCTGGATTTCATGCATTCTATCATATATCTCAAGGCCTCAGGGATCCTTGTGGAGAGAGGACAGAAAGATTCTAAGACTAGGGGTGGTGGATGACCACAGGAAACAGTTTTCCAAGCAGCTGGGAACTTGTTCATATGCACTTGTATAGCAGTGGTGACAACATGCACAACACCCATGCAAACTCAAAACAGGCAAAAACCCAGCATAAAAGCAGAGAAATGGTAAGAAGCCCTAACCTTGGCTGAGGAACTATGGGCCAGATAATTTTTCTTGTTACTGTTGGCAGACTGTCGTGCATAGCAGAACATTAGGCTACACAGTATCCTTTGCCCATCAGTGCGATGAGACTCTTCATCCTCCACTCCAGCTCCAGATCGTGCTAATTAAGAATGTCTCCAAACATTGTCAAATGTCCCCTAGGGCACTGAATCACCTCCACTGAGAATTACTGTGCTGATGTAAGGTGTTTTCTACCTTCCAAGGTACATCTGAGGAGTGTTCATGCATCCTTTAAGACTTTAAAACTTTAGTCCTCTTGCCTACAAGGTCCCCTCACATCCCCTCCCTTACCTTCTGTAGTGACACCTCCCTCTGTTCCTCATCATCCTCCCATGATGTCACTCTGCTTGCTATTCAAATGTGTGGCTGTCTTCCTTGCCCAAGGCTTGGTACCATGCTTAGTTTTAGAATCCTAGGACCTTTTCAGGGTGTGACCATTAAGGTATCCAATTAATATTGTTGAATAAGTAAACCATAGTGCCCCCTGATGGTAAACATCCTAGGACCTTTTCAGGGTGTGACCATTAAGGTATCCAATTAATATTGTTGAATAAGTAAACCATAGTGCCCCCTGATGGTAAACATCCCTGTGATACCCTCTCATAACACTGTCTCCAAGCTCTCTGACAGTTAGCAAATCCCCCCTCCCCCTGCCCCGCCCAGACAGACCATTATAAACCCCACGAAGGCAGAAGTTGTGTTTTCTTTCTCTTGTCATTGATACAGCACTTAGCACCAAATAGGTGTTTGCAATCTATTTGTGGACTGAATAAGTGATCTTAGGATAGAGTGGCCTTGGGGTTCAGGCTGGGCTTAACAACAGCATCTGGGGCACCAACTAATTTTAGAGTGTTTCCATTGGTAGTATATTCATTCAAGAATCACAAGACTCTGATAAAAGGAGATTTTTCTTTTCTATCACATAGATAAGAAAATCAAGGAAGATGAGCAAGATTAAAGATCTTAAGGTCTCACATACTGTCACTTGTGTATTACAGATTTGGGCCCTGAATTATTTCCTGTCCATGAAACCAGATCGAAAAGATGAGTAATGTTTCATAGTAAAAGAAACAAATAAAATAACCTTGATTATTTTCTCTTAGAACACAAAGCCTTTTATATCTATGTGAGAAATGGTTACTAACATTATCAATGATGGCTTATGGGTCCTTACCAGTTTGTACTAATACAAACGTGTCTGTCATATGTACTTCAGAGATTGGCCAGGGGAGGTCAGTACAGAAAGCCTCACAGGCCAGCTGAGACTGACACTAATAGGAGAAAAATGTTGGTATTTTGAAGATTAAAATACTGTATATTCATTTACAATATATGGGTCTGCAGTCTGACACAACAAAGGAGGCTGGGCAAGGGGGTCATAAGTATTTGTGACTCATGCTGTCATTTGAAGGGCAAAGACGAATATAGTCCCCTTAATCCCATCTGAGGGTAGCAGCCTTTGGTGTCAATGACCTGGAAGAGGCAGGAGGAATGGATTTCTGCATCTGAGAGAGGTACTGTGGGTGAGCTATTGACATATTCCTGGAATTAAGAAGACATGTGAATGCTTGTGAACCAGATGCTTGAGGAGAACAGCAGAATTCCCCAGCTGGAGCTTGTGTCACTCACGAGTCACCTCAGACTTCTCTTGATGTATGCACGTGGAAAAAATTTGGGAGCTCCAACAACAAGAGCTAGATTCCTAGATCAAGAAACTAGTCTCTATCTCATGTATTAGTCATTAAGTTGAATAGAACTTTATCCTAGGATGGCGCCCAAAGATGGATAATACCCAGGGACAGATGATACCCAGGGATGGATGGTACCCAGGGATGATCTGTATACTGTCATTTTACATCTGACATAACAAAGATGGCATCAAAGGGCATGTAGGAAGATACATGGAATTCTTGTAGAATATTCTTGATGGGGCTGTTGAAGACAATTTAAGTCTTTTTGAGACAGGGTGTCCTTGTAGCACCAGCTGGCCTGGAATTCACTGTGTAGACTAAGCCGGCCTTGAACTCATAGTTATCTCCCTTCTTCTGCCTCCTAAGTACTGAGAGTAAAGGCGTGTGCCACCATGCCCATGTAAGACAAGTTTTTAATGATGTTGGCTGAAGGTAAATGTGGACAAAAGGAAGGGATCCTAATAGCAACATGAAGTCATGCACTATTGATACCTGCATTATTTATCATTGATTGATTTCTTGGTGAGATGTTTATCAAGGGTTAACCTTATCTTCTAAAATTTCAGTGTTGAGAGATGTAGAGTAGCTACTGAAGGCAGACAGCTTTAGTAGACACAGCTTCATTATGTGGGGATGGGGATGTTATTTGGGACATTGTTGCTTTAGTTAGCAAGGCTCTAAGACTAAACTAAGCATATAATGGAAACCCCTGTGAGTCCCTCTTTATCTGGAAGAACATTTCACTTTGTCTTTTCTGATCCTATATTTACATGTTTGACTGCCCATTGGCAAAAGCAGAGGTAACTTCCTCAGACTGGAAAACCAGAATAAGTTTGTGCATTTCAGTTTAAAAGCTCTTTTACAGGGGAATTAATGCTGCAATGCGTTCTTTCATTCACAAAGCATTTGTATGATCTATTATATGTAAGAGTAATCGCATGTGAATATTTTGCAGAAGCAAAACAAATTGGCTCCCTGCAAGGGGACCCAGTGGTGGGAAGTGACTATCTGAGAAGACGTTGTTCCACTTTCCTAAGTATCACCTAGGAGATGCTTACTCTGAGTCTGGAAGAGATCCACTGGGATTTGTTTTTATGAGGTTTAATGTAAAGGTGCTGCATTTCATGAGATGAAATCATAACACAGTGGGTTGCAAGAATTTTGAGAGATTATTTCTTCACAGTGTTGGCAAGCACCATCCTCGAGAGAATTTCTTTGTCTACAAAAGAAATGTAGACCATCTTTCATAGACCTGAAAGGATAACTAATTCTTAATCCTTTCTAGACAGCAAGGTTTGCATGGTTGGGCTGATGTGGAATGCACATGGCAGGTCTGACCTCTCCAACAGAACTGTTTTTAAATCTATAACTTCAACTACATCCTAAAACCTCAGGCTATGTGGGCAGCACGTTTTTGGGTGCCCTCACTCCTAAGCCATCCTTAAAGATCATTTCTATTTATAGATTGTACTTCGCCATTAGGCTTCGTGGATAGTTCGATTCTCTATGAATTTTGACAATCCAAACAAAGATTTGGCCCAAACAAGAGAGCATTATCAAGCTGTGTCTCGGGTTTCTTTCCTCTGCTGTCCTTGTTATGTTTTCAGTGACAGAGAGTTCTTTCTCTGTTTTAGGGAAAGCTGAGCCTTCTCTCGCCTTAGGTTTGACCTTTTCTACTTTGTTCTGGAACACATGTAGCTGTCCTTAGGCTAAACATCTCTCCACTTTTGTGACCATATCATCTCCAATTTCCTTGCAATGCAACATCTTGGACCAGGTTTCTCGTGAATGGCAGGAAAGAAACAATATCCTGTGGGGGAAATCTGGCGCCTCTTCTTATTTTGATGTGTGTGGAAGGGGGTTGAATCCTCTGTAGTATAGAGCCTTCCTGAAATATGGTTCAGGCAAGAATGTTTTGGAAATGCAATTAATTCAGGATGGGAATCCAGCAAAGTGAATGTGGGCCCCGTTGTGTGGAACTCTTTTCCCAGGGAGATTGCTTTCTCCCTCCTTTCAGAAGTAATAGATGAAATCTTACAACTGAAAAAAGTTCTGCAGCGGCCGACATATCATCTTTAATGATAAAAAGATGTGCACATCAGCACAGATGTGCTTGTATCAAACTGTGTGCATGATATATCTTACAGGGAACCCCCAGAGAATTCTCAGGGCAACTCTGATGAAATTCATGTTATGGAGGAAGGGAATGGAGGGATGTGAGTTATTACCATCGAGTAACAAATGTTACATTCCTTATCTTCCTCAGATGCTTTCCTGCAAATGCAAGTCGGAACAGGCTGTCTTCAGAGACAGTGCAGGCTACAGGATGCTGGGCACCAAGTCCAGACAGGTGAACAGTACCAGGTGTGGCCAACAGGGGGAGCAAGCTTAGTTGCACCTGTAGACCATCACCCATTGCCTTGTTTCCCCAGAATGCCTGCTTACCAGAAGAATGTGTAAAAATGGTGACTTGGGGGAATGGAGAGATGGCTCAGTCGGTAAAGTGTCTACCCCACAAGCATGAGGACCTGAGTTTGAATGCCCAGAACCCACATAAAAAGCCTGGTATAGGGCAGGAGCTTGTAACCCTTGGGCACCCCCACAGGTTACATGGTGAGGCAGATGGATCCTTGAAGCTCCTTGGCCAGCCAGCCCAGCCTAATCTAAGCACTTCAGGTTCACTGAGATCCTGTCCTAAAAACCAGAGGTGGCTGGGTGTGGCGGCACATGCCTTTAATCTCAGCACTTCGGAGACAGAGGCAGGCAGATCTTCTTGGTCTATATAGTGAGTTCCAAGTCAACTGGGGCTGCAGGGAGACCCTGTCAAAAAAAAAAAAAGCCTCAAAACATAGGCAGTGCACAGTTGAGGAAAGACACCTGAAGCGGACCTTGGGCCTCCACATACATGCATACTTACTGTACACATATGTACCACACACTCACTTGCATGAACAAATGATGATTTGCAGACTTACCAAGTCAGAATCCCCAGGGGGTGAGACCTAGGAAATGGAAGTTTTAAAAAGCAGGACAGCTAGTTACAAAGATCAGGCAATGGTGAGAATCTGGTCGAATCAGGATAAACATTTAACAGAGGGTGGCTTTGCTGCATGTGTGGGGTAACCAGTAACATCATCAAAGGGACAGTTCTCACTCTGTTTGCTGAGAAGTTTCTAGAAGAACCTTATCTTCCTGTTTCTCAATGCCCCTGGTAATGCTACCTCAGGTATATTTCTCTCAAACTTGTTTTAAGAAAAGTCTTTGTCCTTCCTAAGAAACTGGCCTACTTTCTTCTATAACATGAGACTTTTGTGGAGCCTTGAATTCCCTCTAAGCCTCAGTTGCCAGGAAATATGACATCAGGCTTCAATTGTTTTTTACATTTATTTTTTTATTTGTGGTGCACACATATGTGTGTGTGTGTGTGTGTGTGTGTGTGTGTGTGTGTGTATGTGTATCTAGATACATGCATGCCATGGGGTGCATGTGGAGGTTAGAAAACAACTTTCAGGAGTTGGTTCTCTACTTCCACCACATGGATCCCAGGGATTGAACTCAGATCATCAGACGTGGGATTATAGTCGTGTCCCATCATGCCTTGCTACTTACTTGGGTTTTAGTCTATTCCTGCTAGTGACCTAATGTGGATACAGGAGAAAAGCAAAGAGGCCTGGGTCAATGATGGATATTTGGGAAAGTCCCTGTGGTGGTTTGAATGAGAACGTCCACCATAGGCTCAAGTATTTGACTACTCTGTCCCCTGTTGGTGATGTTGTTTGAGGAGGGTTATGGAACCTTTAGGAGGTGTGGCCTTGTTGGAGGAAGCACGTCCCAGGGGTGGGCTTTGAGAGTTCATAGCCTTGCCCCACTTCGAGCTTGCTCTCTTAGGTTCCCGGGCATGCTTAAAGATGTGCCCTCACAGCTTTCTGCTCTGGCTACGTCCTGCCATGCCCGCCCCCCACCATGATGAACTCTTATCCCTCTGGAACCATAAGCCCAAGAAGTTCTTCCTTCTCTAAGTTTCCTTGGTCATGGTGTTTTATCACAGCAACAGAAAAGTACCTAATACAGTCCACAAGCTGAAGTTAACTCATGCAATCTGCTTCTGCTTTTTGCTCAGTTATGATGCACAGTTGCAGGTTTGACTGGAGGTATGGTAAGTTGTGGTCAAATTTCTTTTGTTTTCAAGTTAAAATAAAAAATGAATCAAGGCAAAGATGAAAGCAAGTAGCACAAAGTAGAAATAATTTCTCCTTCTCGTTATTTCTTTCCATTTTGTTTGAGACACGGTCTCCCTGTAGCCCCAGTTGGCCTGGAACTCACTGTGGAGACCAGGATGCCAGCCTCACCTCAATCTCAGAGATACAGGGAGGAGTTCTAATGAAAAGAAGTCAACCTCAAACTAGCCCACACAGTGAGAAGACTCACTTTCTACAGGTCTGGGAATATTTGATCATTATTTTTCTAATAGTTTCCTATCTCTCTTTCCTTGGCTCTCTCCTGTCAGACCTTTCTTCCTGGTATTTCCCTGCCCTCTTCCTTTCTGATAAGGACTTTTTCTTCTTGGATGGCAAACATTATTGTTCTGTGATTAAGTAACTCCTCTAAGTTGTCCATTCTCAGATATCCAATGAATCCTCTGTTTGCAGGTCCATCACTCACGACCGTTGTCTTGATGTCACTTGGTGGTTTCTTCAGGGAAGGTCCTTACCCAACTCCTGTGCAATTTTATCCTGCACATCTCAGGGCTGGGGCTTTCTCTGTTCTACCCCTCTCATCAAACTGCCTCTCATCTTTTCTCATTTTCAAAGTGTGTCTGAGTTATCCATGTCCTTACTTTCAACAGGGCCTTGGTGGGTTAGTCACCATACAGGAGCTATGCTGCAGTAACAGATAAGCCCCGAAACCTCAGTGGCTTCATACATTGAAGGTGCATCTCTGTCCCACAGGGAGTACAGTCTGATATTCTGATTTAGGTGGATCTTCTGGTTGCTCCTCCTCAAAACTTCAACTCTGGGGCTTGGGGGGGGAGGGAGGGATGGGGAGAGAGGGAGGGAGGGAGAGAGAGAGAGAAAGAGAGAGAGAGAGAGAGAGAGAGAGAGAGAGAGAGATTAAAGCGTCTGTGATGTGCTGTGCCATGCCTGCTTATACTCACTGGTGGAACTCAAGAGGGCCTGAGAAAACAAACTCAGCTGGGCATCCAGGAGGGAGAGGAGAGCTGGAGATGAGTGTTCTAGAACAGTCTGTGCCATATTTCATCAGCAGGGAAAGCAGGTTTGTGCATGGGCTGAGTTTGCTTATTATCCTTCAAATTGACTCTTCTTTTTTGAAATAGGGTTTCTAGGCAGGCTGGCTTCAGACTTGTTATATAGCCAAGAAATGACTTTGAACTTCTAATCCTCTTGCTTCTACCTTTTGAGTGCTGGGTTTACAGGCGAATACCACCATTCCTGGTGCATGTGTGCTGGCCTGAACCCAGGGCTTCATGTAAGCTAGGCAAGCATCTTACCCCCTCAGCTGCATAACCTGCCCCTAAACTGACTTGTTAGTTCCCCAGTGGGTACCAGAAAGGTTGTAAGAAATAGCTAAGGACGAACCTGATAAGTGGATTTCTTCAGACTTTTTTAGACTTCTAGATTTATCAGGCTGAAGTTAAGTACAACTTATCACTGCTTTCAAGATATGCTTTTTAAAAACACTTTAAATATAATGCTTATTCATCATGGGAAATATCAGACACCCCCACTATGAGCTTCATCTACCAGAGGAAACAAAGCCAACATTTTAGTGTGCCTTTTCTCTAGTGTATAACTTGGGCATGTAATTGGAATTTGATCTTGCTTCCCTAATCTATTAACTGGCTATGTCTACCTTTCTAAAGCATCCCCTTCTCATTAGTTTTTCAGCTCATCCCCACATTTTGCTCTTAGAAACACTGTTGCTATAAATAAATATCTCAAAATCACAGCATCAATATTTCTGTACCAGAGAAATCATTGAAAGAATGTAAAATTTTAAAAGCTATCAGTTTTACCAAATTGCTTTTCAGAAGTATCTGCTATTCACTCACATTAGATGTTATTGTTTTTCTCCTAATTTTTTACTCAAAAATGTTTATTTTGTGGGAACTTTAATTACTAGTAGGTGGAGTAGATTTTCCTCATTTTGAAACCAATTGTACCTCTTCCTTTTGTATTGTTTCTTCATATAAAGTTTATATTTTCCTGTTACAAATGACAGATGTTAAAAATGAACTCTTCGCATGTTAAGCTTAGTAACTTTTTAACTACCCAGTTTTATCACATTCTGTGCGCTTTTATAGAAACACACAGACCTGCTTTGAATTGACCAAGAATCAATGGGCACTGTGATGTTAGCTTTAATTTTCAACTTGACATAGACTAGAATCACCTGGAAAGTGAGTTTCAATGAGGAACTGTATAGATTAGATTGGCTTGTGGGCATACCTATGAGGGATTTTCTTAATTGAGTTAATTTAGGTGAATGTGGGAGGCACCATTTCATGGGCTGGGCCCCTGACTGAATGAGAGAGGGAGGGAACAGCTCTAGCATGCATGCACTAATTTCCTGCTCTCTATCTTGACTGGATGGATGTGACCAGCTGCTTGACGCTTGTGCCACCTTGACTTCCTAGGAATGATGGACTGCAGTCTAGACTTATGAGCCAAATAAACCCTTTGTCTCTTAAATTGCATTTGTCAGGCTGTCTTACCACAGCCACAGGAAATGAAAGTAAGCTGGACGCTCTTTTTTCCCTTTGCTTTTCTCAGTGATGGAAGGATGACCCATGAATCCAGTGTGGAGGACTTGGTTTCTGTTTTCTCTTTCAAGGGGTTATGGACAAGAGCTCATCTAGAAAGCTTAACAATTTGTTTCAAGTTAGAGGAGGGAGTAGAGGGAAGAATTTATGGTGAGCAGGTGAAGCAGTGTTCAGACTAAGACCACAATGGGAGGGGAGACCGAGGGAAAAGTGGAGTGACTGGCAGAGAATTAAAGGGGGCTCTGGTTAGATTTTCAAAAATAAAACGGCTGGGCGAGCAGAGCAGTGGGAAGGTTGTGAGTGGCTGGGTCTTGAGACTGAGAAATTAATGGAAAAGCATGACTGTGTCAGTGTGTTCTAGAAAGGTTGCAAATGTCTGCCACCTTGGCAGATAAAGGCAACCTTGGGTTTAATTATTGTTAAAATCATTTGTGAATAGTGAAACTTTGTCAGCTTGTTACTTAATGTGTCAGACTCATCCTCTTTCCTCAGAACTTGCTTTGAGAGGAGGAAAGAACAAAATTAAAGCCCTTGGAGTCTGGGGACTAGGAAATGACACTCAGAAGAAAACAGAGCCAGGAGGGGAGGGAAGTTCAGGGAGAGACCCACTGCCCCCATTTATATGAGCTGGGATACATTCTAGACCATGGGTTGGGGGCCACCAGGAGAGGTGAGAATGTGGTATAGGTGATATCAGGAGGCTCCGAGGCTCCTAAATGTGCAGTACTAGTGGGCATGCCAATGCTGAGACAGCAAGTAGGGTGGAGGACGATGGCAGCTGCAGCAGGCACCTGGCTTGCCGCTGCAGCAACACCCGTGGCTAACCTCCACTTGGGAAGAGAAAGCAGAAAGGCTATATCTACTGTGCGATTATCAGGCGCCTCTACTCCTGAGTCTCTGTGTCAAAGCTTGCTAACTCTGTAAAAAAAGACCCAAAGCGAAAGATACAGTTGATTTACTGTGTCCAGAGTCAGGCTTGAAGTTATGTGAAATATTGGTCAAAGATAAAGCAAGAGCCAAAATGTGACGGCAGGGATTAAATGTCAAGTCAGATGTATCTTGTGTGATCATTTCTGGATGCTGCGAACTAGCACGCTATCTTTGGTTTGGAAGCATATTCATCTATTTGGAATATTTTACTTGAGAGATAAACTGTGGTGTTGAAGATTCCATTAACATGGATGGTTCAAGCTGGGGTGCAGCTTAGTGATGGAACATGTGCTTAGAATTCAAGATGGCATGGGTTTAATCACAAGCACACATACAAAAATTAACAAGCATATTTTTTAAAGTGATTCTTTTCTCCCCAAAATTTTAATGCCGGAGAGCAAGGGGTAATTTCCCGATTTTTGATTTCTAGAAATCTCCAGTGCAATCAAAGATATTTTGAGACATACCTTCCTAAGTTGCCCTTCCCCCACTTCCTGCGCTTTGTGGTCTCAGCTCTGTCAGGACCCTTGGACTCTCCTGGGGCCTTTCCCAACACCTCCTTAAACTGCTGCCCATTTCTGCTTTATTAGGATCATTGGGGACCTTGAGATCCAGATGCTTTCCCAGGCCTGCTTTCTTAAGTCGTTTTCCCCGACCTCCCGTGCTCCTTGATCTCAGTTCTGCCAGGACTCTTGGGCTCTCTTGGGGGCTTCCCCCACCCTGCCTTTGTGCACTCCCTTTCCCATACACCCCTCCATCTCCCATCTTTGATCTGTTAGGACTCTATGTGCCCCTGGATCCAGGAGCTTTCCCAGACCTGCACTGGTAAGTCTCCTTTCCCACTCCATCCTGGGCTTCAATATCATCATATCAACACTGCCAGGATACTTGTGTCCCATTGGAAGCTGTTTCAGACCTGCCTTGCATTCAGACCTGCTTGGGGTTACTAGGATCCTCAGGCCCTAAGACCTGTGAACTCTTGCAGCCTGACCTATCAGCCAACATGATTATTTAGCAACCACCCAGCTCAAGTTGCTGTTCGAGAACCATGACCAATCAGCTCTGAAACTCAAAAGTTGCACCTATCCTTCACATAACTGAGAAAACTTCTTATATCCCATTTGCATCTCAACATAAAGTGACCTCCAAACTGAAAACCAAGCACTACTCAGCTGGGTCATAACCTGACAAGTTAGGGAAACAGCAAACAAATATACAAATAACCACTAAACAAAGACGAGAGAATCTACCCATACCAAGAAACACCACCAACAACATAAGTCCCAATACTTATGTTTCATCAAGAACCACAAGCAACATGAATAATCAAGGTAATATGTCTACTATGAAAATTAGCACCACTATCGTAATGTTTTCTGAGAATGGCAACCTGGAAGATGCACAAGACAATAATTGCAAAAAAGAAATTATAAATACGTTTAAGGAACTCAAAGAGGATATGATTAGAAGACTAATTGAAGACCATGGAAACATAGTTGAATGAAATAACATAAATAATTCAAAACATGGAATTAGAATTCAATATAAGAGATAGAATCTCTGAAGAAAAGACAAAATGAAATAAAACTTGAAATAAAAACTCAGAAACTTAAACAAAAAACCTAGAAGAAAGAAACTAAAAGGCCAAAATGAAATAAAACTAGAAATAAAAACTCAGGAAGTTTTTATTAACTTCCCAACTAGGAAGTTAAACAAAAAACCTAGAGGAAAGATGCTAAAAGAAAGTGGAAGAAATAGAACAGAGAATATTAGATCTTGAAGACAAGCTTGGGGAAATCAAACAAAACGTCAAATCTAAAATGACCTAGGATTAGAAAGTGCAAGACTTCTGGGACACTGTAAAAAGACTAAACCCACGAATATGGTCATAGAAGAAGGAGAAGAAACCTGGGTCAAAGGCACAGAAAATATTTTAAATAAAATCATAGAAGAAAAATTTCTAAATCTAGAGGAAGAGATACCAATCAAGGTATAAGAGGCATAGAGAACACCAAGTAGATAGGACTAGACAAGAAACTCCCAACATCATATAATAGTTAAACATTAAATGTACAGAACAAACAAAAAGATATTGAAAGCTGTGAGAGCGAAAGATCAAGTCACATATAAAGGCAGGCCCATCAGAATAACAGCTGACCTTTCAATGAAGACTAAAAAAGTCAGAAGGGCTTGGACCAATATACATTTCATGAAGGTACACAGATTCCAGCCCAGAGTACTATGTGGAGCAAAACCATCAGTTGTAATTGAAGGAGGAAAAAAAACTTTCCATGTTAAAAACAAATTTAAGGAATTTATGCTCACAAAACCAGCTCTACAGAAAATTCTTAATGGACTATTTCAGTCTGAAGAGAAGATTAAACTTTCTCAAGAGAACACAAAAAATAAATTATCTCAGAACAGTCAACTGAAAGAGGTTAAGAAAACAGCACCACAGCACCAACATAGTATGAATTAATAAACACTGGTCAATAATAAACACTTTCAATATTAATGGTCTCAACCCCTAGTAAAAAGACACAGGCTACATAGCAAATAAAACTAAGAAACAAACAAGCAGGTATGGCTATTCTAATATCTGACAAAATAGACTTTAAACTAAAACTGGTCAGAAGAGACAAGGAAAGTCACTTCATATTCATTAAAGGAACAATATACAAGGAAGATATGATCCTAAAAATAAATGCATCATACACAGGGACACCAAGTTTCATAAAAGAAACATTGTTAGATCTAAAATCACACATTGGTGCCAACACAGTGATAGTGGGTGACTTCAATCACCACTGTCACCAATAGATCAACCAGATAAAAATTAAATAGAGACCACCGGCTAACTCTCCTGGCCTGCTCCCCATCTTCAGGCCTCTTGGGGTGGGTCCATCGCTTAGCCCTCAGCGCCTTGACTCCCCCAGCCTCATTCGCCCTTCCATCTCCCCTGCTGTTCTCTGCTCCTGGTTTGGGCCCTGCACCATTCCTGGTCTTGGGTCCCCAGACACCTGGGGAACCCCTGCTGCTTCCTGATCCTTTTTGCCCAGGCCAGCTTGGTGCCTTCCTTGGGCTCCAGGAGCACTGCTTCCATGGGACCTGGCCCCGCCCTCACCTCTCCCTGCTCCCCGGACCTGCACCACTGGCTAATTCTCCTGGCTGCTCTCCCGCCCTCAGGCCTCTCTTGGGGTAAGTCTACCGCGCAGCACCCCCCGCCCCACGCGCCCGCACGCCTTGACTCCCACAGCCGCGTTCACCCTTCCTTCTCCCCCACTGTTCTCTACTCCTAGCTTGGGCCCTGTGCCATTCCTAGTCTTCGGGCCCCAGACACCTGGGGAGCCAGTGCTGCTTCCTGACCCTGTTCACCCAAACTGGCTTGGTGCCTTCCTTGGGCCTCCGGACCGGCCCCGCCCTCACCTCTCTCTGCTTCCCTGGTCCTGCAACACCCGCCA
>NW_008356258.1:4537275-4537752 GCF_000622305.1 Nannospalax galili
TTGTACATCCATGTTTGTTGCTGCTCTTTTCACAATAGCTAAGAGATGGAAGCAACCTAAGTGTCCCTCAACTGATGAGTGGATAATGAAAATGTCGTTCATTTATACAATGGAGTTTTTTACTCAGCAGTAAAGAAAGATGAAATCATGAAATTTGCAGGTAAATAGATGGAACTAGAAACTGTTATACTAAGTGAAGTAACACAATCTCAGAAAAAACTTGACATATGTTCTCCCTCATATGTGGATCCTAGGATCAGATTCAGATAAATAAGTGTGCAAACAGACATTACTCCAGGAACCAGGACAAGGGTAAGGAAACAGTTAGGTAAAGGAAAAGAAATAACCTGAAGGAGAAGAAAAGTAGGTAACAGGCCTTAATAAGGGAGATATGGATAATAAATGGGTTAGTCTAAGGGAGGGGGTTAGGGAAGGGTATATGAGGAACCTAGGGGATAAGGAGAAAGAAGAAGCTCA
>NW_008356258.1:4538309-4538989 GCF_000622305.1 Nannospalax galili
TAGATTAGGGGAGGGGGGAGGGAAGGGTATATGAGGAACCTAGGGGATAAGGAGAAAGAAGCAGTTCAACAGAGGTAGGATCATGGGAGAAAGGGTATTAGTAAGGAAGAAAGGGGGAAAGTGCAGGCACCTTAAGTGGGAAAACCATGAAAGAGGGGGGAGATGATGCAAGAGAGAAACAATGCCTAGCTAGTCACGAAAACCAGAGGGAACCATATTATTCCTACAATCTACGGACTAAGTATACATAACAGACCAAGAAAAATATTTCTAGATATGGTTTATTCGAGACCAACTGGTCATTACCCAAGACTTATCTGCATGACACACAGTAATTAAAAATGCCAGGATGGTGGAACTAACCTTCTTGGATGTTTAACAGACATAGCTTGAGATCTATACAAATTGGGTCAGAGGGATACAAAGGACACTTTTTGCTCCTTGCCCTCCTAGGTCGATTAGTTTCAGGGACCATGAGCATCTCCCAAAATGTCTTGTAACGGTGGTGGGTCATCTGACCTCTTTATCAAGGAGGCCAATGAGACCCGACCAGATGGACTTGAACCAGTGTCCAGTCTATAAAGAGGAGGGTCAACACGGAGGAATCATTTCCTCCATGCTTCCAAGAGAAGCCAACAATGGTCGAGCAGGACCTTTGACTTATCTTCACATAGATGGAA
>NW_008356258.1:4539650-4548691 GCF_000622305.1 Nannospalax galili
ATGTCAATAGGCTTGGAATGAATTTTTCTGTATGAAACTGTGTGTTTTGACAATGAAGAGGAGATCTTTTTTAAACATTGGAACCTAATTTAATTTTATCTCTTAGAGAGTTTATAATGAGTATAAGATTTTATAAGTGTAATAATTCATCTGTAAACCTAGAAATGTACAGCCAATTTTGAAAGAGATGTACCCTAGCTCAGAAAAATGCTATTGAATAGGTTAATGCTGTTGTAATGAAATTCTTCTTCTAATAAACAAAAAATTAAATAGAGATAATCTAGAATTAAATGACATCATAAATCAAATGGACCTAACAGACAGCTACAAAATGTTCCACTAAAACATTAAAGAATACACTTTCTTCTCAGAAGCCCATGGAACTTTCTCCATGACCACATATTAGGACACAAAGCAAGTCTCCACAAATTTAGGAACATTTAACTATCATCCTGTATTTTTTCTGACCACAAAGGAATAAAGCTAGATATCAGCAACAATAAAAATGGGGAAAATTGCACAAACTCATGGAAGCTAAACCACACATTACTGAATGAAATTTGGATCAAGGGAGAAATCAGGAGGAAATTAAGAAATTCCTAGAACTGAATGAAAGTGAAAACAGAACATACGGAACCCTATGGGACACAATGAAGGCAGCCCTAAGAGGAACATTTATATCATTGAGTGCCTACACCACACCAGAAAATTAGAATCAGCTCACATAAACAAATTAGCAATGCACTTGAAAGCCTTGGAAAACCAAGAATAAACAACACCTGAAAAGAGTACATGAGAAGAGATAAATAAAATCAAGCCTGAAATTAATGAACTAGAAACAAAGGAAACAATATAAGAACCAATGAAATGAAAAGCCTGGTTCTTTGAAAAGATTAACAAGATTGACAAACCTTTAGACAAATTAACCAAAAGAAAGAGAGAGCAGACCCAAATGAACAAACTCAGAGATAGAAAGAGAAATATTCAACAAACCCTAAGAACATTCAGAAATACGTAAAGACATACTTTAAAAAAAAATCTGTAATTAACTAAAGTAGAAAATCTAAAAGGAATGGATGAATTTTTGCATATGCATGGCCTAGTAAAGTTAAGTCAAAATGAAATTAATAATTTAAACAGACACATAACAACCAATGGGATAGATATAGTAGTTAAAATAAGTCCCTACTAAAAAGAGCCCAGGACAAAATGGATATGGCACAGAATTCTACTAAGACTTCAAAGATGTACTACCAAATACTCCTCCCTAAACTAGAAAACAAAGGAACACTAACATTTCCTTTATGAAGGAATTCTATAAAGCCAATTTCTTATATGAAGCCAGTATTACTCTAATACCAAAACCACACAAAGATCCAACAAATAAGAAAATTATAGACCAATCCCTCTGATAAACATAGTTGCAAAAAATCTCGATAAAATACTTGCAAACTGAATGCAAGAATACATCAAAAAGATTATCCACCATGATCAAGTTGGCTTTACCCTAGGGATGTAGGGATGATTCAACATATGTAAATAAATAAATGTAATCCACCACATAAACAGACTCAAGGACAGAAACCACATGATCATTTCATTGGATGTGGAAAAGGCCTTTGACAAAATCCGACAACCATTCTTGATAAAAATTATGGAGAATCTAGGAATAGAGGGGACATATCTCAACATAATAAAGGTAATATACCACAAGCCCACAGCCAACATCATACTAAATGGAGAAAAACTGGAAGCATTCCCATTAAACTCAGGAACAAGATAAGGATGTCCACTCTTTGTATGTGGGTTTAATATAATACTTGAAGTCTTAGAACAATAAGACAAATGAAGGAGATAAAGGGGATACAAATTGGAAAGGAAGAAGTCAAAGTATCCTTATTTGCAGATGATATGATTCTATACATAAAACCCAAAGGATTCCACATGAAAACTTCTAGAGCTGATACATACATTCAGCAAAGTAGCAGGACATACAATTAACATGCCCAAATCAGTAGCCTTGCTATGCACCAGCAACAAACACACCAAGAAGGAAATATGGGAACTGATTCCACTCATGATAGCCTTAAAGTTCATAAAATATCTTGGAATAAACCTAATAAATGAAGTAAAGAACTTAACTTGTACAATAAAAACTTTAAGACATTGAAGAAAGAAATTGAAGAAGATACCAGAAGATAGAAAGACGTCCCATGCTCATGGATTGGCAGGATTACTATAGCGAAAGTGGCTACCTACCAAAAGCAATCTACAAATTCAATGCAGTATTCATTAAAATTCCAACACAATTCTTTACAGAAAATGGAAAAAATAACCTCAATTTCATATGGAACAAAAAATCCCCAGGATAGTCAACATAGTCCTGAACAATAAAAGAACTGCTAGAGGCATTATCATCCATGATCTACAGAGCTATAGTAATAAAAAAGCATGAAACTGGCGTAAAATCAGACACATTGATCAGTGGGGTAGAATAGACGGTTCAGATTTTTGACAAAAGAACCACAAATACACACTGCATGCTCAGCAAATGGTGCTGGTCAAACTGGATAATGACATGAAGGAGAATGAAACTAGATCTCTGTCTCTCACCCTGCACAAAACTCAACTCCAAATGAATCAAAGACTTCAATATAAGACTTGATACCCTTAATCAGATAGAGGAGCAAGTATGGAATACATTGGAACTTATAAGCACTGGAAAGTATTTTCTGAACAGGACTCCTATAGTTTAAGCATTAAATCCAACAACTGACAAATGGGACCTCATAAAACTGAAGTTTCAGTACAGAAAAGGACACTATAGTTTGAATGAAGAGGCAACCTGAATGGGAAAAAAACTTTTCCAGCTATACCTCCGACAGAGGGTATCTAGACTATACAAAGGACTAAAAAAATAAAAATAAAAAACCAACCCAATTAAAGATTGGTGCAAGGAGATGAACAGGGAGTTATCCAAAGATGAAACACAAATGACTGCGAAATTCTTTAAATATGTTCAATATCTTTAGTCATCAGGGGAATACAAATTGAAACCAGTTTTAGTTTTCATTTCACCTCAGTTAGAATGGCTAAGAAAACAAACAATGACAATTGCTGTGAGGATGGGAAATGGGAAGTCCTTTTTTCTGGTAATGTTTTTCACCTCTACTAATTAACACAAAGCAATTTTTTTATGCTTCTTCCTCAAATATAATTTATTTATTTGTTTATGTATTTCATACAGAACATCCCAAATAATCTTATTTATCTATATACCTACTTCCCAAATGGCACCCTCCCATAGTCTCCTGCCCCCACTGGAGCCCATATACTCTATCATCCCTGTTACTCCCCACTGTGTTGTCAGCATCCCCAGCCATTCCCCAGTGCTTGTCCATCTGCTGAATCTAGTCAGCCTATCTAGTTTTCCTTGTTTTAGGAAGATTAGCTCTTCCTCTTCTTGCAGCAATCAGTTGCCAATATTCCTTTAGATAAGATTGGGGTCTGCTGTTCATTTTCCCAGTTCTATGCTGAGTTACTGTCTGGGAGTCTTTTGGGCCACGCTGGCCAACAACTCAAAGGAAGGTATCCCTGTCTGGCATTGTTTCTTGTTATATAGCATTTTGCTATACACATGGACTCTTAAAAATTGTATTGACCCCTTTAATCTTTGGTTTTACTTTCCTTTTGGGTGTTTAAGACCATACACTTGGCCCGGATAAGCCAATTTATTTTTATTCTCAATGCTGTTTGAGGATCTGTTCCTCAGGGGTCACATGGGCTTGGGAGGAGCCCCTGGCTCCTTTCTTTTACCAGTTCCACCTATGTGAAGATAAGTCAAAGGTCCTGCTCGAACATGGTTGGCTTGGCTTGGAAGCATGGAGGACATGATTCCTCTGTGTTGACCCTCCTCTTTGTAGACTGGACACTGGTTCAAGATCATCTGGTGGGGTCTCCATGGCCTCCTTGATCAAAAGGACAGATGACTCACCACAGTTACAGGACATTTTGGGAGATGTTCATAGTCCCCAGGAACTTAGTCAACCTAGGAGGGCAAGGAGCAAAAACTGTCCTTTATGTCCCTCTTACCAAATTAGTATAGGCCTCAAAGTATGGCTGTTAAACCTCCAAGAAGGTTAGTCCACCAGCCTGATACTTTTAATCACCATGTGCCATGTAGATAAAGCTTGGGCAAAGACCAGATGTTCTCAGATAAACTTTGCCTAGATATATATTACATTCCTTGATCTAGTTGTATGTATAATTTGTCAGTAAGTTGTTCAATTAATATGGTTCCCTCTGATTTTTTTAAAACTAGCTAGGCATTATTTATCTCTCACATTGTTCCACCATGGGGGAAAAGGGGAACTCTTATCCATTGTTGGTGGGAGTGCAAACTGGTGTGGCCATCAGTGTGGAGGTCCCTCAAAAAGCTAGAAATTGATTTACCATTTGGTACAGACATACTACTCTTGGGCATTTATCCAGAAGACTTTGTACCCTACTACAGAACTACCTATTCATCCCTGTTCATTGCTGCCTTTTTCATAATAGCTAGGAATTGGAAACAATCTAGTCCATCAACTGATGAATGGATAATGATGGTGTGGTACATATACACAATGGAGTATTATTCACCTCTTAAAAATGCAATTATGGTCTGGGCATGGTGGTACACGCCTTTAATCCCAGCACTCAGGAGGCAGAGGCAGGCGGATCTCTGTGAGTTCAAGGCCAGCCTCGTCTACATTGTGAGTTGCAGGACAGCTGGGGCTACAGGGAGACCCTGTCTCAAAAAGACCGAAAAAAAGGGCAATTATAAAATTCACAGGGAAATGGATGGAACAGGAAACAATTATCCTGAGTGAGGTAACCCAGATCCAGAAAAACAAATGTTGCATGTTCTCTCTCATAGCTGGATGCTAGCTTTGAAATCTTAGATATTCATGTTTCAATTTCAAAATCCAGAGAGATCAAAGACTAATAAGTGGCTGTATGTGGCAGGAGTGGGGAAGCCCTAGGAGGAGAGGTATAATGAAATGATATAAAGGCCAGAAGGGGGATAATAGGGTAGGAAGGGTTAAGTTGGGGTAGGGAATAAGAGGGCAGGGCAGAGAAGGGATTATGGGGAGGGAGGCAGAGAAGGGATAATTACCACCAAAGGACTTACAAAAAGTCGTATGGAAACCTACCACCCCAGAAGCTACTTAAAGTATATACATGTACATTATAAAAAGAGATTGAAAGCAGTTACCTTGTAACAGGGGACATTACCCCTTCTAGACACCACTGGCTTGTAAAATAAAAGCCCAATGCCAGGAATCACTACTTTTTTGAAGCTATTGACCAGGTATCCCGTGGTCTGTCAAACAATACTGGCCATTGCTGCTGCTCTTGGTTACCCACCAGAACTTGACAGCAAGATCCTATTGCTGAAGACAGTACAAACATGAACTGGACAAAACAAAGAGTAACCAAGTTGGTGCTGACTTTAAAGTCTCATCTGTACTGTCTAGCTTTCATAGTGCTGAAAGGTGTTATACAAGCTACCCGAAGATAAAATTTAACATGAACCTTACCCAGTTGTGAGACCTGTGAACTATAACAACAACTGGCTTGGAAGATAAGCCCACTGGTGTAATAGTGGCACTAGTGTTATAGAAGTAACCAATTACTTTCTAATTGGATTTAAGGTTCACTTTATAAAATAGAGTCCATACCTAACACTGATATGAGGCCTAGAAGTTTGAGGCTAGGCAGCCTTCAGGCTGTAGGAGAAAACCCAATACAACTAATCGGCTAAGTAGATATATTTTTAAACTTATTTCTAATGACTTATTGTTATACCCATAGATTAATGTATCTTTCAACTCTCAGCAGAGAAGATTCCTTATGCAGTAGATGGTGATTTACACAGAAAAGCACAACTGACCAACCTGCAGAGAATAGCAGACTGCTTATCCCTGAATAGGATACCTGTATCAAACTTCTGTCTCTCAAAGCTCAGGGATCATTGTAGAAGAGGGAGCAGAAAGGTCGTAAGAGCCAGAAGAGGTGGATGACCACAAGGAAACAGAGTTTTCCAGACAGCTGGTCAATTACTCATATAAACTCACAGAAATGCTGACAACATGGACAAGTCTCACATAAGTTCAAGCCAGACAAAATACCAACACAGACTTGGAGAAGTGGGTAAGAAACCCCAACACTATCTGAGGAACTACTAGCAACCTAGGACTGCTGGGAAGGGGAAATTCAGGCATTTATCTGGGTACACAAACCTGACTCTATAGGTCCCCCCATATATATACACATATATGTACATATCTATGTATATAAACTTGGTGGAAGTGGTTAGAAAGGGAAGATACAGGTACGGGAGGGAGTATAGGATGAAAACATATTGTGTGAAATTCACACACACACACACAATAAAATAAACTATGTAGAACAGGTTTGGCAAATGAAAGTGTGAATTTCAAATAAGGGGAATAATTAAAATTGAACACTGTCATGCTGACTATCTTTCTTACTATTTTGAATATCTAGTAAAATTTTTGAAGCATTTATTTTTATTTATGGGTATGTGTGTGTCTGTGTCTATGTATATGCACATATATTTGGGTGCCTGTGGAGGTCATGGAATACCCTGGAGCTGGAGTTAACAGGCATTTATTTGTGTGCCATCTGACCTGGGTACTGTGTACCAAACTCTAGTCCTCTGCAAGAGCAGCAAGCACTCTTAATTGCTGAGCTTCTTTCCAGCCCCAGACAAATCTTTATAATTTCTTTTGTATTTATTAAATTGTGGCTTTATTCTAGAAAGTATCTTATCATGAATTAGATATACAACTGCATAATATAAATTAAAAATTGTTAATAAATCTTATTTTTAAGCAATTGTTGATTATACCAATAATTTATACTCAGTAACATAATCCACAACTGAACATGATATCCTGCTGTTCTAATTTCGGTGGACACCTTTTCTGGTTTGCTTTCGTTGCTGTGATAAACACCATGGTCCAAAAGCAATTTGTGGAGGAAAGGGTTTATTTCATCTCACAGGTTATAGTCCATCATTAAGGGAAGCCAAGACAGGAACTCAAGGCAGGAGCCTGAAGCAGAAACCACAGAGGAATGCTGCTTTTTGGCTTGCTAGCTCTAGCTTCTGCTCAGCTACCTTCCTTATACATCTCAGGATCCTCTGCCTGGGGATGGTACTGTCCACAGTACCTCCTATATTAATTAACAATCAAGAATGCACCAAAGACATGCCCACAGGCCAATCTGATCGAGGCAGACTGAGGTTCCCTCTTTCCAGATATGTTAAATTGACAACCAAGGTTAGCCATGACAATACCTGCAAAGCTGAGTGCAAAGCAGGAAATACCTCCTGCTTTCCTAAGATGGAGGTTCTAGACTGGAGTCACTGAGAGGGTAGAAGAGCCAGTCATGACATTTTCAACCTTGCCACCTACCTTCATGCTGACCAAGGTCAGATTAGCCTTTTGAAAGATGCATTAGAAGGAAGAACAAGATAAAAGACAAATAGTTAAGAATCAAATAGTTAAGGGGAGGTAGTGGTTGTATGTAGGTGCACATATGCATGTGTTTGCCCACACATATGGGAGTGCACACATGATTGGGTAAGGAAAAGGAACCTTGGCACTTTAGAACAGTTTGCAAGAGATTGGGCATGATCTCAAGTCTCACTTCCCACCTGAATGTTTGTTGAGCTATAGAAGTTGGTTAACCCATTTGTGTTAGTTTTCTGTTACTACAGCAAATACTAGAGCTAGTCAACTTAGAAAGAAAAAGGGCTGACTTTGGTTCACATTTTGGAGGGTTCAGTCCATGATCAGTTGGGCTTGTGGCAAGGCAGTAACTCATGGCAGAAAAATGCAGAGGAGCAAAACTGCTTACTTCCTAGATGGAAAGCTGGTTTTTAAAAATTAAGAAGGCTTTGGGGGTCCAACAGTCTCCTTTGAAGATATACCCCATAAGACTTGAAAACCACATATAAGGTCCCACTTTCTAAAAGGTCCACTATTCCCAATACAACTATGGACCTCTAAAGGTAGGCTTGTGGGGGACATTAAGACCAAAATTATAGCACTACTCTGTAGGCTGGAGTGGGTTCCTAGTAAAATACCTGGCTCAGGTGAAGAAATGACAACAGTAGGGGTCTGTATTCTCATTGGAAATTATGTCATGAATGTGAATTTCCTAGGGGCGAATTAAACATTGTAGAGTCAACCTAGAGTAATTTTAAAGGGACCTTCCTAAAAGATTCACAAATCCCTTACAATGGTTTAAGTTCCAGCTACAACCCCTATTCAGATCTACCCCAACGTATATGACTATGTCGGTACCTGTTTCCATTGAAAACTGGTTTAGCAAAGAATGGGTACAAAGTCTCAGGAAGAAAGCCACCATGAACATGGAGCTGGAAAGGATGGGTTGTGTCGGTAGTATGAGGTGTAATGATATGAGGGCACTGGGGATCCAGGACAGATGACCAAAGCCCTTTTTCTCACACTTGTGTGCTTTGTGAAGGACAATGTATGAGGAAGAAGCAAAATGATGATCCCATGACCCTGTTGTGAATGTCCTTCACTTTCTGAATGAAGTGGACATTAAAAGAGAAGTTGCTTTCTGTGTTAGCTGTAGAGGGGAGGTAGTGGCCATCCAAAGTTGGGGTCCATGAGGCATGGCTGTGGCTGGTAGTACAGAATGAAGCCTGTGGCAATTATTAGGGCAGCATGGGGATTGGTACCATTGTACACAAACATCAATGGCACTGGAGCCCAACACACCAAGTTGTGTGATAGCAAAACAAGTTGAAGCAGTGACTCAACTATGAATCAATCAATCAATCAATCAATCAATCAATCACTCACTCAATCAATCAACCAATCTATCTACCTATTTATCTATCTATCTATCTATCTATCTATCTATCTATCTATCTATCTATCTATCTATCTGTCTATCTATCTATCTATGTATATATCTTTGTATCTATCTACCATCTC
>NW_008356258.1:4549241-4557587 GCF_000622305.1 Nannospalax galili
ATCTATCTATCTATCATCTATCTATCTATCATCTATCTATCTATCTATCTATCTATCTATCTATCTATCTATCTATCTATCTATCTAAACTTGGAGCCTCATAAAAATCTACTAGCAGAGAAACTGGAGGATTACAATATAGGGGATGAGGGCCACTCATTTAGCCAATTTAGATGTATGGTATTAAGTGCTCTGTTAGGGTGCTGTGATGGCTAATCTTTATGGTCAACCTGACTGGATTTAGGATCACCTAGGAAACACACATTTGGGCATGTCTGCAAAGGCATTCCCAGAGAGTTGTTACTGAGGTGGGAAGACCCACCTTGAATACAGGCAACGCCATTCCATGGGCTGGGGTCTCAGACTGAATAAAAAGGAGAAAATGAGAGGAGAACCAACATTCATCTTTCTCTGTATTGACTGTGGACCCCATATGAAGAGCCACCTCATGCTTCTGTTGCCAATGACTTCCCTGTCAAACTCTGAGGCAGAATAAACCCTTCTTCTTTAAGTTGCTTTTTAGGATAGTCTGTCAGAGCAACAGGAAAAGTAATTAATACAGGTTAAACTGCATGGGTCATTGGGAATACCTGGCTTATACTACAAGTTGGAGCATGACTGACCTGAAGGAATTTATTTCCTTAGCATGTCACTATGTTACGCATCAGTCAACGTCACAAAGTAATGAAGAAGACAGGTTTGTACAGTTTTAGCATTTAGTAAGTATATTAGTTCATTTTGTCATTGTGATAAAATTCTTGGCAGAAGCAATGTCTGCCCTAGAATGTGTCAAGCAGAGCCTAATGGGAAAATCTGGTGGAGCTCAGAAGACCAGAAGCTGATAGGAACAAGGCTAATCTGTCTTGGCAGAGAGAGCATGGGTCTGGAACTTCTGCCTAGGGCTCCTCATATCTTTGTGGCAGATAGAAAGCAGAGACGGGTCTGGAAGCAGGACTTGGCTATTAATCTCCAAGGCCTCCCCCTAGTTGCCTGTCTGTCAGTGTGGCTTTATACCCCAAAGGCACAGACCATCTCATAACAGCACCACCAGCTGGGAACTGAGTGTTCAAACACAAGAACCTGTGGAAGACACTTCACATCCTAATCACTGAAAAGAGTTTGTGCAGGAGCCGGAGAGATGGCACAGCAGTTAAGAGTGCTGGCTGAGGACCCAGGTTCGATTCCCAGTACCCACATGGCTGCTAACAACCATCTATAATTACAGTTCTAGGAGATCCCACACCCTCTTCTGATCTCTGCTGGCACTACATGACACAGGTGCATCTATCTACATGCATTTACACTCATACAGAAAATAAAAATAATAAATGAATATTTTAAGAAAGAAGAGTTTGTGCAGACTATTATGTAAGATTAAAAACTAAAAGTGATATAGGATTTAACATGGAGCAGGTCTGTAGTTGAGTAGAAAAAGGATTAACTGTAGCCCCGCTTTGATGGTTATTTCATTTTCTTTCTGCTGGAGGAAAGTGCTCAGCGAGTATAATCCCTCGGAGAAACTGTGCAATAGGACTTCAGCTGCTCTTGTTGGAAAGAAGGGATACCAGTGCCTATGGGAGATCTCTCCTAAACTTCCTAGATGGCTGTGAGGTCAGCCTACAGCCTTCAATATGCACACTTGCCTTTGTGAGCCAAAGAAGAACTTGATGTCTTTGTCTAGGGGAATCTCAGCAGCCCTGTTCTCTGTGACCGTCTCACCACCAATCCCTTTGTTCTCTCTGCATTTTTATTCCTGCCTTGCTTTGTTGACAGATTTCCTTTTTGTCTTGTGATTCTGCTTCATTTGGCAAGCTCTCTGGGGGCCTCTGACACCTAGGAAAGTCCGAAGGTGCCTTTGTGTTTGTTAAGCGGCACTGTGCCCAGTCAGGCAGGGATGCTCACTCTGCCTTGCTGTAGCTTGATCACTGCAAATTGGTCAGTCATTTGTGACTTAATCCTCATGTGGTCTGTCCCAGAGGCAGTACAATCTTATCACCTGTCTTCATTTTCTAGTTGAGAAGGCAATAATATGTGACTTGTTCAAGGACACAGGTTAAATTGAGAGTCTGCCTGCTTGACCACGTGAAACTCGCTAGTGAAAGTAACAGTGTTGTACTGAAATAGAGAGAATGGGTTGTACTGGAATGGGACTGGGGATTTCAGGCTTTTGAAGAAATATGGACACCGCAGAGGTATAAAAAACTAACTGGTAGAAGACTTCTTGGAGGGAACCACAAACAGGACCTTCGTTTGGGGATGGTAGCAAGTATAAAGATAATTGTAAGGCTGGTAGCACCAGGTTCCTTTCGGTCAGTACAAGAGTCTCATCTGGCAACCTGTAGTTTGAACTCTAGCCCTTCCATCATCTATTACAGAGTTTTCCTTTCCACTTCTGGGTCATATTATTTCTCCCACATTTTGAGTCAGAGCACCTTTGCTTTCTGCTATGCTAAGAAGATGTAGGCCGTTGGGCTTTCAGGATTCCTAGCTTTCCTCCCATCTACCTTTCTGGAACTGCTCTTCTGTGATAGTTAATCTTGATTGTGAACTTGACTGAGTTGGAAGATGTCAAAGAAATTAGTAAACACACTCCTGGGTGTGCCTGTGAGGATACTCCCAGGAGGATTAGCTAAGAGGAAAAGATCTGTCCTGCATGTCCCATAGGTTAGGACCTGGATGATATAAAGGGGGGAAAAAGGAGCAAAGGCATCCTCTCACTTCTTTTACTTCACAGCCATCGTGATGGAACCACTTTGCTCCAACATGATGGCCTGAACTCTCTGAGACCATGAGCCAAAATATATATATTTCTTCCTTTAATTTACTTCTTTTAGATATTTGGTCCCAACAACTAAAAGTCCAATACATAAAATTGGCACCAGGGAACTAGGGGGTCCTTGCAGTGACTAAGCTAGACTACGCAGCTCTTAAATCTTGGGAGCTGGTTTGCAGGAGGGATTTGGGAAAATCTGGAGATGTGGGCTAGAGAAGCCCTAGAATATGGTAAGCAGAGCCTGGTGGCAACTGTGGTGGAGCTCAGAAGACCAGACACTGACAGAACTATGACAGGCAAGAGTGTGCTCCTTAGGTCTCATTAGGTTTCAAATGGGAACAAGGACTTTGTTGGGATCCAGACTAGAGACCATTTTATCCATGTCTTGAGATCTTGGGGGAGACCAAATTTAAACCTGATGGACTGACTAATCGGACAGAGGAAATTTCAAGGCATTCCAGAATTCAGGCTGTGGCATAGTTATTGCTGGCTGCTTTTAGTACCAAGTTGACAGTAAGAATTGTGAGCAGAAAGCAGAGAGGAAAGGCTCATGAAGATTGCAGGTTTCCAGAAAAGTTGCTCTGGTAATGCTGGGACCAAGAAAAGTGGCTGCTGAAGAGATTAGGGCCATTGAAAAGAAGCTTGGTACTTTGTTTCAGGGCAATATAATATGTACAGTGCTTTGAGGGTATCTTGAGAATTGCTGGGTTCTACCCTGTGAAAGCTCAAGGGTATGCAGGTTTTAGCTCATTTTAAAGATTTTTGCCTTGAGAAGAGAGTCCCAGGGTACCGGGCTCATGTAGGCTGCCTTGGGAAATCTTTCTTCACATTCAGTCATCCAGGCACTCAAAGGGCACTGCAGCCATGGCCCAAGGGGTTTTGGGCACTGCCTGAGATGGTGGCAGGTTTTTGCCTTGTCCATGTGATGTCTGTTTTGCAGATATGCCGGGGTTACAGAGTCATGGAGATTTCTATCCAAATTTCAAAGGAAAGCCTGAAAGCATCATGCAGCAGTACCAGATTTCCTGTAGGCAGTCCCAGAGAGGATGATGCATTAAACTGAAATGTGAAGCCTAAACTGCAGTGGAGACACCAGGAGGGTAGAGATTCCAGAATGTGGTCACCCGCTAAAGAAAGTTGCAAGCAGTGACAGAGCCAGCCCACAGAGAGGTCACATGGGCTGCAAATGGCAAGGCCATTAGAAGTGGGCTGGCCAAGCCAATTGGAGTTCTTACCATGCCACCACCTGCTCCTGATGTTGGACGTGGAGCTTCAGGGTTTGCTCTGCTGGATTTCAGTTTCATTTTGGTCTGTGCTCATATCCCTCTGTTTTGAAATGGGAATGTTTACTCTGTATCACTGTATGTTAGAAGTATGGAACATCTCCCGCTTCTTGGCTCCTACCTTCCACTCCCTGTGCCTGTTGCTCTTACATCCCACATACAGAGAGATGCTGCACTCGCTCTTAGTGTTTTGGTCACCAGTGCCCTACACACTGCAATTCCTAGGCTTCTTTCTGCTTTCCCATGTGATTATTTCCAAACCATTTTGCTTTGCAGATTATTCCAGGCCCTCAGGTCCTTTTTCTCTTTCATCCTGTCACAGGCTGTCCTTGTCCATTGTGTTTGCTCCCCGTTTCTTTGACAGGTCCCCTCAAGCACATGTGAAGGTGTGTTCTTATCTTCTTTGTGTCCCTCAAAGAACTCACTCACAGGCTTCTGTAATGACCCACAGTTGTGACGATTCTGAAGTTCCCACTTCTGCCTCAAAGTGCTCTTGCTGTGTTCCAGTTTCTCACTTCAGACATGTCACTGGGCATTTCCCAACTGATGACACAACAGCAATGGAAGCTAAATGTTTGTGAAGTGGAATTCACCACCTGCCTTCTGACACCTGCTGCTCTCTCCCAAATTCCCACTTCTGTTGATTGTGTAGTTAGGCGCTAAGCCTCAGGGTCATCTTAGATCCTCTCTTTCTTTGTTTCCTACCATGCAGTTAAGCCTTATAATTTCCTCCGCTGGCATCCTCAGATCTCTCCTCTGCCTTCTGACTAGTCCTGGTGCGTACCTCTGACTCCTCCTTCCTCATCTCCAGCCCCCGCCCCCCCCCCACTACTTGGCGTCCCTGGTCTCCGTGCTCCCTTTCTCCAGCCTCCCCTTCATTCCACCAGGACCCTTCCTAGAGGAATGTTCCGCATTTCCAGATGCAGAGAGGCAGCTACTTAAATTTCATGACTTCCTGGCTCAGAAATTGTCAGTGGTTTTACATTGTTTCTGAAATCTTCCCCCAAATTTAATTGTTTCTGATCCTCTGCCTCTAGATCTTAGTGTCCAGCTTACCTTCCTCCCTTATGAGCACAAGACTGCTCCCTTGGATGCCCCTTGCTCTTTGCCACAGCGTTTCTTGGTTTGTGGCATTTCCTTCTACAGCACCTTCCCCTGTTCTCCATCTGTAGTCCTTCAGCCTCCTCCTTTTCATGCTAGAGTCTATTAACTACCCAGTGCAAGGGTCCACTCTGATGAATGCAAGGGAGGAAGTGACGGCTTCCACGTCCGCAGCTGTTGCCTTCATGCTAGTCACCGAATACTGTGTGTCTCTCGTGTGCTCCCAGGCAGTGCTGCTCAGCCTCAGCCGCGCAACAGAGCCACCTGGGAGCTCTTAAAAATACCAGTGCACAGGCTGCATCCCAGACCAATTAAAACAGTTTCCGGGACTGTGACCCAGTTATTAGTATTTTTAAAAGCTGGTCACGTGGTTCCTATGTGCAGCTAAGGACTGTGTCTACCAATACTAGACATTTTTGTAGATTCTTTTCAGTGGCACTGCTTTTCCTTTGTCCGATTGTTGTTCCTGTAGGATTTCTTTGTTTTTAGTCTCCATGATGTTTATAAAGATTTATTTTATTTCTAATTATGTGTGTATATGTGCGTCTATGTGTGGATATGTGCATGTATAAGTGCAGGTGTCCAAGAAGTAGAGAAGAAGGTATTTGGTCTCCTTGAACTGGAGTTGTATGTATTACAGCCACTCAACGTGGGTGCAGGAAATTGAACTTGGGTCCTCTGTAAGAGCAGTACGTGTTCTTAACTGCTAAACCATCTCTCCAGTCCCTATACAAGTGTCTTTTATATGTAGAGGACCTTCAAAGAAAAGAAATCTATAAATGAATTTAGGATTAGAAATGAAAAGTCAAGTTTTAAGGGGAGAATTTAAATGAGGCCAGTGACTATCCCACACTGGGAATGGTGATTTGAGTCTTGTGTAGCGGTTTGTTTTGGACATCTGGTAAAACCCATGTGTACCCAAGCAGTGAGAATGCTAATTAAGCATTTATTTAGTATAATAAAAATTAGCATAAGAGTAATTGAGTGAGTACCTGTTCTACTTCTTGGGATGTTAAGACTAAATGAGTAGTTGGAAGGGGAGTGGTGAAATATAATCAAAATACACGTATGACGTTCTCAGAGGACAAACAAAGAATATTATTTAATTTTTAATTTTTAAATTTCTTCTCATTTCCCCAACTTTCCACTGGAACCCACTATCTAGACCAGGCTAGCCTTGATCTCACAGACATCTCGCCTGCTTCTGTTTTCCAAGTGCTGGGAGTAAAGGTATGCCCCACAAAGCCTGGAGAAAAAATATTATTTTATTAAAGATTAAATGAGTAAAACTTCTGGGGAAATAAAAGCTTTAAAAAACACAAGTTAGGGGTTGAGGAGATGACTCAGTGGATAAGAGTGCTTGCTGCATAAGTGTAAGAACCTGCCTTTAAATCTCCAGCACCCACATAAGAAGCTGGGCATGGCTGTGTGCACGTATAAACCAGCACAGAGGAGGCAGAGACAGGACCAGTGGCGTTGACTGCCAGTATAGCTTCAGCTTCAGTGAGAGAGCCTTCCCCAAAGGGCAAGGTGGAGAGATGGAGCAGACATAGAGAGAGCAGCTGACATCCTCTTCTGGCCTCTGAACATACACAAACATGCATGCGCACACACAAAGACATACACACAGACACAGACACACATGCACACAGAATGAGACACATAGGCACACATGCACACACACAGGAACACACACGCAAACACAGAAATACAGGCACACAGACACACACACACACACAGACACACACACACATAGGCACACACACAAAAGTTAAAAAACTGAAAAGATCAATCTTATCTGTCAGATAATTTATACAGGTGGCATATGTATGTTAAAAAAGCATAGCTAAAATATCTTTTTTTGAGGCAAGATCTTACTATGTATGTAGCCTTGTAAATTCTCCTGCCTCAAACTTGCTGAGTGCTGAGATTACAGGAATACCTAAGAAGCCCAACTCAAATATCATTTTTAATAAGGTTTCATTTTTTAAAGAAAAGAAGTTTAAAGAGCTTACATTAGGTGAAGCCTCCCTTTGGAGAACACCAGTGAATATATCAGGTCAAATGAAAGGAAACTAATGTTATCTTAGAACTATCTGTGTCTTATATACATTATATTTTTAAGAAAAGCTGTGGGTGCTTCAGAGATTATTTTGGACTCTGTGGGTGGGAATGAACCTAAGTCCATTTGTTTCTAGTCTGTGCTTATCCTCAGCCGAAGTGGTCTCTTGTAAAAACAACAGTAAGCAAAGGAGGAAGGCTGCTGAACAAGATAGTTCTTGCCTACAAAGCACAGGATGTCTGATGGAGCTTTTTTTAATGGCCTGACCTTGATGTCATGGAAATTCATAATTCAGAATCTGGCTCAGGAGCCCAGAATGGCAGTACATGCTTGTGGTTCTAGATACTTGGGAGGCTAAGGCAGGAGGCTCCTTTTTTATATACATTTTTATTGAGTTTTAAAAATTTCATACATTTCCCACTGAAATCCAGACCCCCTCCCCCATCCCTGCCTCCCTCCTCCCACCAAACCCCATGCACTCTGCCTTATATGCTGAGTCCTCATCATTCAGGTGTTTGTACTCAAATGTTTTGAACCCAAGAGTTTGAAACCACTGGGAAACATAATCAGACCCCATCTGTGATAGCTTGGATATAAAATGTTTATGTGTTTGGAAAATTAGTCCCCAGTTCGTGGAAATTTCATGACGTACAAGTCTCGCTGGAGGAAGCTGGTGACTGAGGGGCCAGCCTTAGGTGTTATAGCTCTGTCTCTTTTCCTACCTGAGCTGACTGCTTCCTGATATATACTATATGAGCAGCCCTACTACCTACAGGAAAAAGCTCCTCCAAGCCTCCATGTGTTCCCCATCAGATAGATTGCATCCTCTGAGCTGTGAGCCAAAAATAAACCTCACCTCTTTTTAAAAACATTTTAAATAACTCCATGATTAGAAAAACATTTAATTACAGCTTTAACATATTCAGTAACACACTCCAGAGCAAGAGTACATCTCTTTCACAAGTGGCTGTAAGTTTCTAGGTTCACAGTTGAATTAATACAGTTATGCAATATTGAACTCAGTATAAGCCCTGTAAGACATAAAATTCAATGAGTTTTTAACCTTTAAAAGGATATCCATTTCATTTTAGAATATATTGTTCCTTACAGAAAGACTCATTGTTTTT
>NW_008356258.1:4557890-4603610 GCF_000622305.1 Nannospalax galili
CCTTTATACTCTGATATCCCTGCTACTGTCTGCTGTGTTGTCGGTCATAAACCTCACCTCTTTTAAGCTGCTTCTGTCAGGTGTTTGGTCACAGTGATGAGAAAAAAGCAAATAATATTCTCTCTCTTCTCTCCTCTCTCTTTCCTTCTCTCCCTTCTCTCTTTTCTTTCCTCTCTTCTCTTTTCTCTCTCCTCTCTCTCTCTCTCTGTCAAAATATGACTCAGTTTACCAGGTCAATTTAGAGTGATCAAAATGCTTGGGTTCCCAAAGTTTTAGTGTCCTCCTTTGTGAAGCAGGAAGTGACACTTAGGTCCCAGTTCGTATGGGATTGAGTAGTGTAATATGTACCAGGTAGCTGGCACCTAGTAGGACCTATGTGACACTTAGTAAGACCTAATGGAAGTTCCATTTTCCATAAGGAACCATAGCTATCAATATAACTTTTTCTGGCCATAATAGGTTTCCTCCTGGTATTTTCTTTTAAAAATTTTTATTTTTTTATTTTTATTTTGTGTGTATAAGTGTATTGCCTGTGTGTATATAAGTGCACCTATGTTGTGCATCCTCATGGTATTTTCAAGAGTATGTATTTTACTTTTTTTGTGGACAGAAATGCATAGTTTTTAGTTTGGTCTGAGTTATTCATTCTTCTTAACCATATTGATACTCCTTTTCTATTCTTCTGTAAATTCATTGACTCTTTTAGGCCCTTTTCAGTGTCTTTGCCATAAAATCTGCTCACTACATGTAATTTAAACTAAGTAGGAGAAATGTAGTGATGTAACATGGTCAGACTCTTCATGTGAGTGTAGGACATTGTACCATCTTTACTCTCAAGGAAATCACACTATCATTTAAAAGCATTTTAAAATTGACCCTCAGTTGCAGAAGTCTCTGGAATTCAGTTTGAAGAGACTGTGCACTTTTAGGGGCTTCTGTTTGTTTCATTGTCTGATTATGGATCACTTGAAGTAGCAGCAATGCTTTCATTCCAGCTAAATCTTCCATACCATAGATCAAATCTCTTCAAAGGCCATGTTAGAAACCTTAAAACCACCACCACCACGACCACCACAACCACCACGACCACCACGACCATCACCACCACCACCACCACCACCGCAACAACAGCAACAGCAACGTCATACCTGTCAGATTTTCCTGCCCACCCTGTCCACAAACATTATGCTTTGCATAGTATGATTTTCAGTCTTCTTTATTTTTCCTTTTTCAAATTACTTAAATTATTTTTCAAAGCATAAAACTGGACCCTTTGCTTCTCACTCAGAAATACTTAACAAGTTGAGCTGAAATAGAGCTGAAATGAATACAACTTGATGTCAAGGGTTTTTTTTTTACACTGGAGCAAAATAAAATTTATGGATTGGAGAAGGAAGCTTAATTTTTATGTGTTTCCTGAAAGCCAGCTGAAATCTAGAGGGAAAGCTATGTGAGCCAGTGTTAGAAGACCAAACCTATTTCATTTCCTAACACTGGTTTGTTCATTACACAGGGCAAAAGCAGAGACTAGTTCATGTGGGATTAAGAATGACTGCGTGAACATTTAACACCAAGCTGTAGTTATATTGGCATATTTAAAAAAACATTTGTGTGTGTTATGTTGTCTGTGCTTTTAGTAAGCACCGTACGTATGCAGTGTGTGTCTGGGTATGTGCACACGTGAATGAATGCCTGAAGTTGATGTTGAACATCTTTTCTTCATTGTTTCCCACCTTTATTTTATGAGACAGTGTCTCACTGAACTCGAAGCTCACCTGAGGCTGGCTGGCCAGTGAGCTTCAGGGATCCTCTGGTTTCCACATGCCCAGCCCTGGGATGCAGATGTGTGTGGCTCACTTTACCACCTGAGCTATTCCCAGTCATATACATGGGCGTATTTTAGTGCCTTGTTCAGATAGCTAGAGCATAAAAAACTCTTTAAAGTTCATTAAGTATATTTATTTCATCCCCAACTTAAATTCTCTGAATTTCTGCTTACTCTCTAGTGTTTCTGATTCTGGAATAAGTCATGAGGTTTGTTATTTCATTTTCTAACTTCTGTTACAGAGCTCCATGCTCCCCATGGACAGCAACATCTTTGTGTTTCCAACTCTTGGGATTTTGCTTTCCAGATCTAGAGCTAAGGAGCCAGTTCACATTCCACCCTTTTCCAAAGTCCTTCTCGTTTTTTGCACACCCCATCTTGTCTATGTTTATCAAGGGGAAAAAGGAATGTATTACTTTGGCCTGAAAAAAATCCTTCCTAAGTCTCTATTAGAAACATAATATTTGAAAGAAACAGGCCACTCCCAGTTCCTAGTCCTGAGCAGATCAGGAGATTTTACAGTCCTTTTGAAGTTGTGTCTGTTAAGTAGGGGCTGAAGGAACTCAGCAGCCCGAGTGTACACCCTGATCATTACCGGCGTTACAGAGAGTAGCATTAGCAATCACTCTGGATTGGATCCCTGTGTCTCTCCATGCATCAGGAACATGAGTCTGTATAGAAGACTTGTTTTTAGACCAGGTTTCCCCTTATAACCAGGGTGAGGGGTCTGTCTGAGCATCTCTGAAATCTTGATGTTTTCCATTTAATCATGAAAGTTTTTCCCAACGATTCTTTTAAGAAATATTTTATTTAGTTTTTTGTTAATGTGTCTTAATTGTAGATGTCAGAGGGCTTCATTGTAGTATTTTAGGTGCTCATTAAATCCAGCCTCTGTTCATCTACTCCCCTTCCCAGTCTCTACTTATGACTATTCTACATATGACTGTTTTGAACTTTGATCTATGAAGGAGAACATGTGATACTTGTTGTTCTATGACTGACTTATTTCATTTCCCATAATGTCTTTTAGTTCTAACCCCATTTTGCTGCAAATGACAAGATTTTATTCTTTTTATGGTATATATCTCACATTTCCCCTCTGTTCTGCTGATTCCAGACCTTAGTTGTGAATAATGCCTCAATGAACAGGAACTTGCAGGTATTTCTTTGACAAGAATATTTCACTCCTTTGGATATCTTCTTAGAAGGCGGGTAGCTGTAATTCTCGTGTTTTGAAGAGCCTTCATCTATTCTCCATACTGGGTATACAAATTTACCTTCTCATGAACTGCATATGAATGCTTCTCCTCTGTCTCCTAACAGCACTGGTAATACTCAGTCTGGACAGAGATAGTATCTCTCTGTAGCCTTAGTTTTCATTTTCCTGATAGCTACTAATATTGAATCCTCTTCATATATTTATATATTTCATGGTTTAATTCTGTGAAATAGTCACAGAATTTTGGAATTAGGAGGAAGCCTAGAGTGTGTAATCATATACCTATAATATATATATATATATTTCTATAGTCTGCAAGTGAGAAGTGGAGTTTAGATGGAATCTCAGAGAGGGGTCCTTTAGCTTAACTCTCCTTGCTCAAAGAATCTTTATCTCAATGTACTCTAAATTAGACCAGACACATTTTTCCTGCCCCTGACCCCATTACCAATTCCCTTGAAAAGAGTAAGTGAACCAAAATTCAATAAACTGACAAAGGTATTTATTTCCATTTAACGAAACTTAATGCAAAGGTTTACCCTATGTGGAGACAAAAGGAAATACGATTGGCAGTTTCAAAGTGCTCTTGATGAATATGTCACTTTCTTGATTTGTTTCCTGGAAAAGCAACTGATGGGAGCAGAAAGGCAGTGAGCCTCCACTGAGAATGGTGCTCCCTCCTTTCCTTGGCTCCTTCTTCCCTGTAAATAAGCAGGTAAAGGACACACACCTCAATAATAACTTTGTTTATCACACTTTATTTTCATTACCCACAATAGAAGCCCAATACTTCTTAGCCCTCATCACCTTCCAGTCTATCCTCCCCCAACTACTAATTTCCTGTTTCCATAGATGTCTTTTTTTTCTGGCTATTTCACACAAAAGGAATAATACAATATGTGGTCCTTGGGCCTGGCTTTTCTTTTCAGTCAGTGTAAGTTTTAACAATTTGTACTGTAGCATGTATCAATGCTTCAGTTTTTATGGCTGTTTAATATTTCATTGTACATATATGCCATATTTGATTTATCCATTCATCAGTTTTGAATTTTTTTTTATTTATTTGCTTATATGTGTATGGATGTTTTGCTTGCATGTGTCTAAGTGCACCCATGTCTGCAATGCTCAGACAGATATGAGCTGCCATGCAGGTGCTGGGAACAGAACCTGGGTCTTCTGCAAGAACAGCCAACGCTCTTAACCACTGAGCCATCTCTCCCCCCATTCATCAGGTTTTGATTATATAATGCTTGTATGAAAGCTTGAATATAGATTTTTGTTGTTGTTTTATGGATATAGATGTTAATTCTCTTATTGCTCTATGTAAGAGTAGAATTTCTGGGCCAAGTGCTAGTTGTATGTTCAGATTTTTGGAAGTATTAGTATATTTTGTTTATAAATGTCACTGTACCATTTCAGCTTCTATGTCCTTGTCAACACTTGTTATTATCTATCTTTTGGATTAAAGCCAGCTAGAGGATGTGAAATGGTGTGTCATTGTAGGTTTGATCTGTGTTACTCTAACTTGGAACACTAATAATTTTTGCATCTTTCAGTGTATTGGCTTCCATTTGCATAAATTCTTTGATGAGGACAATTTTTAGGGAAAATTTCATATCATTGGTAAGCCAGATGGGTAATGATTAGGAACAAGGATATTTAATAGGAGATATCCAGAAAATGGTTTCATTCTTTATGATTATTGTTACTTTTTGTATTGAAACACATTAGAAGAAACAAGACTACATGTATAATCATATATGCATATCTGTACAAACACATCAATGAATTATATATTTAAAAGCATATGTACATATAAATTTATATTCCTTATTTTCTGTTTGTTTTGAGACAGGGTCTCATTATATAGCTCTGGCTGACCTGGAACTCACTGTGTAGAGCAGGCTGGCCTAAAACTCACAGAGATCTGCTTGTCTCTGCCTCCTGAGTGCTGGGATTAAAGGCTCGTGCCTCCATACCTGGCCTATATTCCTCACATTCTCAACAAAGATTATAGACAATGAAAGATGACTTCTTCCAGCCTCAGGTTTGAAGACAGGCTGGTATTTCCCCACTATCCACGCATTTACTGTGCCCTCCTACTGGGCTTCAGTTTCTCTCCAGTTATCCTCTGATCTTCATACATGTGTCCTGCCATGCATGTGCGCCCCCATGTTAAAAAAATTAAAAAACAGAGAAAAAAGAAAGATGATTTTGAACACACTCCTCTGTTCGATCAACATCTGCATCACACTCAGATATGTGGGATCATGGGACACATAAAATGAAGATAGGTTAAGTATCTTTGAGGCAAGCAACCAAAAGCACTGTAGAGCATGCGTGCTACCCTGCGTTCTTTTCACAATCATGGATATGTGAACTATCGACTCTTGGAATGTACAGAAAGATCTCGACTCTTCCATTGGTGTTTAGCCCTGCAGTGGGCTCACAAGGAAGGTGATTGCTTTTCTGTATAGGATTTTCATTTCAACTGTAGCAACACTAGCTTTGGCAATTGTTACTTTATGCTTGTGTTATTTCTTTGGCTGGCCTCAGAAATATGGCCTCTGCACTTCATTTTGAGACTTATGAAGGAAAATAAAACAGCAAAATCTTCAGATTTTGCCACTTTATCTCTGTTTAAAATTTTTAATTTCTTTTTTTCTTCTTTCATAAGGTCTGAGCACTCTGACAGGGCTGAAGGTCTCTACTGCCTATCATTCCTTTACACCCATTACTTTTTTACTCCCTTCAGTGAATGTTTTGGGTGCCTACTGTATGGCAAACAGCATGCCAAGGCTTAGAATATTCCCTTGAATAAGGTCTCTGTCCACACCGAGTTTGTTGTCTAACGGAAAGTGTGGCAGAAGACATAGTTCTTAGAGATAGAGGGGAGTCTCAGTGACTGTCAAGGCAGGTATGTACATGTGTTTGGGAGCTGATGAAAGATTTCTCGTGGAAAGGAGTAACAACATTCCTGGTGGCTGAAATTGTGTAGTACAAGGAGACTTCTTACCAGCTGATGGAGGCTACAACTTAAAGGCAGAGCCAGAGATGCAGAAGAAAATGAGGAAAGGGAGGTACTTAACAGGACAAGGTCCAAGAAGAAATAGGTGGTGTAGGATTCAGGCTAAGTGGAGATACCAGCCTCAGGAAGGAGGGGGCAGGATAAAAGGATGGGGTACTAATTTCATAGGGCTGGTGATGGGAAGCAGAAGGTGCTCTCCTTTTTGATGCCTCTTAATTTTTCTGGAAAGCAGGGGTTGAGTACCTCAGCTTCATCTGGAAAGTGAGTTTTCTAGACCCCAGCCTCCTCTGGGGCAGTGTGAAGACAATGAGGACTTGGAGTGGCTGTTGTTGTGAGAGAAGTGTCCCTGTGGGGTCTATGGAGACTAGAAACAGCCATCCTATTCTGTGATGAAGAGCTTTGAAACAAGATGCACTTGGGTTCAAGTCCCGTGGGTTCCAATGCTGGCCCTAGGTGTCCAGCCTTCCCTGACCCCCAGTTTTGTCACACAGTGATGATAACATTAGTACACTGGGCTGTCCATTAGGTTGTTGTAAGGATTAAATGAGATAACACATAGAAAGCATTTAGCACAGCATCTGGTAGATAGTAAGCACTTAACTATTCCTGTTATTACTGCTATGCTTTTGTTACTGTTATGATATTGATTTATCAGTTTGGTGCATGACTATGCTAAGCAGCATGCATGTGGTGTAGAAAAGGCAGAAAGGTTGGATGCACACAGAACTGGGTTTTCCCAGAGAGAGGTGATCAGAGTTTGGATGGAAGATGTGTGAGAGGGCAGTTGGGGCTAGTAGGTGTGTTGAGGATAACTCAAGTGAGGACATGTGATCATGGGAAGACAGTAGGATGTTTGAATGAAATATTTCAGAGCTTGAGTGATCACAAATAAGAATAATATTCCACTTGAGTGTGGCCGTCTACTGGATGATCAGACTTGATAAGCTGTCTAGGAAACTCTCTCATTACCGTGGAAGCCCCTCCCCTCCCCTCCCCATGGAGCAGGTGTTACACTATTCAAAAAGCCCCATAAGTTTAACTGGTCAAGAAAATAAGAATCTGTGGTCTGGGTGGAACCTTAACTTTCCAGTTTTTCAGGTCAATCACCTGATTAGCCTTACCCCTGGGAAGGTAGGTTCATCTTAAGTCATGCTGAAGAAACCAGTGGAATATCTAGTACTTCATTGAGTTGAGGAGATGGTGAGCTTTTCCTGCCCAAATTCCCCACCCCCTCAACTTGTGACTGTCTATGTCTGCCCCCGCCCCCTTTTCTGAATTCTTAGGAGAAGCCTAATCTCTCCCTTTCGTCTTTCTACCTCTTTTCTAACCATGCTATCCCCAATTCTCTGGGATCCCTGAAACATCTTGAATTTCTTTACTTTTTTATAAAGCTCCCTTCTGCTTCCTACTGTGTGGCTGCTAGTACACCACATGTCTAACCTCCATGACGGCTCTCAACCAGCACGGCTTTGTGGCTCTTCCTTCTCCCTCTGTTCTTCTCCTTGGGGCAGCTGCTGAGATTTACAGCTTGCCTCCCCTGAGGATTTGTCTTCAAAGTCAATTAAATTGTCCTAAAGTTTCCATTTGAATCCATTCTTAAATTCTCTATGAATGAATGAGACTAAGCACCCTGAAAGGGGACCCCATTTCTGCCCCTGTCACGGGCTGATGAAAGGTCTGATGAGAGGCTAGGATGGAGTTTTTAAAAAAATATTTTATTCATTGTTTTTATTTTATGTGTATGAGTGTTACGCTTGCACGTACCTGTGTCGTGCAATGCCCGCGGAGGACTGAAGAGGCCATCGGATACCCTGGGACTGGAGTTACTGACAGTTGTTAGCTGCCATGTAGGTGCTGGGATTTGAACCTGGGTCTTCTGTAAGAACGATCAGTGTTCTTAACTGCTGATCCATCTCTCCATCCCCTAGGATGGAGTTTTGAGAGCTTTCAGACGCTCTCCCCTCACCATGAAACTAGACTGAAGACAGGAAGTCAAACATTATTAAATAAATGAAGGGAGCCGGGCCTGTGGTGGCTCATGCCTTTAATCACAGCACTGGGGAGGGAGAGGCAGGCAGATCCTCTGTGAGTTCGAGGCCAGCCTTGTCTACGGAGTGAGTTCCAGGCAGCTGGAGCTACAGGGAGATCCTGTCTCAAAAAGACACCCCCCCAAAAAATGAAGGGAACAGCTGGGAAGTGTGGTGTAGTAGGGAGGAAGAATGATCTGAAAGCAGTCTTAATGAATAAGAAAGAGAGTTCACTGTGTCCTTTACCCCTGACTTTGAAGACTGGAAAAATGTGCAGCCTCTGCTTGACTGAAGAAAGCAGAGGATGTCAAGCCTTTGAGAACCAGTCAGTCTTTTCAGGCGGGAAGGTGAGGGGCCCTTCAGGAGGGTGAATATGAGGAACCATTCTGGACCCAAGACAAGGCTTATGAGGGTGTCATGGAAGCTGGGCTAACCAAGAAGCAATGGCCTAGGGCAGTGGGGAGAGAAGGTATGTGCATCCCATCAGCATTCACTTTCTTCTTTGGGTTTACATGTGAACATCACCAGCATGTCAAGGTCAAGGAGGTACACAATGGTGAGAAATAGATACTTAAAAAATCATCTTCATGGCAACACAGAAGAAGAAATTTCATTGAAGACAAGGTTATTAAAGTTGCATTTTGGTTTCAAATTCATTGAGATGCTGCAGGGCATCTGTGAGTCTTGGACCCCGAGTCAGTGTGTGAGCCTCTCTCTCTCATCCTGCAAATGTGAATGAGAAAGGAACCTTTGGTTATCCAAACTTCATCAGTCTCAGTATCAATGCTCCCAACAGCCCTGGGTTTATCTTATTACCTATCTTAACCCATCCACTATTGGACTGAACTTTCCTTAGCTGTGTGTACTTTAAAATTTTAAAATTCTGGGCACGCCTCAAAGTGTTTGGGCTGTGGCACATGTTTGACACATGGAAGTTGGGATGAGTTAATTTTTGTCCAATCTAGGCATTCACATTGAACAACTAGGAGCTGTTTAATCTGCCTCCGGGGTGTTGAACGCTCTGAAGTCATCTGATGTTCCTTGTCCACACTCCCCCTCTGTATACTTGTCATCTGTTAGGATGGCTTGCAAAGCACTCTAGGGGAGAAAAGCAGAAGCAGCTCTTGATACTTGATTTCGTTCCTCCCCGAGTCGTTCATTTGCTTACCCCCAACCCTCCTTATTTTTGTAATTCTGCCTCTGACATTCGACTGAGACAAGTTGGGCACTATTTGATATTTTGCCTGAAAAAATGAGAGACAAATTATAATTTTGACAACTGGCTTCTTATGTCATGTACTGTGATAAGAACTTTACCTGAATCACTCCATTTACTTTTCATCCAGTCTAGGTAATAACTACTATTAGAACCCTATTGTATATGGAAGGAAATCCAGGCACCTGAGTCTGGTGTGCCTCTAAGTCTCCAGTGGAAACAGCAGAGCTGAAATCCTCAGCAAAGCCTATTTGAGGTTAGGACTGATGCACCTAACACTAAGCTTTTCTCCAAGTTCATGTCTCTACTTGTAACATTTTCTAGCACTTCCTGTTGTAGGACCCATGTTTGATCTCCATGCTTTCAGCACCCTAACCCCCAATCAGACGATTGACTACAGGGTGCCCAGCCACACATCTGCTGGCTCCTTTCCTACGGTGTGTACTCATAATTCTTAAGAGCAGTGTGCCAACTCCCGTCACTTGCTCTGTCCCTCTGCTATGTGGTCCTCTGATGAGCATTCTTTCTCTTTTTGGTTAGGTTCCCTCAGATGTCTCAGTCATTTCCAGGCTTAGCCAGTGAGGATGACCTTGTGTTGGGGAGGAATTTCTGACTTCCTTTTCACTCGTGTGCACTGAGTTCTCAGGTCAAGCTTGTTCATTTTTGACGCAGCCATGAGATTCCATTGCTTGGTTTGGTTCATATACTAGAGGTTTTCACGTGGCAAGCTATGGATATACATGAGACTTGAACCTCTCCTTGAAAGACCTTCATGTGTGGTTGGCGTTCTATAGCTGAGAGTTCTGTATCCTTGGATTCAATAAGTGTAGGTCAAAAATATTTGAAAAATGTCTTTTTTCATCATTATTGCCTAAGTAATGCAGTCTAACAACTGCTTACTCAGCATTTCCATTGCATCGAATATCGTAAGTAGCATTTAAAGTGTATAGGAGGATATACATAGATCAAATGAAAATATCAAATACCATCTCATCTTATATATAAAGGCCTCAAGTGCACCGTTGGATTTTGGTATCTGTGGAATGCTTTGGAACCTCCTGAGGTTTCTGCAGGATGACTGTAGTGGGTGCTGAGGATACTTCCTGCAGTTTCTAAGATGTTAGTCAATAGAAACTCAAGGAGAGAGCTCTCATTTATTATTTTCTGAATACTCTACATTAATGATTTTTAAAATTTTATACTGAGGTTCACCTTCACGAATTTTCAGGCATAGTCTTCAGTAGGACCTAGTTTAGAAAGTTGAAATGAATCCTTTTAGCAATTTTCCAGAGTACATGAACCACACAGTAGGCCTCTGCACACCTCCAATAAGAGGATTGCAAAAGGAAGATTCCTTTTTCTTCTTGAATTCATATATGTATGTATATACATGTATTTCTTTTTAAAAAATATTTTTATCGGGGCTGAAGAGATCACTCAGTGGTTAAGACCATTGGCTGCACTTGCAGAGGACCCAGGTTCAGTTCCCAGTACCCACATGGTGGCTAGCAACCATCTGTAACTCCAATTCCAGGCAATCTGATGCCCTTTTCTGACCTCTGTGGGCATTGCATGGCACGAGTGCGCCTATACATGCAGATAATATGCCCACACACATAAAATAAATAAATAAATACATGCATACTAAAATATCTTTAATGAGTCTGAGTGAATTCATATATATTTATTGCTTTTTGTTTTATTTTTGCTTTCAAAAACTAGCATCTATTTGTATATATATTAATGGGTTTGTTATGTCATTTTCATACATGTAACTAATATACTTTGATCATAGTCATCCCCCACCATCCTCTCATCTCCCTCCTATTCCTGGTAATTCCCTTCCAACTGGCCCCTCTACTATCATGTCTTTTTGTTACTGTTAGCGATATACGCTCATTGTAGAAAATGTAGGCAAGTGCTATAGAGCTCTCTGTCATGTCCAGTGTAAGTGGGCTCTTCCTGAAAATTTTTTATGAAGTTCCTTCCATGCAATTCTCTACACCTCATTTAAATCAACACACACTAAACTGGCATGTAAAGTCAGGCCACAGACTACGTTCAGAGTAGCAACTGGGGGCCCTGCTTGGGTTGAATTGTGCAATGTAAGCTGTTCATGAGAAGGTCAAAAGTGTAACCAAGAGCTTAGAGACCAAAAAAGGCAGAGAGGCCCCCGAAGGAGTGTGATTGTGCTGCCCCAGACATCCCTCACAGTGAGCCACACCATCCCCAGAAATAACACTGTGGGGGTTAAAGCAATAAACAGCACTCAGATCTGGAATCCTAGACATCCACAAACATATCAGCCTAAATGTAAAGTGGCACCGAAGCAGCACATCTATAATTACATCTTATTTTATTAGTTACAAGGGTAATTGTATCCAGAAAATTCCCAATGCAAATGTATGCTACAGAGATACTGTGTATGTTGCTCTGAGGAAACAATGTGGGAGAGCAGTTCCAATGATGTTCAGTGATTTTTCTAGCACTCACCACAGATAAAATGCCATCTGGACTGCAGGAAAGCAGGGCGTGAGAAGTTGCCAGAAGCCAGGACGGCAGACTCCTCTGTGGACTCTAATCATGTAATCTCTCCACTCTCTGCCCCTAAGTGTTTTAGGGAATGGCGTTGGGAAGCTCCAGCAGGCAGGCCCTTGTTGGGGACTGGATGCAGAGGCAGCTGGCTTGGGTTGCACTGAGGTTTACGCCAGCTCTAGTGCATGTACCCACCAGTAGCCAAGTGGTGATCATAACATGACAATTTAAGACTACTTACTTGTTGCTTTGGCTAGGACATCAAATGCCCTATTAGTCTCCACCTACAAAATATAAACTTAATTGTTAATAGAGTTATTTTAAGGCCTCCCTTTCAGTAACTAAGAGATGTTTGATATCAAACTTTGTATCTGTGAACATTAGAATTTTCTTGCATAAGGATTGAGCTGAAATGTCATGACTGTGGTAGATAATCACATTGAAGGTAGAGGGGGCGGTGCTTCACAGAGGGGTACCCAGCAAATGCTTGTCAGTAGTGGAACCATTTAGAAACCCCAAGTGACAAAGAAGCTTTCTCACCTTCTCTTTGGCCACTCTACATTGCTGATTCTGTGGCTCCCTTAAAGACTTTGGGAACACACAGGTCTCATTCTTCGTTTACTCCTTCAGGATTTTTTATTATTTTTATGGGTATGAGTGTTTTGCCTACACATATGTAAATACACCACATGCGTGCAATGCCCACAGAGACCAGAAAAGGGTGTTGGATCCCCTGGAACTGGAGTTACAGATAGTTGTTAGCTACCATGTGGGTGCTGGGAATCGAACCCAGGTCCTCTGGAAGAACACCAAATGTTCTTAACCACTGAGCCATCTCTCCATCTCCAAATGTTCTTTAATTCTTGATTCACACAGTCTTTCATCTATTTCTTTATTTATGAATAGATGTTTAAAAAGTACTCATGATGGACCAGCTGCTGTGCTGATGTGCACTGTACATATGAAGGAGAATGAGTTGCTCACTGTCACAGGAGGAGACAGATTCATAAGCGGAGTTGTGATACTGTGTATTGTGGGGACAAGAGAAGATTATCATGCTAAGGTTGTACAAAAGGTCTCTCCACTTAGCTGAGACTCCAGGGAACGTTCAGAGGCAAGAATGAAGCCCACCCAAACTGACACTTGAAAGGTGAGGAAGGTTCAGGAAGATTGATAGAGTACAGACAGATGCAGAAACAATGTTCATTAGAATGGATCATCAGGGGCCATTAGTGCCATCAATCAAACAATTGCAGCACATCACTGGAATGGAAGCTGGTTGGCAAATGATGGGAAGTGGGGAAGTGGAGATTAAAAGGGAGGAGACCGACTGGATGATGGCATCAAATAGTCCTGGGTAAAGGAGGTGTTTTACTTTTAATATAAGCATTTTTAAGGGTTTGAGACATCTAATAAGCACAGGAAAGAATGAAGGGCCAGAGAAGATAAGAGGGGGCTGGGCAGGGGATGAATGCAAAGGGTTCAAATGAATAATGAGGCCATTTGTAGATGGTGAGCGTCACCTAGAAAAGTAGGTTGGCACGGGTCTGGTCTGTGGAGCTGTATTTTGTTTTGTGGTGCTCCTTTGGCTTTGAGGAGGTGGCCCCCTTCCAGTGTGGACACCCTTCATGTGTCACAAGCTAGGACACAAGATAGCAATCACTCACTGGAGCATGACTGAAAGACTCTGGCAGCCTTCTGTGTACCTGTCATTCTCAGTGAGCAGCTGCTCTTTGATTCGTGATGTTTTTCATGGAAGAATGTAGGTCCAGTGTCACTGTATCAAAAAAAGCCTTAATTATGGATTTTTATGTGAAATCTCCCAACTTCAAAATGTCAGAAAATATTAAAAACAAGCTCACAAACATATCTGTCTAAGACTCAAACAAAATGCATCTGCCTGCCTTGTGAGGCTCTTGGACACCAACTTGCTGTGGCTGAGTTAGAAAAATCTCTTTTAAAAGTTAGAATTCTTTCCCTGGCATTTTCACATATCAACTTGGCCCTCCGTACAATCATGGAGAAAAACATTGACATGGAAAATAACATGGGTAGTTGGAGAAAAGGAGATCAATAATGCATTTAATCCTCCCAAATCGGGCTGTATGTTGTGATCCTGCCAGCACTTTAATTTTAGCAAGTGGGTTGGTTCTTTCTGTCCACGTATATCCACTGCATTTTCTTTACTCATTTCTAAAATGTTGCATTGCTCTGGGAACCAGAAAGGACTTCATTAATTTGCTTATTAGTAAAAATAGAAAATGGGTCTTTGTAAGAGTCAGGATGCTACTGGTCTGGGACTACACTTGAGAAACACTGTTCTAGAACATCTCCAGGCTTTACTATGTTTATTAGTTGATGTCCGCAAGGAAACAGAGTTATACAGACAGCTGGGAAGTTACTCGTATGAATTACAATGGCAGTGGCATGCACAAGATCCATGGAAGCTCAAGCCAGACAAAATTCCTGGATAGAGTGGGGAAGTGGGTAAGAAGCCCTGACCTTAGCTGGAACTATTGGCAGCTGATAACTACTGGAAGAAAGTTAGTTTTCCTTAAGGGTGTGGTACTAGATAGGTTAACCAGGCTCCAGTGGATGGATGTCCACAGAAGGACATTTGGGGATTCAAACTTTACTTGATAGACCTTATATATATTTACAACAGAATACATCAAAAATGGTGGGAGGCTATAAGAGGGTTGCAGATAGGGGAGGGTGTCTAAATATGATCAAAATATATATTGTAAGAAATTTGCAGAAAATTCAATAAAAGGGGTCCTCATATCATAGGACAAGACTGAGAAAATCACAGATACAAACAGCGGAGCTGAGCATGTACCAGAGGAACGAGAGCACTCTGTAATTTATTCTTTATTTGACTGAGGCTACTAGTCATCTTTTTGTTGCAGGATAATGATTGATAATGCATGAAAACCAGAGAGATACATGCTAGTGCATGTATTGCATTGAGGGTTTGCGTCAGAGATTGGACTGGATGAATTATGCTTGGATGAATTAGTTGGATGAATTATGCTCCCAGCATGCAGCTGGACACATGGGAGGCTTGTAGGAACATAGACTACTAGGCTGTGTCCCAGAGTTTGAGTTAGTAGGTTTGAGAGGGCCTGTGAATTAAAATTTTTAGTAAGTTCCCAGGTGATGTGGATGCTACTGGTCTGGGACACGCTTGAGAAACACTGTTCTAGAACATCTGCAGGCTTTACTATGTTGCCAGCACATCTGAACCATATTGTGAACACATTTATTTAAATTAATCCCATTTTGGGGAGATTGCAGAAATTTGATACATGCCTTTGGATCACAGGACTGAAGATCTGGCAGTAGCTGTCTCAAAACAGGAGATCTGCTAGTCTAAGCAGGAGAGATTATCACACATGGTCCAGGTTGTCTGGTCTCCCTTGGTACTACTGTTTCACCTGGGGTGGTCAGGTGATGTGTTCCCTGAGTGACACCAGCATCTTAATTACTGAGCTGTTGCCTCTCAGCTGTGAAACTACTGCTCTGTTCATTGTGGTGCAAGCACTATGTCAACTGCCTTTCTTCTCTGCCTGGGATTAGTTTGCTTAGCATCATAGGGGGCACTGGAAGGAGATTCAGGAATAGAGGAGGATACTTGACTCTTCACCGCTTCCTATGAATGCTGTTCCCAAAGTGGTTATTCATACTGACAGAGCAAAAGTTTCCATTTCCAGTTTCCCCTGCTTTCAGAGTCACGTTCATGGCATCTTTCAGGGACGTATTATATTATAGTTCCAGGCAGCAGGTATTCTTTCTCTCAGTATACTGGCCTGTGCCTTCATGGACTCTTCCTCCAACTGCTGGAGACACTCAGCACCAGGCAGGCAGCACATTCCTCTGAGACTCTGAGTGTCTAAGAATCCCAGTTTCTTCTTTCTGTTTCCTCAACTTGAGAGGTGTTTTCTGCCTCCTACAGTTGTTATTACCTCAGTAACTACTGCTTTTTCAGTCTTTTGATCTTTGTTTAGGGAACTCCATATGTTAAATTCTCTCTGAGAATTTAAAAGAGTAACAAGTACATTCACTTTTCTGACCATCTAAGAATATAATCAGTGATGTCCATCTGTGTGTCGTGTTGGCTTGTACTTCATAGTACCTTCCTCAAATCCTAATAGATGGCTGATATGTGCTCCAAAATCACCCAGGAAACATGTGAACTATACTTTTTCTATCTTTCTACAGTTATGATTACACAGAATGCTTAAAGTAGAATCATCCAACGTGCTTTTTTTTAAAATTTGTCAAGAATTTATTGTGTGGTTCTGTGAACTAGTACTCTAAACAGTGAAAGCTAAATAGTCAGATGAAAGTTGCCTCAGCCCCCTGACAATTATATATTTCATGGGAAAATCTAGAAACATATTTAGTAAATGTCAACGATGCATAATTCCATAGATAAAAGGAACTGGGTAATATGCAGGTTTAAGAGGAAAAACTATTTTCTTTATTAAAAAATATTTTTATTTTTTAAAATTTGTTTTTATTGAATTTTTGTGTATTTTATACAGAATATCTCAAAGAATCTTAATCATCTTTATACCCTCAACCCACCAGCATGCTTCCACAGACCTCCCACTGGAACCCATGTACTCTGTCATCTATATTAAAGCCCAATGTGTCAAGTCAGTGTTCCTAAACATTCCCTTGTCCAAGACCAACCACTGAGGTCTAGTCAGCCTGTCTAGAGTCTCCTGTTTTAGGAAGATCGGCTCTTCCTTACCCAGCAGTGATCAGCTGCCAGTGTTTCCTCAGCTAAAATGGGGGTCCGCTGTTCGTTTCCCCAGTTCTATGCTGGGTTTTTGTATGCCTGAGTTTTCCTGGGACTTTTGTATGCTGACACTGTTGTCATAGAAGCATATGAGCAGGGTCCCAGGAACTTGTAGGACTCTGTTTCCATATGGCTGTGCACCTTCTCTCTGGCTCTTACAATCTTTCCACTCCCTCTTCTGCTATGGCCCCTGAACCCTGGGTGGTTGAGGTTTAATATAGGAGTCATGACCATGGACCAGCAATCTGCAAACTCTTAATCTCTATGTTTTGGCCATTTTAATATTTTGTGTTCCTATCCTCTGTTGCATGAGGGATCTTCATTAATGAGAATTGAGAGAATCATTAGTGTCATCTTCGTTACCCCTGTTCTATGCTCTATGTGCCTTAGATGTAGAGGTTGTGTTGTAGATGTGTCTTTTAGGCCTGGGAAATTCATAGACAATGTCTATGTGTGACCAGTTGTGGTACTTGGTAATAGTTTCCAACTGGTGCACTTCTTTGATGAGTGGTGACTGGGATATTTGTCTGTAAATATAAAGATGTATATTTTGCACACAACAAGAAATTACATTAAGTCTAAGGATGTGACAGTCTTAGGGTTTTCTCTAAGATCTATGACCTCTCTAGCCATGTATATTTGGTTATGTTTACAGTACCACACTTGAGTTTCCTCTCACTGAGTAGGTTTTTAGTCTAATTAGGTAGCTGTTGACTGTCCCCAAGATAAAAGTGCCACTACTACACCAATGTCGTGTGCTGTGATGGTCATTGATGTGGTAATTTGGTTTTGAAGCTGGTGTTCAACCATCGATCGATGTTTTCCCTTAACACCTTCATAGTACATGCAATTTCAGCCACCTGATATTTGACAAAAGGGCCAGGAACATTCACTGGAAGAAAGACAGCATCTTCAGCAAATGGTGCTGGCAAAACTGGATCTCTACCTGCAGAATGAAACTAGACCCTTATCTTTCACCTTGCACAAAAGTCAACTCCAAATGGATCAAAGAAATCAATATGAAACCTGACACTCTGAAATTGTTAGAAGAAAACATTGACAGCAACCTATAATATACAGTTATAGGAAAGTATTTTCTAAATCAGACATTAAATTCTCAGGAATTAAGGTCAAGAATCAACAAGTGGGACCTCATTAAACTAAAAAAAACTTTTGTACAGCAAAAGAAACAACCAAGGAAGTGAAGAGAAAACCCAGAGTGCGAGAAAATCCTCACCAGTGACACATCTGACCGAAGTTTAACATCCAGAATATATAAAGAACTCAAAACACAAAGAATCAAGAAAGCAAGTAACCCAGTTAAAAGATGGGCTAAGTATCTAAACAGAGTTTTAAAAAGAAGAAATAAAAATGGCTAAGAAACATCTTAAAAGGTGTTCAACATTGTCAGTAATTACGGAAATGAAAATTAAAACCACCCTAAGGTATCACCTTACTCCAATCAGACTAGCTAGGATCAAGAGAACAAATGATACGAAATGCTGGCAAGGATGTGGAGACCAGGAAACTGCTCATCCACTGCTGGTGGGATTGCAAACTCCTGCAGCCCCTATGGAAAATGGTGTGGAGAACTCTTAAAAAACTAATAATGACAGGGATGGCAGAGTATGGAGCCTCTAGTGGGAGAGGAAGGCTGTCTATCTGACGAGTTTGTATTCATGCTCAGATGCCGAGGAGCTCAGAAGGTGGGCGACTGTGACCAGTGATAGTCATGTATATAGAGATTAGAAATGCATGTGAAAACGTCTCAATGTCAATTGCCTTGGAATGAATTCTTCTGTATGAAAAAAAAACAAAACAAGTATCTTCTTGAAGTCCCTCAAATTAAGGTAAAGAATAAGAACAAATCATTCTGGAAGAATGCAAAGGAAAATAGCTTTAGATACTTAAGTGACAATAGAATTTATTCTCATAATTGTTTTAATAGCTTTTGTATAATCCTCATTGCTATTATGAGATATAAAATGTATTTATCAAATCTGTAATCATTATGCCAAAAAATCTGAATTACTGTAATATTTTGCATATTGTTAAAACTGTAACTTTAATTGTAAAAAAAAAATTTAAAATAAAAAAAAAAACAAAAACAAAAACTAAAAATGAACCTACCATATGACCCGGTTATACCACTCCTTGGCATATACCCAAAGGATGCATCCTATTGCAGAGACACTTGTACATCCATGTTTGTTGCTGCTCTTTTCACAATAGCTAAGAGATGTCCTTCAATTGACAAGTGGATAATGAAAATATGGTACATTTACACAATGGAGTTCTACTCAGAGGTAAAGAAAGATGAAATCATGCAATTTGCAGGTAAATGGATGGAACTAGAAACTGTTATATTAAGTGAAGTAACACAGACTCAGAAAAACAAATGACATCTGTTCTCCCTCATATGTAGATCCTAGCACCAAATCCTTATATGTGAGTATGTATTGAGATGTAACTGGAGGAGCTAGGAAAATTAAAAGGAGCCAGGGAGGTAAAGGAAAAGAAGGAACCTGAGAGAGAAGAAGAGTAGGAGACAGGGGTTACTAAATGAGAAATGGATAAAAATGGGCTATCTAAATGGGGGGGGAATTATACAAGGAACCTTGGGGATAAAGGGAAAGAAAGAGCTCAAGAGAGGTGGGGCCATAGGAGACTGGTATTAACAAGGCAGAAATGGGAAAAATGGGGACACTTTAAATGGGAAAGCCACGTGGAAGGGTTAGTCAGGGAAAGTGAGAGGAGAGATAAACCATGCCTAGCTAGTTAAAAAAAGCAGAGGGAATTATATTAGTTCAACAACCTAATGACAAATTGCACATACAATATCTCTACAGAAGTCCATGTATATAGCTAAAGACTACATAAGGAGAAACAGTGCCAGACAGGAGAAACCTTCCATGAGTTGTTGTCCAGGGTGGTCCAAGAGACTCCCAAAATTACACAGGCTATTGCCACAGCCCTTGATGGCCTCTCAGAACTTGAAGGTAAGGCCCTACTGCCGAAGATAGAACATACTTTGGACACAGGATTTGGAGCAATAGAGCTGCAACTGACCTGAAACCACTTCCCCTGAAGGCCAGCTCCCAAAGTGCTTTTTATTTATTTATTTTTTATTTTTCATATTTTATTATTTTTATTTTGTGTATGAGTGTTATGCATGCATGTAGGTCAGTGCACCCGTGTTGTGCAATGCCCGCGGAGGACAGAAGAGGCTGTCAGATCCCCTGGAACTGGAGTTATAGAGAGATGTTAGCTGCCATGTGGGCGCTAGGATTCAAACTCATGTCTTCTGCAAGAACAGTTAGTATTCTTAATCACTGAGCCATCTCTACAGCCCCCAAGATGCTTTTAAGAAAGGTAGATTCCTGTACCCTATATCCAGACTTACTGTGTTTCTTGAACTTGTGGTGGGTTTTCCTTTTCTCTTAAAATTATTATTGTTGTCGTTTTTTATTTTTTTTTGTGTGTATACATCATAACACGTGTGGATGTCAGAGGACAATTCTGTGGAGTTAAGTTCTCATCTTCCATATTTAAGTGGGTTCTGGGATCAAACTTAAGTCACCAGGCTTGCATGGCAAGCACCTTTACCTACTGAGCCACCTTGATGGCTATTATTATTATTATTATTATTATTATTATTGCAGTTTTGTATGTGTGAGTGTGTGCACACTTGCCATGGTACACATGTGGAGGTTGGAGGACAACTTTATGGAGTTGGTTTTCTCTTTCCACCTGTACTTGGGTCCCAGAGATTGAATTCAGGTCGTTTGGCTTGCTATAAGTACTTTTATCCATTGAGCCATTCTTGCTAGTCCAACAGTGGTTAATTTTATGTGCCAACTTGGCCATGCCACTGTAATCAGTTGTTTGGACATACAACAATCTACAGATACTCCTCTAAGTATGTTGGAGTTATTTCCCAATAAACCTATTATAAACTGAAAACGCAATTTTAAATAGACCTGACTTACCAAACATTACAACCTAGTAACATGGTACATGTAGAATAGTGAATGTTTATCTTGTGAACATGTGGCTGTGGCTTCTGGTGTCTGCTTAGCATTGGGTGACACAATTGTACTGTGCTATAGTTTGAAGCCTAGATGTCCCACTAAGATCTATGTGTTAAAGATCTGGATCCCAGAACAGCACCAATGGGAGCTGGCAGAACCTTCAGGAATCGGGGCCCAATTCCTTAGGTCATTGGAGATGCTTTTGAAGGGGAGTATGAGAATCTTCCTCTATTCATTTCTCTCCTCTGCTTCCTGGCTGATGCAATGGGCCGCTTTGCTCTGCCACATGCTCCCACCATGATATGCTGCCTCCCAGCAGACCCATATCAATGGAGCCAAACAATTACATACTAAACCTTGAAAACTGTGAGACAAAATAGCCAGGCATGTCATTGTAGTAATAGGAAACTCACTGCACATGTTTCTTATTGTTAACTTGGAAAAAGATCAAATTTAAGGTATGGTTTCTATTGAATGTAATCATTTCACACTGTTCTAAAGCAGAAAAATAATAATGGACCATTATAAATTGAGGACCGTCTGTAGATATTGCTGTGAATGTATTTTCAGATGTGATCAACATTTCTATCAGTAGACTTCAAATAAAGCAAATTATCCTCTGCAATGGGGGTGGGTTGTACTTCTCCAGTCAGATTCATCCCATTGGACAAGGCTCATTGGAGCAAGACTTGAGGTTTTGGGAAGAGATGGAATTTGACCCCTAGACTGCAACATGGGAACCTGACTGTCTAGTCCTACTGAACCACCCTTCAGATTAAACTCTTTTCTCAAGTTCCAGCCTGGCAGCTTTCCGTATGGAGTACTGGTTTGCTAGCCCTACACTCTCTCTTTGATTCTAATTCTCTTGAGAACCCTTCTAGTACATTGGACATGGAACTCCACATGTATGTTTTAAGAAGGACCCTGTGCAATTATAATAGGTTAGCCTGTGAAAATTTCAGGTGAGGAATTTGGAGAGCAGAGAACACTATAGAAATGGTCATGAAAGTACTTTAGAAAAATTAGTTCATTTACATTCAATTCAATCAATATTTCTCATGTGCCTGCCATGAGTCTGAGATTCATTCATGCAATGGGAATATTGTAGCATCTAAGTAAATTCAGCCAACTCTCACTAGAGTTCTAAGGTCTCATTCAAAAGCTTTAAAAGATACGTCTTCCTGAGCACTGAAGTAAATAGCATCATATATACATTTTAAAGATCCGTAGCTACCTTCCTCTCCCTTTTTCACACTAACATTTCAACTCTAGCAATAATAAGCTTACTTTTGTAGTGTGGTTTCATAACTCAAGAATATAGTTTTGACAAAGTCAGGTCTTAGAGATTTTTTTTTTCTTATTTAGTAAAGTTATTTAAGGTTTATTTCAAGATGTACTTAGTTTTTGCTTGGCATTGTGTTAGGGGGGAATTCAGTTTAGGGAGGAAAAGATTGATATTCAGCTAGCTATTGAAATACAGCAGTGTTCCAGGGGCATGGGTGAATGGTTCTGAGACGGTAGGGAGGGCTCTCCCCTGAGCTTGACGGTAGGAAGCACCTTTTCTAATGTGTGTGACTCCACATCAGGCTCCCCTTGAATGGACAGGATTGTATTGCTTTGTGTAAGACCTATAGGATGAGGCTACAACATTCTTTATTATCCTGCCTCCACCACAGGTCCTGCATTTGACCTCTCTCCACTGTCTCCTGTTTTATTTGGTGTCAGACACATTGCTGAAAAGTTGAAAATGAAGCAGCTTGAGAGGAACAGCATTTAGTCTTCATCACACATTTTACCCCGGAATTCCAAGGGTTCCTGATATTTTCTGTTCATCCCTAGTTAGTTTTACATGTGAGCTTTACCAAAGCTGTACTCAGAGCATTGACAGGTTTTTTTTCCCTGCTAAAAACGCACTTAGTCATGGGAAAGGAGAAAGTGCTGAGGGGAGTTCTGGAATCCTGCAAAGCTGGGGTGTAGCCACCTTTGGTGGGGGAGTCCATTCAGCCTTAATAATTATAAAGGGAAACCAACAAAAGTCTCAGTATTTTGGCTTTTATTAAATTACTCAAATCGAGAAAAAAGGGGCATGTTGTGTAACACCTAAGCTGCTGGGACTCCTTTCACTTATCCGTAATAAAGGATTCCTTTCCTACTGTTCTAAGCCCTCCCACCACGTAGCTACCCTCAGAGCACTGCTGCTCACTGCTAACATAAGCTCTGCCCGTGTCTTCTCTGAAATGATGATGCCATCCAAGTAAATGCACTTTGCATCTCAACACTTCTGTGGTTCTTTCTGTGGTTTTGGAAACACAAATTCCCTTTTTTCCTCTGTAATACTTAGCTTTCTACCTATGTGTTGACCTCATGCTTTTCTTTCCTTTTTAAGTTTTGTTTTGTCAATTCTCTTTCTCATCAGATCTTCTATTTAATTCCTTCTATGCCTATGAACATATTCATATTATTCCTAATGGGAGAAATTTTACTTTGAAACCACCATCATTATAGAACATAAATGGGCTTCTCCTTGATCCCTTTCTGTCCTATTGATTTTGGGAGGCTAAGAACTACATTTCCCAGAGTACCCTGTAGGTAGGGATTTGGATGTGATTTAGATTCTGTCAGTAAGAGGTACCAGCATGAAATTTGGAAAAATGGGACTAAAATGAAACATGACCAAATCAGACTCACATGGCAAACTCTAGTCATGGAGGCACGTGCTTTTTCTGTGGCAGACCTATTAGCCAGACTTCCTGGTTTTACAGCATCTTGGTCATGGCCAGGCCAGCCGCATCCTTGGTGGCTTGATTCTGTGTTATGGCTTTGGGAGCTATTCCTGGAAGCTGAGACTTGAGTCTGTCTTTTCGAACTTCCCATTTATTTGGCAAGCCTCCTTATAACTTGTCATAAAAATTCTCTTTCTACTTAAACTGACTAGAAAATGTGGGTCTAATTTTCAGAGGATTCTGTCCCATAGACTGGCATCACTTTATGTTATGTAATGTCATTATGACCCCACTCATCGGTGGCCTGGAAGGACAGTGGTAGAAGAAACATTGCCATGGGTAGAATGCTGATCACTGTACACAGTTGCCCACTGGGCTTGCAGGAACAGATGTTCTGACTCACAGAAAAAGCCTAATGATTTGGCTAGACGCTCAGGACTTAGAAGGATGACAGTTGGTAACCAGTGACGAAGAAGTCCAAGGAAGTGACACGTGAACAAATTTCTCCAAATGGGCAGAGGATGAACGCATTTGTGTCCTTTTCAAATGCTGACCAAAGAGTGGCATCGGTAAGGATACTCTAAATACTCATGTGGACAAGATGACGGGTCCTATAGGCTTCAGTCTACTTCTCCACTGGCATTTGTCCTTGCTGAATGGGCTTATGTACAAGGTGGCTGGAGCATCAGGGCTAGAGATCACACATGGTCTTGGCAACGTGGACTTGCGTGCACCAAAGGGAGTGGGATTACAGCATATCTGACATCCTAACCTGCCAACAGAAGAGACTAATACTCAGTCTTTAATATATCATCACCCCTCAGGGGATCAGCCAGCGACTGACGGCAGATTGATGGCATTGGACCACTTAGGCTATAGAGGGGCGACACTCATTCTCAGGCTTTCTTTGGATTGGGCTTCCCTGCTTCTGCCAAAATCGCCATCTGTGAGCTCTCAGAATGCCCTGCTCCGTTCAGTATTGCTTCTGACCAATGGACTCACTTTATAGCCAATGAAGAGTGGCAGGGGGCTCCTGCTCAAGCCCTGGGACCACTGTTCCAGTAGTTTCCCCCCAGGCCCCAGAAGCAACTGTCCAGAGAGGATGGAGGAATGGCCTTTTAAGATTCCATTAAAGTGCCAGCTGAATGAGAACACCTTGCATAGCTGAACAAGGTCCTTCCAATCAAGTACATGCTGCTGTGAATCAGCAAGTAAACTCTATAGTGTTTTCTTTCCCCTAGCCACGATTCATGTATCTGAGAAATGAAGGCGAGGAAATGGGAATGGCTCCATTCACTTTAATCCTGGAGTTTGTGTGGTGGAATGTTTGCCTCTGATTCCAATGACTTTGAATTCTGCCAGCTTAGAAGACTTAGTCCCACCAGGGGACCCAGCAATGTTGCTATTAAACTGGACTTTGAAGTGGCCCTCTGGCTACTTGGGCTTCTCATGCCAGAGAGTGAATAAGCAATGCTTGGGGTGAGGGTAGGGGTGGGAGGATACTGAACTGGCTGAGGGGATTTAATCTGCTTATTGAGGGTTGTTACTAAACAACAGGGGCAAGAAAGAATAAATGTGAGCTTAAGTGCATACTGGGGGCAAAGGAAATGTAGAATTAGCAATGGAAGAAAGAAGTTATAAATATCAACTAAGACCATGTGACTAGCTGCTGTAAAAAGAATTATACTGGCCAGGCTTGGTGGTGTACACCTTTAATCCCAGCACTCGGGAGGCAGAGGCAGGTGGATCTCTGTGAGTTCAAGGCCAGCCTGGTCTACATAGTGAGTTCCAGGGCAGCTGGGGCTACAGGGAGACCTGGTCTCAAAAAGACCAAAAAAAAAAAAGAAAAAAAAAAAGAAAAAAAAAGAATTATACTGTTATTAGTATTTCTTTATTCCTTATTTTGATACTCCCTCTCTCCCTCTCTCTCCCCCTCTCTTCTGTGTGTGTCTCTCTCTCTCCTTATCTCTCTTTCCCTCTCCCATTTCCCTGCCATTTTAAACTTATGTCTCTGTAGTTAAGCTCCAAGGATTCCTAAGGGAGACTATAATTCAATTAGATCACCCCAAGATGGATAAAGGGGAGGAGTCAACTTGTGTTTCCATTTAGACAAGAGTTGTACAAAGTCAGATAAAATTATGACTTGGTTATTGCCTTTCTTGGGACATAAGTACACTTAGAGAGGTTTGTAGACCAGGGAGGACTGTCGGACTTTGTCATATATTTCCCAGAATTTCTTTGCCCTGTGTTTTTGGGTTAGAGTTGGCCTCAAAACAAATGTGCATGAGATTAGGAAGGCAAAAGTGATGCAGCAGGCTATAGGCTCTGGAGGCTGGCAGAAAGCACAGATTCTTGCTGCCTTGCAGAGTAGCTGCTCTGCTGGATTGTCTTGTTGACAAGCCTGGGCTCATCTTCCCCTACCTCCCATTGAATCGTTCCTTTCGGTTTCTTTGAAACTCAGATTAGGTGTGTGTTTTGGGGCATCTAGTGATGGAAGGGTGAGAGCAACAGGCCGGTTCCTTGTGATCCCCATGAGGTCTCTACCTCGCCTTCACCTGTTCTTGGCCTCCTGGTGCTCAGACTTCCAGCAGCTTCAGACCCTCAGCAGATATATAGAAACCATGGTCTTCTAGAAGATTTTTTATTGGTTCTGCAGTCACAGCAGGTCAGTGCCTATACTGACTCCTTTATTCCATTTTGCTTTTCTGTTAAAATCCCTGGCTGGCATAAATTAATTCTGGTGTTTTGTTTTGTTTTTTTAAAACCTGGACCAATGTAATTTATAAGGTAACAAACAGCCCATCTTTCTATTTAGTTCAACAAATAAACATTCAGGGAATGAATTCACTCAGTTTAAGATTTCATTCTAGGCTGTTTCACTGAACACTTGTTTCCCAAACCCACGTCGCTAATTCGCGTGTGCAGCAGGCTGGTGTTTGCTAGCTGTGCACATGTGCAGCAGCAGAGTTTATGGGAAAACAGACATGCGCAGTCAAAACGACTTTCATTGCCCTGCTCTACTGAAGTGTCTTCTTACTGACCTTCAAAGACTACAGTTGCCAAATCTAACAAAGACTTATGCTCATCTTACTGAATGTCTTCAGAGGTAGCAGACATTGGGTATTGGTAATTGTTATCTAAAAACAGGAGCTTTTCAGAGTGTGGCTCATTTTGCTCTTTTCCTGCTGCCCTCAACACTGAGAATAGTGCTTGACATGCAGAGGTACTAATAAATATTTGATGAATAAATGTCTGAAGACTTTGGTCTTTCTTTTTTAGGATGTACTCTTTTTCTGAGAGTCTTGATCTCCTTATATTTTTTCTACTACTTTTTCCTTTTCTTCACTGGTCTTTCATTTAAACAGCAGCTTTTCTCAAAAATTTGTTCTCTGCTCATTCCCTCTTTTTAGATGAATATATATAGTGAATTATAGTCTCCCTTAGGAATCCTTGGAGCTTAACTACAGAGACATAAGTTTAAAATGGCAGGGAAATGGGAGAGGGAAAGAGAGATAAGGAGAGAGAGAGAGAGAGACACACACACAGAAGAGAGGGGGAGAGAGAGGGAGTATTTAAAATGCACCAGGAAACATGGCAGTTGAACAAATGAAGTTCCCTTCTGCTCTGATTTCATCTCGTTCACATCCTACCATCTCCATGAAGATAACTTCCAAAATCTTCAGCTACCTCCTTGACCTTTTAAAACAAATTTTCTCTGCTCAAACTCAGTATGTCCATCATAGAACATGAAAACATACTCAGACTCTTCTTACTCACAGGCCCTGGCATCCCTCTAGCCCCATGTCTCTTGCATATAGCATCTTCTGTCTCTAAGTCTCCTGGTCTATCCTCATCTATTCCTTTCCCTGGATTCCATCCTTCTTGGACATGAGTTTATTTTCTGGTACTTCGTTTTACTGAGAGCTGATGCTGTTTCTGCAGTCTGGAAAATCTTCCATTCTTTCTCTAATTGAGATCTCTTGATCAGCCAAGGGTCATCCAGTCACCACACCGGAATGCCAACATTCACCCAGCAGAATAAATCCTTGATTTTTCTCTTCCGCTTGCGTCTTTTGTCTTTTGTGTCTTGGATTATGCCAGTTCTTTACTTGTCCCTGTTCCTTGTTAGACTGTGAACTCTTTAAGATGTTTTATTAATCTTTATAGTTCTAAAAATGGCAAGTAACATAGCAAAGGACCACTAAAAGTGCTGAATAAATATTTCTGTAAGAATATACAGGATTGAAAACGAAGCACTTTGTCAAGGGAGGAACCTGGCGAAAGTAAGGGAGGAAGGGAATCTGCAGGTGGGACCACACAGAACCTGGGAGTGTCAGAGACAGACTGCTCAGAGGGCAGGGATTCAAGGAGATTTGTATAAGGAAGGGGATGGGGTTCAGCTACCAGGTTGATTGAAACTCTTGACTCCAAGGTTGATTATCACACTGACTCATGAAAATGCCTCCCAGGGTTTGAAAGGGCCCAGTCGTGACTTATTTTAGCATTAGACAGATCTATATTCTCTGTCTCTTTAGGTTTCTGAGGCATAAATGAAAAAAGTAGATGACTTTTGAGACATTAGTTAGTCAGAAGGACTTATTTGATACTGGACTTTCTCTGTCTTTTAAATCTCAGTGTGTTTTATCATCAATAAATACATTTTCTAAGAAGTCAAAAATCATAAGTGCTATCATCTTGCAATATCCTATAAAGGTTCCCTCCCTCCCTCCCTCCCTCTGTCTCTCTTTCCCTCCTTCTCTTCCTCTCCTCTGTACACACACACACACACACACACACACACACACACACACACACACAGAGGTGTGCATGCATATACATACATACATACACATGAGACTTAACTCTATAGCCATGTCTATATTATCTGTGGCATCCTTTGAAGGGGAACTTGGAACAGCTGTTCATTCATGACTGAGTCAGTGGGAAGAGGCCTTGGGCTTGTATATATGATCAGCTCTTTTTGATCTGGTGACTCTGTTATTTTGAAAGACATATTTTTCCAATACAGAGGAAAAATTTCGTTTACTTTTTTGAGCAGAGATAGTGGCGAGGCGTGTTATTTATGAGTTATTGTAAAATACCACAAGGAACAGCATCCCAGGGAGGAAAGGGCAACTTGAGCAACCTGCTGACAACTCTTTGGATGAATTAGGAAAGTGTGTTCCAACGAGAGTTGGGACCAACAATGGCTAAAACCACATCCTCCACAGAAAATACTAACTGGGGAATGGAAGAGATTTCATTTCTTTGAGCAGACCTCAGTATTTTAGAACTGGTAACCAGAATGATTCTGGTGAAATGTTTAGAATGGAAGATGGGTTTTTATTATGATGCTTGCTCATCTTGTGCAGACATTTCAATTTAGAATTATTACGATGGATGTTTTTCTGTACAAAACTTTGTACCTTAGGTTCCTATAATTTCAAACTTGAAATTTTAAGTTTTAATGTGCTTGTACCAAGGTACATTCTGTAGTCATTTAAAAATAAATGATTGTAGATAAAGTTTACAGCCAGCAAGAGCATTTATATTCCTCCCACCAGTTCAGAAATCCCAATACCAGCATTGCTCTGACCATGCTGAAAGGTTAACTGGATAAATTCCATATTCTATTTATGATCCAAGTAGCTGTAATCTGTTTAGATTTAACCCTGGGTACTGCTGTCCCTGGCAACTTTGGCATCTGATCTGGCACTACGTTACATGTGACTATAGCTGATGTTAAGGGGTTGGTCCAGGTTACTTCTTGGCTAGCAGGCAGCAATCCTCAGTCACAAGACAGTACCCTGAGAGGAACTCAGCCTGGTTCTCTGTAGCATTGCATCTTTCCTTAGAGATATTTAGCAGTCAGAACTTTCTAGATTTGTCCATACTCTATGATTTCTCACTTAGATCGTATTTGGGTCCCAAAGTCTTGTTGGAAGAGATAGTTCACAAAGAAGTGGGAAGACAGAATTAATTCATCTTGAGATGTTTGTCTGGTTGAGCTTTCTAAAGATTTTGATCTGCATTTTACCTTCATTCTAGTGGCCAGACAATGACCCAAACGGCATCCTCATTTTAGTGATGGAGACCAGATGCCTGTAGATGTAAGCATCTCACCTCATAGCCAGGGACAGCCACTGGCTTGTGGAAGGGTCAAGATTCTTCACCTTTAGGTACTATCACTTTTATCATTAACCATGGGCCTTCCAAGATTGTTTCCAGCCCATCTTCCATGATCTTTTTACAGCCCATTTTCTATAAGCATCACCTAGGTAAAAAAAGTTAGAACACTGAAAAATATTCCACAAAACCAGAACTTGTACTTTTTGGCAGGTCTTGTTCTTACAAGAGGAAAATTTTTTCCAACTTAGCATTTGGACACAAAAAAGCCACCTAATTAGAACAAGGTTTCTAAAAAAGGAGAAAAGTATTTATTATTTACTTTAGGTTCCTATAAAGTCAGACTTGAGAGTTTTACATAAAAGACTTAAAAATAGCCAGTGTAAAAATGTGTTAAAAGAAGAACAGTGATGTAACTAAATATTCCTTCCCTTGAGAAAGGAAAGGTACACCCAGGATTGATAGTGTGAGACAATCTCAGGAGATGGGGTAGCAACTTACTTTTGCATGTATTCACCCTTCCAACTCTTGGTAGAAGCCAAGATGAGTGTTGTATGGGGCCTGTGAGCCTTAGGGAGAGTTTCACTAGGATCACCTTTGTCCCTGTGCCAGTCTGCAACAAATCTCTGGTCCTTGAGATTTTCATGTGAAATCAAGAGGTCTTTTGGCTTCCACTCTGCCCTCCCACATTTTCCTACATTTCCAGAACCCCCTTTTTTTGTTTGCTTCTGTGTCCAAAAAGCAAGACAACACTGTACTAGCTAGCAGACTTAGGGAAAACGTCAGACAGGCAATGTATTATTATATTTTAAAATCTCTCTCTCTCTCTCACATCTCTCTCTGTCTCTCTCTCTGCCGCTCTGGTCTCTCTCTGTGTCTCTGTCTCTCTCTCTCTGACTCTCTCTCTCTCTCTCTCTGCATGCAGGCACACACATGTGCAATGGCATGTTGTGAAGGTCAGAGGACAACCTTGGATGTCAGTTCTTACCTTCCACCTTGCTTGAGATAGTCTCTTGATCACTGCTATGTGTGTCAGACTAGCTGGCTCCACAGCTTTTAGGGATTTTCCTGTCTCTGCCTCACATTTTGCCTGAGGAGTGCTGGGATTTCAATGCACACTTCCACATCTAGATTTATTTGGGTTCTGGAGATACAAACTCAGGTTCTCATGCTTGCATGGGTACTTTACCCATCGAGCTGTCTCCCCAGTCCACAGTGTATTCCTTCATGAGGCTCATGAGCTGTTTCATCTTTGACGTGAACTTGCTCCATTCATGAATGAAACCAATATTATTTCATTGTAAAATGGATAATGAACTATGTAACAGTGAAAAGCAATTTACCACTTGGAACTGAAAAGAAAATTAACCTCTCTGGGCGTTAGTTTCCTTAGCCGTAAAAGAAGAATTTGCCATGCGAGGTGGCACTCACCTTTAATCCCAGTACTCGGGAGGTAGAGGCAGAGAGATTTCTGTGAGATCCAGGCCAGCCTGGCGTACATAGACACTTCCAGGCCAGCTGGGGCTACAGGGAGACCAAAACATGTCTCAAAACATCAAAAACAAAACCAAAAAATAAAGTAAAGAGGAATCTGACATCACTAGACTATAGCTATATAGCTATAGTATATTACCAATCCAAAGGAAGGCTTGTGTTTTCTCTTGCAAATGGGCGGGAGATTCTGTGAATGATCCAGGTGGCCTTGCACATTGTGCAACCTCAACCACTGGGTGTCGAGTTCCTTCTAAGCCACCCACTGTCTTTATTGGGGGTGTCTTCTTCTTTTTCTGGCTGTCCATCCCTCTATGAACTCTTATTTATAGCGCCTATGAAATGTTGGAGAACATCAGATGCTCATAAAATTCTTCATGACTTTCAGTGCAAATGCTGAATAACTGCAAAGTTTGATTATTCTTAGCAGCACATCCCCACCAACCCATGCCATTGGACTTGGTGTGAGAGCATCAGAATGGATTATTCCTCAAAGTGTGTTTGTTTTCCAGGCTGAGAGCTTTAAGGAGTATTGCAGTTGGCTCCTTAAAGAATGAAATCTGAACTCTGTCACGACTAACAAGGCCGTGCTTGGACTGATGTGAACTACAGTCACTTCCTGTCCCTTGGATGCCAAGGTGGTTCCTACATTGAGGGTGGAATGCTTTCTCTTACCTTAGTTAGAATACCCTGCTGCCCCTGGGTTTCCATGGATACCTCTTTGTTGTCATTTGAGGTTCTGCTTCAGTGGGGGTCGGGGAGGAGTAGGAGGGAGAGAGAGAGAGAGAGAGAGAGAGAGAGAGAGTTGATTAAAAGCAGCCTCCATCCACACTTCCCTTTCTGTCCTTTTACTGTCTACCTGTTCCTGGTTGTTCATTTGTTCCTTCATTCCTTGTTTTCTTCCTTCCATTTTTTTAGACAGGATCTCATATATTCTGGGTAGCCTTGAACTCCCTAAGTAGTCGAGGATGACCTTGAACTTCTGATCCTCCTGAGTGCTAGGATTACAGGTATGTGCCATCACATCTGGTTTGTTCAGTACCAGGTGTAAAATCCAGGGCTTCGTGAATGCTAGACAGACACCATCTGAGCTGCATTTTCTTCTCAGCAGGCAGTGATAGGCAAAGCAGTCTTGTTCATTTATTTGTTTAATTGTTTATTGTCTGTGTCCTCCTTGCACAGCAAAATTCTCTGAGTGTGTGAACTTTGTTTTGGTGATGATTGAATTAAACGAATCATTACTCCAGGGATAAATGAGTGTCTTCCCCTGTGGGTGTTGCCAACAGGACCCATGAGAATGTTCTGTCCTTCACACCCTTTGAACGGCAGCCACTTGTACTATGTCCCCACTGAACCCTTGAACTAAAGCTACTGTAACTGAATGGCTGAGCAATTTTGTTTTATTTAATTTTAACCAAGTATAATTTAAACTATCACATGTGGTCTGTGGTTATCATATTAGACTTTGAGGCTGTATTTGCCCCTTGGGGAAAGCAGTATTGATTACCAGGTTTATGTCAGTACCAAGAGCAGCAGCAGTAGTCTTTCTCCATTTCCCTCTATCCACCCCACCCGCCGGCCGCCCTTTCCCTCCCCATAGTTCTTTCTTTTTGTCCTTAGATTTTTTTGAGGCAGAATCTTACCACATAGCTCAGGTTTGTTTGGAGATCCCTATGTAGCCCAGGGTAACCTCAAACTGGAGATCTTCTTGAGTGCTTGCATTACAGGAATGTGCTAGCATGTTTGGCTCAGAGCAAGGCTTCTTTCTGATAGTTTCTCTTTTCCTCTCTTAATGGTATCTGTGAAGTGAACATACCCACCCAACAAACCCATGATGAGCCATCTTTGGAAATGGCTTCTGTATCCTCTGGTGAAGTGGCGAAGTTTTCTACGCTTCCCCTTTCTCCTCGGAATGGTTTGTTTGTTGTATTTTCCTTCTGGTAATAATGTGTTACTTGTATAGAGTTACATATCTAATATCGTCTTACAGGGAAGGATATCAAATGGTTTTAACTAGAAAAGCACTGGTGCATGACTGAACTTAAAATAAACCTCATCTTTTCAGAGGAAGACATTCACTCTTACATGGAACTCTTAGTCCAACTGTAATTTATTCAGGCAAAGCAAACAGAACCAACACCCCTATTCATAGTTAAGTCAGAACAAAGCTCTTTTGTAAAGAAACTGTTTCTGTACCCTCAACACTCTCAAGGCATCATGTGGGGCATGTTACCTCACAGGTTATTTACATTTTTTGTTTAGGATCACTTCTTTTCCTTTCTGTGAGAGGAGAGGTTGGATGGAGAAGTTTATCCAGGTTTGCAGTTTTCTGCTGCTTCAGCCTGTAGAAGTTCTCCATGACTCTGGAAGGAGGCTGTTCCAGGGAGTAACAGTTTGAAGACGGCTGACTTGTCCATTGTTTATCATCATTATATGGTGTCCGTCCGTCAATAGAAAACCATTTCCCAGAATTCCTTGAGGAATTGCTTCTTATAGAAGTGTGGGGTCTCGTGACAAGAAAAAGGTTTTGCGATGAAAGGTAACAGGAAGAGGGTGGGGTTGGAACAGAAGCTTTTAGAGCTAATTCATGGCTGGCGTCATTGTCATTAGCATGGGGACCGTTTGACGTTGAGTTCAGAGAACATGACCAGGGCTGCTTTCTATCTGTCACGGTGATTAGTGGGAGTATTGTTAGGTAATAATTGTTTAATAACATAGCTGGAGCCTCAGAGCCACACTAAGAGTGTGTATGTAATTCTAAAACCAAGAGGAACTGGGGAGAAAACCACAAGAGCCAAGAATTGGAGGTCCTGTCCCCAGCTCCAGCATGAAGAAAAGGGCAGCCAGTGAGGAGGGTTTCCAGAAGCTGGTGGAGGGCGGGCAGAAGAGTCTATCAATGGGGAGAGGAATGCTTACTCAGCTCTCAGGAAAGGTGACATCTGATGACTTAAATGCACCCAAGGACTGAAAAGTTTTGTTAAGCACTAATGGATACACACTAGTCAGGATAGTAAGAGCCATGCAAGGCATGGAGATAGGCAAGAAGGGATTTAACTCTTCTGAGTAAGAGCCTCTTCACACTTGACTCAGCAGCTGCCTACTGTGAATGTGAAGGCTAAGCAGCTAACATTTTCTTCAGGGTCAGAAAGACACAGAATCTGGTTAATTTGTAACAACATATTTCAGCAAAGTTGCCCCTTCTCCCAGGTGGCAGTGGCTGTTGGTGGGTCACAGACCCAACCCGATGCCCGTAAACCTAGAGCATGTAAGCTTTTACTTGTGAGAGGTGAAACTTTTCAAAGGAGCAATCACGTTCTGTGCAGAAAATAGGCAACATGAGACTGACTGTTCCAACAAAAAACTACCTGACCTAACAAAATACTGTCCAGTTTTTACTCCGAGCATTTCCACCAAATGGATCTGAGCATGAATGGAAAGGGTTTCAGAAGGCAAGAGTTGTTTAGTGAGAGGGGAGGCGCATCCTGGCCAAATGCCTTCCTGGACAGAGTGGTGTGCTTGGACCTCATTAGCTCATTGCTTCCTCTATCACGGCATTATGAGAGCTTGAACCACACTGGGAAATGGGCTGAGATGGACCAAAGCTGACAGGAGAAGCTTGAGAGTAAGTGGGGACTGCCATGTGAGGGAAGAGCCGCGCAGCTTCTTTGTGTTTTGTTGGCTTTATTTTCTTTTCCTCAATGGCTTAGACTGTGTTTGTTTTTAGTGATTTGGATTATATCCTTTCCTTTCTTTTCTATTCTTTCCCTCCTCTACCTTTTCCTTCCTTCCTTCCTTCCCTCCCCCCTCCCTCCCCCCTCCTTCCTTTCCATTCTTTCTGTCTCTTTGTGTTGTTAGGTTACCCTTGAACTTGTAAGACTCCTGCTTCAGTCTCTTGAATAGCTTCAATTTTGTTTTGCAGTCCCAAATGAGTATTCTGAGGCTCAGGAAACTAGACACAGTTTTCTCAGACAGGATGTAGTATTTCGCTACATTTGGATAGAAGATGATTACCTTATCTCATCATCTTCTAGATAGACCTGAGCAAAAGCAAACGGATATTTGAGGGATTTCTGTCAATCAAAATTGGAGATGATGCTGGGTATCTGATGTCTACTTGTGTTTAAATCTTGGTTTAAATACTATATGTGGTTGAAATAATATACAGTTAAATGGGGGGGGGGCTTGACTTTAGTGAGAGTGTGAAGTTTCATGTTTGCTTTTCCTTCCTTGGTACTCAATCAAGAGGAGGGATTCTGATAAAAATTAATCAAGGACAAGGATATTTATTAGCTCACAATCTGAGTCTACATGGTTTGTTGTGACTGGAGAATGAGTTCAACGTCTGGACTTAGAGTGGTCTCGTTTCCTTTTCCTAAGCACAGGAGCTTAACTTGCCCTCAAAAGACCTTTGATAGGAGGGAGGCTAGAACAGCTCCAGGCCATGCCAGGAAACTTGCCTTCGCTCGTTCCCTGTCCTTTATTTTTCTCGTAGTGCTATGATGAAGAGAAGGTTTCTGTGTGGGCTGGAAGAGTGGATACAAGGGTCAGAAGTCACTCAACTTCCTGAGTGGATGGCTTGTGTGGATGGCTTGAGTAGGCCGACTGCGTTTGTTCTGCCTTGCTCCCTGAACAGTAACATTCTCAGAAACACTGGCAAGGGTGGCTGGGTTGAAGCATCATGGATCTGTAGCTACTGTTTATTATTATTATTATTATTATTATTATCATCATTATTATTATTTTGGTTTTCTGCTGATTGGTTTTTGACAGGGTCTCCCTAGTCACAGCTTGCTTGGAAGTCATGATGTAGACTAGGGTGGCCTCGATCTCACAGAGATCCACCTGCCTCTGCCTCCTGAGTGCTAGGATTAACGGTGCATACCACCATGCCCCACATTGGTAGGTATTTTTAAAGATTAGTTTACTATTTCTTAACTTTACGTATGTGTATTCATGTGTTTATATGCACCACATACATGCAGGTGCCATAAGAGGCCAGAAGTGAGTCAGATCCCAAGGACCTGGCGTCACAGATGGTTGTGAACTCCCTGATGAGGGTGCTGGGAACTGAATCTGGGTCCTCTGGAGGAGCAGCGAGCTCTCTTAACAGCTGAGTCTCTCATCGCTAAAATTTTAATTTAACAAGCCCGTGGATTCATAAAGTAACACTCCCGATATCTATTTTGAAACTCCTTGCATTCTTCCAACTGTCACATATGCTTTTATTCAAGCTGAGTAGGTGGTATATACAGATGGATCTATTTGGAGTCTTAGACACAATCTGTAGAACAGAATGACATCTTCATGTAGGCAAGCCAAGAGGAAAAGGGCTCTTTCTCTCTCCAATCTCCTTTGTTAGGTGATTCTGCCGTCAGTCATGGATGAGCCTTGCTATGGACACTGAGGATATGCTTAGCAGGTCTGAGTGCACACCATCCAATCCAAGTCCTTCCATTCTATGACATGAAGAGTCTGCAAGGGGAACCTGCACGCTCCCTTTCAATACCATGCCTAGATAATCAAGCAGAGAATGGAAGCAATTCAAGAAAATTTATGGCCCAAGACTGTCTGCATGACATATAAATGATAGAGCTTAGCAAATTCCAGAAGTTTAGTTTTAAAAGTTAATTTTTGTGTTTTTTTTAAGTAATTAGAAATGTTTCCTATTTGTTGTTACTTAAGACAAAGATTTTTTTTTTTTGGCTCATTTTTTTGGGGACAGGGTCTCCCTGTAGCCTCAGCTGGCCCCACTATGTAGGCCAGGCTGGCCTTGAACTCACAGAGAGATCTGCCTGCCTCTGCCTCCTGAGTTCTAGAATTACAGGCATGTACCACCACGTCTGGCTAAGCTAAAGACATTTTGAGAGACTGTATGCCTGTTTAATTTGAAATTGCTATATAACTACTATTTTTTTGGTATTTCTGTTTATTTACTTATTTTTCTTGGTGTGGGATTGAAATTGTACATGCCAAGGAAATACCTCTAGGCACATCTTCAACACTTTTCTGTCTTAAATTTATTACTATTATCATTCTTTATTGTTGTTGTGAGTGTAAGTGTGTGTGTGTGTGTGTGTGTGTGTGTGTGTGTGTGTGTGTACATGCCACAGTGCTAACATGGAGGTCAGAGAACAACTTTGTGGAGTCAGTTCTCTTCTTCCACCTTTATGTGGGTTCCAGGGAAGGAACTGAGGTCACCAGACTTGTGTGGCAACTGCCTTTACCCACTAAGCCATCTCACTGGCCCTCCCATCCCTTACAATTTCTTTTTTCTTTTGAGACAAGAACTTACTTTGCGATTCAGGCTGCCCTTGAACTCATTCTAACCCAGGTAGGCCTTGAATTTATGATCCTCCTTTCACAGCTTTCTAAACATCTAGGGCTAGTGTAATTATGATTTAGTCATCAGCCCAGTGAAATTATGTTAGTTCTTAACTTAGAAAATAAAGAACATACTGTTCATTAAACTACTATGTGGCTTATAATGCTTATGATCTATTTGTTTAGTATCCATGCGGTTTCCCAGCTTAGCCTGGGCACTTCTCCGTGTTATATAATACCTGATCATTTGCACCCATCTCTCTAATTCCTTTGATTTCTTTGATAAAAACCACAAACAAATTGTGTGTGCGTGTGTGTGTGTGTGTGTGTGTGTGTGCACGCACGCGCATGCTAGGCAAGCGCCCTACCTCTGAGCTATATCTCTAGCCTAATTTTTTAAATTAAAAATTTGTTTTTACGGGGACTGGAGAGCAGTTAAGAACACTGGCTGCTCTTGCAGAAGACCTGGGTTCTATTCCCAGCACTGACATGGTGGCTAACAACCATATATAAATCTAGTTCCAGGGGAATTATAGCCCTCTTCTGACCTCCATGGACACTGCATGACACAGGTGCACTTCCACACATGCAGGCAATACACTCATATGCACAGGAAATAATGGGGGCCCTGTGACTAGGGAGAAAATGGGAAGGGAGCCTGGGTGGGAGAAAAAAGAGTAGAGATGAATGAATCTCGGGGGGGGGGGCTAGGAAACCCAGAGGGAAAAGTGCATATGTATACTTGGGAGCTGCTTGGCAAAGAGCGCAGTGCCAGACAGAAGAGACCTTTCTTTAAGTGGTTGTGAAGGTGGTCCAGGAGGTTCCCAAAATAACACTGGATACCGATAAACCTCTTGGTTACTTCCCAGAACTAGTAGATAAGACCCCACTATAGAGGGCAGGACATACTTGGGGTACAGGACTTGAAGTGATGGAGCAGGAACTGACCTGGAAGGCTCCTAACTGAAGTTTGGCTATCATAATGCTAGATGATGAGATGTAAACTGCCAAGGGAGAAAAACAACCAATGGTCCAACCTAGTCCTAAAGCCTAATAACCATAATGACCGGCACAGCAAACTACCTCTATTGGTGCAGTAGTGGCACTGTTTTCTGGGGGGCAATCAATAGCTATCTAATTGGACACAAAGCCCTCTCAATGGGAGGGAACTCATGGGTGGCTCTGTAAACTCAGCCAAATACAGATGGCAAGAGAGGACATAGATCCCAGAGAAAACCCTATCTCTTTCATATCTCAAGACAAATGAAACTTCTTACTATATGCTAAATATCAATCCTTATATTTACAGACAAGCATGCCATACAGCACTCATCAAAGAGGCTTCTTTTTTCAGCAGGTAGAGGCTACTGCAGAATTGCACATCTGGTCAGACACAGAGAACGTATGTCTGAGAGATGCTCAGTACTAGGTGACACATCTACAGTTGAACCTCAACAACAAAGATTCATGGAACATAGTGGAATAAGGGTTAGAGAGAAAACTAATGCATCCCTCAACTCTCACCAGTGAAGCTTCCTTATATAACAGAGTGCAATGCACACAGAAGGCCATAAGTGCCCAAGTTTTAAAGAATAAGAGACTGTAGAGTGTAGGATAGGACTCCTATGTGGAACCTCATCCACCCCACAGCTCAGGTACCATTGCAGAAAAGGGGGGCAAAAAAAGTGTAAGAGCCCGGGCTGGCCGATGACCACAGGGAAACACAGGCTTTCAGGCCGCTGGAAGCTTGCACATGTGAACTTGTGGCAATGGTGGCATTGAGCGCAGGACCCAAGCCAACTCAATTAAACAAGGGCCCAAAGGGGAGGTGGCAGGCTGGCCCTAGACTGAGAACTATTGGTGACTGATTGCTGCTGGGTGAGGGAGAGTGTGATCACTAGATGGGTTGACCAAACTCCAGTGGACGCATTTACATTGAAGGGTATTTGGGTATAAATGGCTGAATGACTAGGACTTAACATGAATGGCAGAATACATGAGGTTCGGTGGGGGTATGGGGGAGGCATGGATGGGGGAGGGAGTCTAAATTTGATTAAAAACTGATGTATGAAATTACAAAAGCTCAATAGGAATATATATAAAAATAAAAATAATAAAATTTTAAAAGTTTACTTTGAAGCAGGGTCCTGTATGAAACCCAGACCGGCTTGGAACTCAGTTCTTCTGCTTCAGCCTCCTAAATGTTGGGATCGCAGGTGGGCACCCCCGTGCTCAGCTTACTTGTCTTTCTTTGACAAGCTAATTTTACTGCTGTCTTGCATTCAGCTCTCTGAGGTGTGGTAGGGGTTACTTACAGTGCATGCTCAGGAGCTACAGTTTGATCCCATCCAGGTCAATTGCTCTGCCCCGGCTTTTGGCCACAGCTTATGCCTTTACTCCACTAGATATTCACACATGAGCCCAGGATAATATGGATAGATACACCTCAATCCCATCACTGGGAACAGCAGCTTGAGGTGGGGTTTCTCCTCACTCTGATGGTCCAGTCATAGGGAGAGTTCTGTAAGAAGGATAAGAAAACCTGGAAATCTGCCAGGAGAAATCATACTGACATCTCCCAAGAGTGGAGTTACAGCTAAAAAGCTGGAAAGAGGAGGCAAAGGAGATAACCTCCCCGAGTCCTGCTGCTGGGCTTCTTCTAGGTGGTGAATACAGCAGCAAGCTTTCACAGTGGGTGACTGTCCTTACAGAATCATCTGGTGTAGTGGCCCTGCACCCCTCTTTCCTGTAAATGTCACCTTTATTTGTTTTATAGCTGTGAGTCATTATTGTGTCCTACATGACTGCCATGTCTCAGCTGAGGATTTTTCTCTTATTTGTCTTTGGTAATTATTTTTATGTTTAGTACAAAACTGAGAGTTTTAAGATTCCAGAATGATATTTGTTTCTGGGCAAAGATTCCTTAGACTTTGGATTTAAGATGTTTCAATGAGAAATAGGCAGGAGAATCCTGGAAAGATATTGCTTGTTGTGGGAGAAACTTCTTGCTTATAACCATTAAAATACTTCCAAGAGGAAAAAATTATACAGCCAATATGGGAGAAAATGGCTAAGTGCTTTTGAAGGAATGAAAATATACAAGAGGAAAAGCTGCTCTTCCTGCTTGGTGTATATTGATTTTTGGTTGTAGTCTAGCCACTGATAAATTGTCCTTATGTCAAGCTGTCCTTTGTTAAAGTAGAGAATTGAAGCAACAATTTTATCTTATCTTTCACAGAACTTTTTTTTTTTTTTAAATTGAGACTTAGAATCTTACCCTTCTAAGACCCAGGAAATCCATGCATAGAGAGTACACAGGTTCAGTATGGGCATTAACACAGCATGAACACTTGGCTAAGAATTTTCCCAACCCTACATTTTTGTCATTTTTGTTGTTTATTACATAAACCAATTGTTGTTGTGTAAAGTAGAGACCCTGTAAAGCATGCAGCATGTGTAACCTGGCTGAGTGAATGTGGTGTCACAATACTATCAAGAAGAGAGTTTTTCTGTTCTGTCTTTGCATGCTCTGTGGAAAAAAAAATGAAACGTAGACCAAACACCAACACTTGGCCTGGCCACCTCAGGCCTTGGTAAGATATGCCGTGATGCTGGACTGGACTTTCTCCCTGCTCTAAGTCTTTTATAACCTGGCCAGGAATTAGGAATTATGCAGCTTTTAAATTTGTCAGGTCTCTGTGTTCCATTAAGAACTCACTTAAATCCTTTCTCACTTGTGCCTGGATTTTAACCACACCTTGCAGATTTCAATTAGGATTGTTACTAAATTAGGTAAGGATGGAAATTAGATTACTGTAAAGAAACAATGGAGGAGATACCATGGTAGGAAATTTATGATTCATGTAGCTGAATTTGAATGTAGTCATCAAATCCCTAGTATAGAAATTACTTCTTAATCTAACAAAGTATGTCACAAATGATGAAATTATTGCCTGCTTTGGAAAATTCTGGTAACAATAAAACATGCTTAGTTTTATGGCTCAGGAACAAATTGCCTGTGTCATCTACAGTCAGATTTAGTTGAAGTAACTAAACTAATTAGATAAAAAATAATGTATGAAAATAAATATGAAGGTCTACACTAGATGAAGAAAAGTCATATATAAAAGCTGTATGCTGTATTTGTATTGAGGTCTTGCTTTAAGGTATGTGAGAAAGGAAATTGTGGATTAAGTCTGGCACTATATATTCTGAAGCCAATGTTTTCAGACTGTACAGTATTGTTCAGCATAAAATATTTTCTTTCTCAAAGCCACATCTCCCTAACACACAAGCAATGAAGTCTTTTCTTCTTAGAACAGAGCAAACATAAAAAGTAAATAATCAATTAGACCCTTGGCAATGACTACTTTCAGAAAAATAGTGACTAATCATTAATGCACAATTTACTGCTCTGGTAAAATGCTGAAAATAATTGTTGGGCATGGTGGTACAAACCTTTAATCCCAGCACTCAGGAGGCAGAGGCAGGTGGATCTTTGTGAGACTGAGGCCAGTCTGGTCTGTATAGCGAGTTCCAAGCCACCTGGGGCTACAAGGAGACCCTGTCTCAAAAAGACCAACCAATCAACCAACTGACCAATAAACAACCACACAAAACCCAAACCAAAACATTTAAAAAATCATCATGGAGTAAAATTGACTCTAAATTCTTTTCACTCTCAGTTCTGCTTGTTTTAACACATTTGTGGATTTGTGTGACCACCTTACTCAGATTACAGAGTAGATGTATCACCCCCAGAACTGTCTTGTGCTATCCTGTTGAAATCCTGCATTTCCTCCATCTGGGTAGAATCCCTTTCAGGTTGAGACATGGCTGTGAGCATTGCTTTGCTCTGTTGTAAATTCTCTTCTCTCTTTCCCACTCATCTTGGCCATTTGCTCATGTGCTAAGTGCTTCATCCTGGAATGCTGTACAACTGGCAAATTTCTTCCAAACCAAATGGGACTGGGTGGAAGATGCTCATCTGTCAGGAGCAGTGGGTGCAGAAAGTGTAGAGTAGAGCTTCCAGCCACACAGCAAGGGCTCAAGCTGTTTGGACTAAAGAAAGATGGGCCTATGGAGCAGAGCGGGGCATATAGGCCTGAAAATAATTCGGTATTACTTGAATAAAAAGTTCAAAAACTGGTAGAAGATGACATTGAAAACTGCTACTCAAAGCTGAGTCAGGGGTTTGCAATAAATCAGACTAAATCAACACTATGCCTCATCGGGTAATGTCAGAAAAGATCACAGGCCAGGACCAGGAAGTCCATCTGAGGCCAGGCAGAGGTGGGATTTAAGCCCATCGAAGAGAAATGGGAGAAGGACTTCCAGGCTAGGGAATTGCTTGAGAAAAGCATAAAGATGTGCAAGTGTGTGTCATGGGTGAAGAAGAGCTCGTCGCCCTGCTTGGCTAGTATGAGGGATACATGGAAGGCTGTGGAAATAAGCCTGAAGACACGGGGCCCAGAGAGATGGCTCAGTGGTTAAGAGCACTGGCTGCTCTTGCAGAGGACCCGAGTTCGGTTCCCAGAACCCACATGGAGGCTAACAACTGTCTAAACTCCAGTTCCAGGGGATCCAACAGCCATTTCTGACCTCCACAGGCATTGCACAACACGTGTGTACTTACACACATGCAGGCAGTATACACTCACACACATAAAAAAATGACTGAAGTCATGTAGAACAGGGCTTTGATTCAACTGATGGCGTGAGATCACTGATTCATTTCTGACCATCAAGGTATTTGATCTAAACTGTGTTTCCAGAAAGATGATTCTATAAGACAAACAAGCTTTTGGGGACAGGAATATGTGGGACTTTCTAGAACAGGATCCTAGTGATGTCAACATTACTCCTCTAGCTGTTCCTCGAGTAGGGGTGAGCTGGGCACAGATACTGGCACCCCAGGCACAGAAGCATGGCTGGGTAGGTGAAGGTATATTGTCCATTAAACAGTATTTGGTCACTCATGTCAAGTTAATAATTAAAGAACACCTTTGAGGCTGTGAATATCAAATAGACTTCACTTGATTATTGGAGTTTGGAGTCTAGTGTCCGAAGGGGAGAAAAACTCCAGATCAATAGCATTTTAGAGACATTATCTTTTGAAGACTCATCTTTTTCTGAGTGTGCTTTACATTGCACACACACACACACACACACACACACACACACACACATGGGCACACACACACACGGGCACACACACAGGCACACACAGTGAGAGCTAATCTACAGCTCAGATCTGCACTAACTCATTCACTCAATTGTTCACTCATCCACTCATTCATTGCCTCAGCAGCAGAATCCATATATCTCCTGGAAGCCCAGTCTTGGGAGGCCAGACTGGCTTCAGTGGCTGCCCCTCCTGATCACTGTAGCCCAGGCTAGCCTGTCCCCCTCCTGACCATCATGGCCCAGGCTAGCCTGTCTAGTCCAGTCAGTTCTTATCTTACCAATACATAGAGAAGTTTTTGCCATTATCAGTGTCTTTTTGGTTATTTTTCTACTTTCTTTCACCTTATTCTTGTTCCTTGATAACCTCTAAGTTGATGACCCCGATCCTTAAATCGGTTGCCTACTACTTGACTCCTTGGTTCTCTCCCGCCTACCCAGTCCACTACTTTTTCCAATCTTTGCTCTTGCCTCTGCCTAGCCTGGGATGGCGGGATGGCCTACCTGATACTGGTTGGTGACCTTTTCTGACATTATTCAACAGGGGCATGTGCTACTTTGGTCCTCTAGACTGAGTAATTCCACATCCTTGACTCAGTGTTCACTACTGGCTTTATGTTCCATTTTCCAGCACTTTTTGAACTTTTAACATGAGTAGTATCAGGCTATTCTCAGAATCTATGACCCAGTCTGCTCCAAAAGAAGCACATGACAGAAGGATGTTACACAAAGGCTTTACTCAAATGAAATGAAGACCTGGATTTGGGCAAATTTGGTTCAGAGAACAGTTTTTTCTACAAAAAGAATCTAATTTAGTTCCAGATTAGTCATTAGAAAACTCAATTTGGTTCTGCTTTAGATATGTTCAAGGGACTTCAGGAAACAGCATTGGTTCAAAATTGAGTTTAAAATGCATTTGGTTTGGGGCCCAGAAAATTAAAATGGTTTCTTCTTGTTTTAGGTTCCCAATAGTGTTTGAGGTTTTGCTTGGATCAACACAGACAAGGGGAGAGAGATGTGCTGACTGTAAGGACTAAGTGGGAAGTTGCCAAAGGAGTGGGATCAGACCAGAGTAAAATTCAATTGCTAAGTGATTGACTGTGACACCACGGAATATACATGTCTCCCAAGCTGACAGTCCCAGATCCAAAGCATACATAAGGAAGATGCTCACACATGTGGTTGACACCACAACTTCCATTCCCCTTTGGGATATAGAAGAGAGTTGACCTTTGTGGTTCCATAGGGAAGAGGCTGAATTCCAGAAATCTGTGGCACATATGTTCTGTTTGTTCCCCTGAGGATGATGAGGGGGGATCTTGCTTACAGAAACACTGTAGGCCTGATGTTGGGGTCAACTGATCTCTAGAAAAGGCTATTGCTTTGTTGCATGCGTCTCCTCAAAGCTGACTCCTGTCAACATTTGTGACTACCCCAACCCAAGCACCCCTTGGCATGATTAGGAAGCTTTGCTTTCTTCTCTGAGGAAAATGACTGATCTGAGAAGCTCTGGGTGACTGGATGAATGCTGTTACTTTAGGGATCAGTTCCACAAGTCAAGAATTTCCAGAGTGTTCTGCAGATCTGGGGGTAGAAGTAGAACTGTTTGACTTTCTCCGTGTCCTTGGGTCTTGAGGATGTTTTCACTCACTGAGCACATGAGTCCACTCAGGCTTCATCACTTACTCTGCTAACTCACAGACACAAACACACATGCATGCACACCTACATATACACATATGCACATACATTCAGACACCCACATCCAGACACCCACAAACATATACATACACACATATACATAGACATACACCTTACACACATAGATAACACACACATGCACACATATGCATGCACACATGAAGATATACACACATATACACATATGCACACATACAAAGATAAGCAAATGCACACATGCATAAATATACACATTGTCCTAGTCTGTTCTTCATTGCTGTGACAAAACACTCTGACCACTACCAACTTGGGGAGGAAAGGGTTTATTTGTCTTACATCTCCCAGGTCGCACGCAGTTCATCAGGGAGCCCAAGGTAGGAACTCAGGGCAGGAACCTGGAGGCAGGAGTTGGAGCACAGACCATGGAGGAACGCTGCTTACTGGCTTGCTCTCCTGGCCCCTGCTCAGCCTGCTTTCTTATGCAACACAGGCCCACCTGCCCAGGGGT
>NW_008356258.1:4604907-4618357 GCF_000622305.1 Nannospalax galili
AGCAGGGAGTGCAAGGTAGGCACTCAGGACAGGAACATGGAGGCAGGAGCTGGAGCACAGGCCATGAAGGAATGCTGCTTATTGGCTTGCCCCCCTGGCTCCTGCTCAGCCTGCTTTCTTATGCAACACAGGCCCACCTGCCCAAGGGTGGCACCACCCACAGTGGGCGGGGCCTCCCACATCACTCATCAAGAAGATGCCCCTCAGACATGGCCACAGGCCAGTCCAATAGAGGCAATTCCCCAATTGAGGCTCCCTCAACCCAGGTGTGTCAAGTTGACACTAAAGCTATCCAGCACACACATGTACACATATGTACCACATTACATACATGCATACACATACATATACACACACTCATAAATGCACTCACATATATACATATATACACAAATACGTACATATGCACCCACATTTTCACACATACATGCATATACACATATATACAAATGCACACATAAGCACATATAAATGCATGCATGCACATGCACATACACACATACATATACTCAAGTGCACAAATATATACACATATATATACACACCTATAGGTGTACACATAACAATATACCTACACACCTAAATGTGCACACACATACACATTATACATATGCACATGTATAGATATAACACATATGCACACATATACACATACACATATACACACATATGAGCTCACACACACATATACATGCACACATGCACATGTACATATACACACATACACAATGCACATATATATGCAAACATACATATATACATGCATACACATGCACATACATATGCAATACACACATACACATATGCACACATATGCACACATAAGCACACATTTTTCACACATATACACATTTGCAGACATGTAAACACACATTGTTATTAAAATTCCTTCTGGGAGGAGCAAACACCGTCCAATGTCCTCCTTCCACTGTCCTTATGACAAATTGAGGTCTAATTTCCCCAAACTGCAGTTTTGGAAGCTAAAGAGTTTATTTGGGCTTACTTACAGAACAGTGAGTGAGGGGTTACTTACAGGAATGTGGGTGCTCCCCTGAGGCCACAATGGAAAGTCTCCATCCAGGCATGGACTGTTACTTCCCAGCAACCATGCAGACAAAATGGCAAGAGAGGCTCCCTACGAGCTTCCTCAGCGTAGATACCCTTAGTCCCTCCCCCTTGTGCAACTTGGACCAACCAGCTGGTTGTGAGGCATGACTGACTCTCCCTGATCGTCCTTTCTTGCAGAGGGTCAACAGTCAACAAGTTTTGTGATGATCCTAAGCTAGTGGGTGCAACCAAGCTTGGGAAGAAGGCGTCTGTCCATAGCTTGACATTCGGAGGACAGTCCTATGCCACACATACCTGCACATGCACACACACACATACACCTACACACGCACATCCACATGCACAAATACATAGATACACATACATATGAACACACATACACGTGCATGTATGCACACACAAAATGCGCATTCATGCACAAGCACACGCATATGCACACATATGTGTGCACACATGTGCAATATATATACACACAAATGCACATACACACAAGCATGCATGCACACACACAAGTACATGCACACATACATGAGCACATACTTGCACACACACATACAGACACACATGCACACAGGCACAGTTGGAGTCTAGGGACTGGCAAACAAAGGCAGGGTCTTCCAGGAGGGCAGCATGTGGATTAGTAATGAAGGATGTATCATATGGCAGCAGACGTATGTATAGTTATAGTTTTGCCCAGAGAGCCGAGATAAAGCAGGTGTGGGAGCAGAGCTGATGGCAGAGGGAAGGGGGGACTGGTGTGCAGGGCCACTCAGGGCCCACTGGAGACTTGTTCCTTCCCAGAGCACAGCCACTGTCAGGAGGCCAGGCACACCACCCTCTCTAGGCTCTGGGTGAAGGGCTGTGCTCCACCTTCTTGTTCAGCCCCTTAGGGTGGGAAAACGGAAGCTCAGAGTGTTAATAGCATGCCTGAGATGACATACATAACACCCACGGAATCTGACTTCAAGCCCAAGTTGATTTTGGTCGCAGAACCCTAGTTGTAACTACAGGGACTAAGTAAATTTCCCTTTACTTCAAATTAGAAGGAGGAAGTCACCCTGTTGACTGATATGCAAATTGACTTGCTTTTATTGTTGAAATGATAGTGTGTGTGTTTGTGTGTGTGTGTGTGTGTGTGTGTGTGTGTGTGTGACATGTCCTACTACCCAATTTGACAGTGACCTCCTTGACAGAGGTCATATTTCATGTAACTTGGTATTCTGTAAGCTCTGTTCATAGCTGGCACTTGAGACGTGCTTAGTGAATTGAGTGTGTATCAGATTTAGGAAATTGCTACCGGGAATGAATTAGGTATGAGTGACTAGTGGGATGTTTATTTTCCTTTATGGGTGTCTCCTTTACAATAAATAATGTATGTGCTCTTTTCTCAGGCTGCAGAGACAATCCATGCTTAGTGTAGAAAACTATGGTAAAATTATAAAAAAGAAAAAAAAATCACCCTTCCAACTCTCAATATAATCACTCTCAAAATAACTTTCAATGTAGTCACTGCTATACATTTTAGTGTTATCTGTCTATCATCTATCATCTATCTATCTATCCTATCTATCTATCTATCTATCTATCTATCTATCTATCTATCTATCTATCTATCATCTATCTATCATCTATCATCTATCTCTATCTCTCTCTCTCTCTCACACACGTGTTACTAAAATTTAGATCATACTCATTGGTGATATTAGCAAAATGTAACAACCTACATATCAAAGTACCAGCTCCTCGCAGACCTTTGGTGACTGGATGGTGAGGAAGCCCAGACAAGGGGCATTGCAGCAGGACACTCAGAACAGCCGCTTGCTCAGACTAGTTCTGTTTGGCCACCTGGTCCCTCATGACTGACACCAACCTAGGATGCATCTTATGCACAGCTTAGTGCCTCTTTTGAGCTAGCTTAATACAGCTATAACATTATTATATGTATTTTAACTATATTTGAAATTTCAAAAATATTTTTCTTTGTATCTTTAATTATGGAATTATACATATAAAAGTGTGTAAATGTTTTTATCTTGGGCAAAGAAAATTAAGCAAGCTTATCTTTCCATTTCCCCAGCTCTTAGCAGGTGGAGGGTCTTCTTGCTTCTGCCTGAGTGGTCCTTGCCTTAGTGTTGTTGATGTCTGAGTCTTGTGAAGAGGAGAGGGATAAGGACAAGAATGGCTCATGAAAGCCCGTGGATCTTGGTTGCTTTCAGTCAGTGCTGCAGGACACCTGGGTGCATCCTGTCACAAGGATGCTGCAAGGGCTCTTGATGACCAGGTGTCCTCATCCTCTGCTGTCTTTCTGTATAACAGACTGTCTTCTTAAAGCTGCTGCTGCTTCCAGGGACCAGCCTGTGGTCTGAAGTGCAAGCTAAAGGCTCACATAAATGTTTGAAGCACATTCTGTAAGTAAATTAGGCCCTCAGAGCACAGAAGAGCTGTGCAGACAATGCCCTGCCATGTGGTTACATGCATCTCCAACAATTAGAAACATTTGCCATCACAGAAAGATACATGGAATAGGGAACGTAGTTCTGGTTTATTATTTGGGTTTTGAAATCAAACCAGTTGTTTTATAGCACAGGCATGGAGTTCCGCATATTAAGAGAATATTGAATTTATTTATTCAACAAGTATTTATTGATCAGCCACTAGAAGCCAGGCACCAGGCCAGATGCTGAAAACAGACATGGGTCCTATAGATGCAGGGTTTTGAGGGGAGTTTGAGGGGAGATAGAACAGTGATCGCACATTTTTGTATTTCATAAATATGAAGGGTCATATGTAGCTGTATTACAATGTAGCATCAATATTATTTATTTGAAGTCTTTAATTACTTATAAGAGACACTTTATTTTTACCTCCCAAGTCCAGATTAGTAATTTTTCATAAATTCACAGATATATTTATAACATGTAGTATACTACAAATCCTTCTGAAGGAACAACTTGCAGTGTACTGAGTATTTTCAGTTCTTCTGGAGGAACAGCTTTCAGTGTACTGAGACACAGGGTGTTCAGGAAATTCATGTAGTGACAAATGCATAATTGTATGTGGAAGGCAATAAACTGACATCTTCAGTACAAGGACACATATGCCAGTTCAGCTCCGATCCTCCCCATAGGGGAGGAGCCTGAGGCATCAAGGGAGATGCTTACTTACCCAGAGCCTTCATTCTGCCACTAGACTGCATTCTGAGGACCCAGAATCTCAAATTCTTTAGCTTGGGGACCCTAAGTCCAGGGGCAGAGCTTGTAAGAGCTTCTTCTATAGGTCTGTGCTCATGAGTGTTGGCTAGTCACTGAGCTCGTGTGTATACTCATGTATACCAGATCTCTACCAGGGCCAACTATAGGATGGAGATGTGGAGGGGGAGATGGTGCCTAGATCTCCATAATATAGGGTATGGTCTGTATGTGGCTATACCAACTCCTTCATTGGCTAAAGAGGTAAAACAAGATGATTTTCTTTGTGTGTGTGTTTTCTTTCCATACTTTTCCTTTACTACCTAGAGCTTCCATCTCACATTGTAAATGGAGAGATACTTTTCCTTAAATGGAGGCTTCTGTTTATTAATGTCTCCCATACATTTAAAGAATTCTTTGGACAAAAAATCAACTTAAACATGTATTTCATGCATCATTGTAGTCTTTGAAATGATGGATTACATCTTAATCCTGCACACATTCTTAAGATGAGGGCTCCATCTGGGAGGACCAACTTTCCATGGAAATGGCTGGGTCCCACATGTCCAACCAGGCCTTTGCCAAGTGCTTAACAGAGCACGCAATCCTTGGTAAGAGACACTGGGGTCCTCTGGAGAGACCGAAAGGACACCGCTGGGGCCTTGGAGCAGCCTGGCACACACATTGATTGGCTCAGCTTCGATTGCTCAAGCCATTTGCTTTAAATAACCGTAGTTAGACACTTTTCTTTGTGTGCCATGTCTTTCCATTTTTAATTCTATTAAGTTTGAAATAATTGAGGCTATTTTACTCTCTGCTTTGCAGTTTTTCTTTGGGTTTATTCCCGTTATTGAAATTAAGAGTCCTAGAGTCCTTTTATATTTTCACTTAGAGTTTTATATATTTGTTATTTTAATTGTACATCTTTATGGGGCACAGTTTCATTATTTGACACATGTATACAACGTGTACTGATCAAATCAGAGTGGTTAACATTGCCCTCTCCTTAAGCAGTTTTTGACTAATGGATGATAATTGTGCATATTTATAGAGTACAGTGTGATACTCCAATACATACATGCAGTGTGTGCTGGTCAAATCAGACAATTAATGTTTCCATTGCCCTTATCATTACCTTGTGCTTAGAGTATTCAAGCTCCTCTCTTCTAGTAACTTGGGAAATAAATCTTTGGTAATTGTAAATTGCAGTCAGCCTACTGTGTTATAAAACATTAGAAGTTACTACTTCTTTCATTTGCAGTACTGTGGTACTCAGGCTTGTGTTCATGCTAGGAAAGTACTCTACCACTGACCTAGAGTCCTAGTCCTTTTCTGTGCTTTCTACTAAAAAAAAAACATTTTGTTACACACACACACACACACGCACACACACATATATATTTCCATATATACACATATATTTATATATACACATACATATATTTGAGTGTGTGTCTGTGTATGCTGTGTTTGTGTGTCTGCCTCAATATGCATGTGGAGGTCAGAGAAGAAACTGTAGGATTTAATTCTCTCCATCCACCATGTTGCTCCCAGGATGAAACTCAAGTGGGTCAGGCTTGGCAACAAGCTCCATTAACCACTGAGCCATCATGCCAGTTGTGTACTTCCTATTTTTGAAATAGGGTCTCACTAAGTTGCCCAAGCTGGCCTTGAATTTGCTCTGTAGCTCAGGCAGAACTTGAACTTGCAATTCTCCTGCCTCAGCCTCCAAAGGAGCTGGGATTATAGGCTCATACCTGGCAGAGTTTATTACTTTTATCTAACTGTATTTGGTTCTCTGTTATTCAGTCTCCCAGAATTCTTTAATTCACAATCTAATAAAAATATAGGGAGCAGAAACACTTCTTCATGAACCTCAAGTCATCCAAAAGACGAAATAGATAGCAGGCTGTCCTTTGCTTTGGAACTGGAGGTGGAATCTTGGACTGCCATCACAGATGGGGGATCTGACACCAGGGCTCTGAAGCGCTATTGCCTTGTTTCGTAGGTGAGACACGAGGATCTGGATAAAGGAAATGTTTCCCCAAAGTCACAGAACAAGTATTCGACAGGCTCTGACTCTGAACTGCACAATGCTTTGACTGGAAGAGGATTTATTTCCATTTACAGTTTCTGGAAATGTAGTCACTGATCAGATGGTTTAAAGAAGTATATATGTATATTTTTGGCCCAAGAAACCCAAATGAAAACTCATTCCCCGAATCCACATGTGCATATAGAAAGAGAATTTTGAGTAAGTTAGATTATCATGTATATCTAATGTGGCTCTCAGCTCATCTCAGCCTTCATATAAGAATTTTCTTTTTTTAAAAATGTTTTTATTTTTATTTTTGCATGTATGAGTGTATTGCCTGCATGTGCAAGTGCACCCATGTCGTGCAGTGCTCGCAGACGTCAGAAGAGGGCTCCCTGGAACTGGAGTTATCAATGGTTGTTAGCTGCTATGTGGGTGCTGGGAATCGAATCCGGCTCTTCTGCAAGAGCAAACAGTGCTCTTAACTGCTGAGCCATTTCTTCAGCCGCCACCTAAAAATTTTTACTTGCTCTAGTTGTGCTCTCTAAGGTTGCCCCACATACTGGTCCTTGTTCCCAGAGAAAAGTACAGGATTGATTTCCTATAAGACTCTTGGCAATATATAACCTTGTTTACATGCTTCTATTTAGAGGCACTTTATTTAATATGTGTTAATGATCTATTATTATTGAACTCATAACCAATAGCAGTCTAGCTCATGCCTGAATGAAACTTCTCTTACATATATCTCCTGCAAACTACATGTGATTATTAGCTTTGACTGTCAACTTGGTTGGACAGAGAAGTGCTTAGGAGACCATAAAGCATGCATCTGGGTATATCTGAAAGGTTGTTTCCAGACAGGGTTAACTGAGAGGGAAAGATCTACTGAGGGTGTGGTGTTAGTTTGGGGCCTGGGTGGAGTAGAAAGGGAAAGAGAGCACCTGCTGGTCCAGGCATTCTCTCTGCTTCCTGACCGCCATGCTTGGAGCTGCCCTGCTCCACCACAGGCCCCTCACAATAATGGATTCTGAAACTGAGCTAAAATAAATCTATTCTCCTCTTAAGTTGTTAATGTCAGGGATTTTGTCACAGTGCTGGAAAGCCTGTTTAATACAGCATACCACAGCTTTTTAGTTCTTAGGGACACTAGCTAACACTTTAGTACTATGCATTTTAAATAGCATTTTTCTTCATATATATTCTTAATAAATTTTTGTGCATTTCTTTTTTTTACATTATTTTAAAATATTTTATTATTTTAATTTTACATGTATGAGTATATTGCTGGCATGCATGTAAGTGCACTTGTGTTGTGCAATGCCCATGTAGATCAGAAGAGGGTATTGGATCCCCTGGAACTGGAGTTTCAGATGGTTGTTAGCCACCATTTGGGTACTAGGAATCAAAGCCACGTCCTCTGCAATAGCAGCCAGTGCTCTTAACCGCTGAGCCATCTCTCCAACCCGGGAATTTTTGTTCATTTCATGCAATACATCTTAATCATAGCTGGATGACCTCTCCCCTATCTGCTCCTCTCCCATAGCCCTCTGACTGATTACATGCATTCTGTCATATATGTTAAAGCCTATCAAGTCACATTATCAATAAAAGCACAAATGTGAAAATTTGATATAACTAGATTGTGAAAACAGCTTTATTTCTAGTATGAAAACTGAGCCAACAGGGCAAATTATTGGCTCATTTGACCTCAACTGGCCAAGCATATGCCAAGGACTCAAAATTATCTGCTACTCTTTGCAGCTCCACAAACACCCACAGGAATTCTGTGTCTAGGACTTAAAGACATTTTTAGTAGGCAGATCTGCAAGTAGAAGATTTTGTGAGCAATGAAGATTAACTGTTCACAAAACTGGACCAGTCATGACACACCATCATTTCATTAACCGCTGACATCAATTTAGATTCCAAATGGATGACCTAGAGCTTCACATAGTGACACAGTCATGGCTCATCCTTTCTTTCCACAGGCTCCTGGGAACACCTCTTCTCTAAGTGCATCTGCTTCTCATAGCTGTGTTGCTAAAGGCCTGTTCAGAGTAGATATGGAGTCCACTTTTACCTTGGAATCTCACAGAGTGAATCCCTGGCTTGCGTTCACCAAATATTTTTTCTTCCCTCCAATTGGGATAGCTTCTTATGCTTGGAGTGTTGGATCTTCACATAGGCTTATTCTAAAGAGACTGCTTTGTTTCCATTTTTCCTGCCAGAACTCTGTCCTCTTCTTATCTCAGCTTCACTTAGATATGCTCATCACTCCTAGGCTGACCATAGCCAAGGTGAGGATCCCAAGTCCTTACTGTGGGTGAGACCTTTCTCTGCCTCTCCAGTTTCTCCTTTTCCTGTTCCACCAGAAAAGCCCACTGGGAATTCAATATGTCCAAAGAGTCCTTGTGGTCTCCTGTTTCCTTCCAAATCCTGTTAATTTTTCTCCTTTCTTTGGGGACTTGGATATTGGGTCATTGTCTAAGTGGTCACACAAGTTAGAATCCTGAGTGGTATCTTTAATTTTCACCCTCTTCCACTGTTTCCCTTGTCTGCTGTGCTGTGAATTTCATAGTCTGCCTTCACACCATCTCCCCACCTGTCTGTATCTCTTGGCTGTCACTGCCACAGCTCTATCACAGTATGTACTAGGTTTGGCTGCCAGCTTACATGCTTCTGATCCTCTTTCCACACTGCTCCCATGGAGATCATTTGAAAATACAACTACGACCATATCACCCTCTATCTTTGAATCTTTCAATAACTCTGCACAGCCACTAGATACAATTTAAATTTAACAAAGACCTCATAGTCTGGCTCTCTTCTCCTCTGCTTCCTTGCCCATCACCTCCATCCTTCAAAGTTCTGAAAGCATTGCATGTTCTTTCTCCTGCTTGCCTCTGCATGTGTTCATTCCTTTGTCTAGAATATTCTTTTTGTACCTGTTCATCTTGTGAATTTCTCTTCCTGGCTCAGCATGTAACTTGAGGTCTGCCTTTTCTGTGAAGTTAGACATTCACAATGTAGTTGATGCTGAATGGCATCACCCTGGTTCGGAATTTTAAGATGCTGTAATCTGGCGTTGAATATTGTTTAGTTGCTTGAGGACTATTTGTAAGAATGTTTGCCTGCAAGTATATACCATGCATGTACTTGGTGCCTGCAAAGGCCAGAGGAGGGCATCAGATCCCCTGGAACTGGAGTTACAGATGGTTATTAGCTGCCACGTGGGAGTCAACCCAGGTCCTCTGCAACAGCAGCAAGTGCTCTTAACCACTGAGCAATTTTTCTAGCCCATCACTTTTTCCACTTTTTAAAAATAATGTTTTAAAAACATTTGTGTGTGTGTGTGTGTGTGTGTGTATGTACATGTGTTTATGCCTATGGGTGCCCAAAGAGGTCAGAAGAGGGTGAAAAATAGTTGAGTTGAATTCCCTGAGCTGGAGTTTATAGGCAGCTGTGAGCTGCTTTTTCATGGGTGCTGAAATCAAGCTCTTGTCTTCTTCAAAGCAGCAAGTGCTCTTAACTGCTAAGCCATCTCTCTGGTCCCTTTAAACACTTAAAAAATATTTGCAGAGTTTTTCTCCTTTTCTGAGCCTTGAATTGTACTGCAAAACTTACTCTATAGAAAGGCTCAAAAGGGATTCTGCTGAACTCAAATGGAATGTGTGTTTAAAGTATGTTACAGTTGATTTCAGTTTGAATCTCCCTGTGGGTCAAAAGTTTCTTCAGAAAAGGTGCTTACTTTCCTTTCAGTTTTACACCTTTGGTTTTTTTATTTTGAGACAGGATCTCCTGTAGCCCAAATGGACATGGAACTTATTCTATAGACCACGTTGACCTCGATCTCACAGATGTATGCTTGCTTCTCCCTCCCAAGTGCTGGGATTATGAGCCTGTGCCACCATGTGCAACTCAATTCTTTTTTAAAAAAATTATATTGTCTGGATTTTTGAGGCAAAGTTTCCCTGTAGCCCCAGCTGGCCTAGACTCACTAGGTTGGCCTTGATCATCCAAAATGTTTTCATCTGTTAGTCATAGGATATCAGATCTCACAAAGAGGTGGGCAAGCAATGGCTATTTAGGAGGCTAAAGGTAAGCCTAAAATAAATCTTAATTAGGCGCTGGTTCTGCAACATTCCAAACTCTCCACAATCTTTGAAATTCTAACCCACATTAATCAGCCTTGCAGAGGGTTTAATTGAAGATGCAGGTTATTTTCTGGGAACTTTCATTCACACTTTCAATCCCAATTTATGTTTTTATTACTGAAGTATCTTTCTGGTAAAGTCCATCTAACTACTGATTATGTTCTATAGAAAAGAACTATCAGTCATATCCAGGAAAAACAAAATGATCTCTTGGGGCTCTCTTCATCCTGAACACTAAGACTGACTGGCCTGCTGAACGACTCCTTTGTCTTTTAGTTCGCTCTTACCCGCTGGTGTCCTTTTCTCTATATTTTAGGTAATATTTAAAAAGATTTCTTTAATCAATCATTCTCTGATTCCTTCAGTTAGTTCTGTTCATTCAGCAAAATTTCAAAGTGAAGCAAAATTGAATAAAAGTTTACAGGCTCTGCCAAATTCCAATCCTGCTAACCTGGCCAAGTGGACTCAAGAAAATGTTCTCTAGTATAAACTTTAATTTTTTCCTATTGGTTAAAAATTCTTTCCAAGGGATGTCAGAAAAGTAATACAGGGGAAACATTTTTAGGTTTAACTAATTAATACTTTGGACAAATTGAGGTTCTTATGGTAGAAACCACTGTTTATTTAAATGAAGAGGGAGAAAAATAAATGTCAAATAAGCTATATATAACACAGTAGGCATTTATGATTAACAGTAAATCTATTTCATTAGAACTATCTTTCTGCAGCTTTGTAAGCCAAAGAGAGAACACATTCTCTGCTTGTGAGTTCGTTGGCTGAACTGAAGTGGAACTGTTTACCTGCATTGCTGTGCCCTTGATTCTAAGTGCTAACTTCAGGCTGAACACTAAACAGAGAGCCCATCAGAGAGCATAGGCTGGGATCCAGTAGAATTCTTTTCACAATAATGCTCCAATCATGTGTTTGCTTTTAAGCTCTATTAAATTTTCATCAGATATTTGTAGGGTTCCTTCTGTTAAGATCAATTAACTTACTCCCCGGTGTATTTTTAAGGCAAAATAAATACTAATTTATTTCTTCTCAAGTCAGTGTTCACTTCCTTTTCAGTTAGTTGTGTGAGAGAGCTCTGGGTTCTAGGATACCCATAATGTCTGTCAACCATTCTACTTGATTGCACGGGAAATAGGACGCTAGACAAATAGGGAAGGAGAGCTTAAAATCTGGTCAGAATGATAAGAAATGCATATGAATACACATAGCTAGTTAAGTCAGCATATGATAGGGGCCAATTAGTCTAAGTCTGCTTTGTTCATGTAAGAGTAAGGCAGCCTCAATAATTAATTTGGTTTTGAAATAATGAATTTGAAATAAGGAAAATATTCTAGTAGAATTTAAAAGAGTCTTTAAAAGTGTATTTGGATGGAACTAGAAACTGTTATACTAAGTGAAGTAACACAGACTCAGAAAAAAAAATCGACATATGTTCTCCCTCATATGTGGATCCTAGAACCAGACTCAGATAAATAAGACATAACTATAGGAACCAGGATAGTGGAAAGGAAACAGGAAGGTAAAGGAAAAGAAAGAACCTGAAAGAGAAGAACACTAGGAAACAGGCCTTAATAAGGGAGATATGGATAAAAATTGGGTTAGTTTAAGGGAGTGGCGGGGGAAGGGTATACAAGGAACCTAGGGGATAAAGGGACAGAAGGAGCTCAAGAGAGGTAGGACCATAGGAGAAGGGTATTATTAAGGGGGCAAGGGGGGAAATGGGGGTACCTTAAGAGAGAAAACCATGATGAGGGGTGAGACAATGCAAGAGATAAATAATGCCTAACTAGTTTTGAAAACCAGAGGGAACCATATTACTCCTACACCCTACTGACAAATTATACATAGCAGATCTAGAAATATATGTCTAGGTAAGGTTTATCTGAGAACAACTGGTCTTTGCCCAAGATTTATCTACATGACACATAATAATTAAAAATACCAGACTGGCGGAACTAACCTTCTTGGGTATTTTACAGACATACTTTGAGGTCTATAATAATGTGGTCAGAGGGACATAAAGGACACTTTTTGCTCCTTGCCCTCCTAGGTTGACTAGTTCCAGGGGACTATGAGCATCTCTCAAAATGTCCTATAATGGTGGTGGGTCACCTGTCCTCTTGATCAAGGAGGCTGAGAAGATCCCACCAGATGGACTTGAACCAGTGTCCAGTCTATAAAGAGGAGGGTCAACACAGAGGAATCACTTCCTCCATGCTTCCAAGCGAAGCCAACAATGGTCGAGCAGGACCTTTGACTTATCTTCACATAGGTGGAACTGGTAAAAGAAAGGAGCCAGGGGCTCCACCTAAGCCCATGTGACCCCTGAGGAACAGATCCTCAATCAACCTTAAGAGTAAAAATAAATTGGTCTACCTGGGCCAGCTGTATGGCCTTAAACACCCAAAAGGAAAATATAACCAAAGATTAAATGGGCCAATATAACTTCATAAGAGTCCATATGTATAGCTAAAGGCTACGTAACAAGCAACAATGCCAGACAAGCGATACCTTCTTTTGAGTTGTTGGCCAGGGTGGCCAAAGGGACTCCCAGATAGTAACCCAGCACAGAACTGGGAAAATGAACAGCAGACCCTAATCTTATACAAAGGAATATAGACAACTGATTACCGCTAGATGAGGAACAGCTGACCTTAGTAAAACAAAGACCTCTAGATAGGCTGACTAGAGTCACCAGAAGGGCAGGTAGTGGGGAATGGCTGGGGGTGCTGACAACACAGCAGACAGTAGCAGGGATATCAGAGTATAAGGGCTCTAGTGGGGGGAGGGAGGCTATGGGAGGGTGCCATCTGGGAAGTGGATGTATAAATAAATAAAAAAAGAAAAGAAAAAAAATTCTTTAAAGCATAAACATTTGCTCCTTAATAATTAGTACATGTGAAAAACATTACCATTGAAATCTACCTGATGACTTTATATCCATGCTCAGATGCCAAGGAGCTCAGAAAGTAACCGACTGTGACTAATAA
>NW_008356258.1:4618658-4650392 GCF_000622305.1 Nannospalax galili
CTATTAAATAATTTAAAAAAAAGAAAAAGAAAAAAGAAAATAAATATAATTTTTTAAAGAAAATAAATGTAAAATTTTTATATATAAAAATATAAATATAAAAATATTTTTTGAGACAAGGTTCTCACTATGTGGCCCTGGCTGGCATGGGACTTACTATTAGACCCAGGCTGGCCTTGAACTCATAGAGATCCACTTGCCTCAGCCTCCTGAGTGCTGGGATTAAGGGCTATTTTACTTAAGTTTGAATATTCACTAGTGTGCTGACTATTCGATCTTTGAAATACAGTTATTTTTACTTTTTAAACATGTTCTTTTCAATTGTGTGTGTGTGTGTGTGTGTGTGTGTGTGTGTGTGTGTGTAGTGTATGTGTCTGTTTGGGGGTTATATGCATGTGAATGCAGGTGCCCAAAGAGGCCAGAAGAGGGTATTGGATCCTTTGGAGCTGGAGGTACAGGCAGGCTGTCGTAAGCTGCCTGATGTGGATTCTGGGACTTGAATTTAGGACCTTTCCAGGAGCAGTGTGTGTTCTTAACCCCTGAGCCATCTCTCCAGTCCCCACAGTTATTTTTATGATAGGGAATGAGCTCAGAGGAAGCCACATTCCCAGTCATTTCCTGTTTGACTGTGGCCAATCATTTGACCATTTAACTTTGATGTTTTCATTTCCCCAATCACAAAATGTTGAGTATTTTATTATGATAGTTGCATGTTAAATGATTAAATATGCTTTGTCAAAGTAAAGCTTTTATGCCAAAAGCGCAAGTGACAAAATAATGTAAACAGGCTGACAAATTAAAATTAATTTTCATTGTTAAAAAATGTATTTGGTCTCACTCCTGGGAAATAAATCATATTCTTTTCCAAATGTCATTCTTTGAAGTTTGGCATATTATAATCATGTTAGTAAGGTAGTGAGAGAAAGTTTGAAAGGGATAGGAACAGATAGCACTCCGGGTTTAGTTTCCTCCTGTGGATGAGATCAGAAGCTAGATGATTTGCAAAACCCCTGTCAGCTTCATGAGTTTAGAAATGGAGATCACTCCAGTGAAAAGAGCAATGCAAAGAGGCGCTCCAAATGGGGGATTTAAATGGCTATTTTACTTCTTGGGTTAAAAACTGGAAACATCAGGGGGCTGGAAAGATGGCTAAGTGGTTAAGAACATTGGTTATTCTTACAGAAGACCCGGGTTCGAATCCCATCACCCACATGGCAGCTCACAACTGTCTGTAACTCCAGTTCTAGGGGATCTGACAGCCTCTTCTGACCTCCACAGGCACTGCATGACATGAGTGCACTTACCTACATGCAGGCAATACACGCACACACATAAAATAAAAATAATAAATAAAATAAAAAAAAAACTGGAAACATCAAACTGTTGAGAAGATAAAAGAAGCTAAATGGGGATCATCGTTAAAAACTAACCTATGCAGTGTTCTTTTTCTCAGTATTCCATCGTGTGAATGATATTCAACTAAAGGTCAGGCTGAATGAAGTTTGTTTTCTTCATGGCCCAAGCACAGTAAGCTGCACAGTTTCATGTCTCTTCTAGGCCAATCTTGATTACACAGTTAATTGCAATGACCATATCTTTCATTTAAATACTGCAGTTAATAGAGAAACAGCCTCTTTCAAACAGTAGCTTTAAAGATATTTTTATTGAGCTTTTGTAATTTCATAACAGTTCTTAATCAAATTTAGATCTCCTCCCCCATCCATGTCTTCCCCATCTCCCCACTGAACTTCATGCATTCCGCCATACATGCCAAGTCCTGGTCAGTCAGCCGTTGCAATCCAGTGTCCCTCAGTGTAAATGCGTCCACTGGAGTTTAGTCAGCCCATCTAGTGATCATATGTAAGTCATGGGAACTCATGACTGGCACTGTAAACTCAGCCAAATACATGTGGGAGGGAGAGGACATAGATCCTAGAGAAAATCCTATCTCTTTCATGTCTCAGGCAGTAAAGAGAAAGGGACATGATTAGTCAGGATTCCAGGGTGAATCATTCTGATGGCACTCCACTGAAGAGATAAGGTTAGTCCAGGAATCCTGAAACAGTGGGAGCAATTGCCCAGAAGGAATTAGAGGCTATTTTTTTTTGTTTTGTTTCTTTTCCCCCTTTTTAGCCTCATTAATTAGAAAGGAGAGCAGGTTCAGGCTCAGGACTATGGTTCATATTAACAGGAAGAATCCTAGTTTTTCCATTTCTAATTTCTATGATTGTGCAAATCTAAATTAAAAACACTGAGAATGTTCAAAATGTTTGTCATGTAATTTTGAAGCCACAAGAGCTCAATGTAGTCCATTATGTACAGAGTAAAGAAAGACAAACTTAACACCAGCTTTATGAAATTAACTAAGTAGAAAACTAGCCAGTAGCTCAGGTTTCAAACTTTTGTCTTAAATACTAATATTCTTTTAAAAAGAAAAAAAAGGGGGGCTGGAGAAATGGCTCAGTGGCTAACAACACTGGTTGTTCCTGCAGAAGACCTGGGTTCGAATCCCACTACCCACATGGCAGCTAACGACTGTCTGTAACTCCAGTTCCAGGGGATCCAACAGCCTCTTCTGTCTTCATGGGCATTTCATGACATGGGTGCACTTACCTACATGCAGGCAATACACGCATACACATAAAATAAAAATAATAAATAAAATATTTTTTAAAAAAGAAAAAAAAAGACCTGGTTCTTGGACAGTTGAAGTAAGTGGTTCTTCAAGCACATGCATATTTTAGGGCTGAAATCATAGACAATTTGCTCCTCACAACATGAAAATAACTTTACATGTGTCTGTTTAATGAAATATGCTTTTTGGAAGCAGTCTATGACTTTTTCAGTACCTCATGGATGTCAAATCTATCCTCAAGTAAATTTTTCCCTGTCTTTCTGTAATACACTATTTCCTGTTTTTCCAGTGTTGACTTGTGTACTCCAAAATTGGTGGTTGTAGTCACAAATTCTAAGGTGCCCATTTCTTATGGGATGTGATGAACAGACAAAATCATGAGATACTAAAGAAACCCAGATATCAAGAATTTTAATAATGAAATAATAACGTTTCTATTAAAGTAGTCAGTCACCCTTGAAGAGAAGATGCTTGGATGATTTTATTCCTGGAACAAAGTTGGGACTATTATTCTGGAAAGAACTTTATACCCAATGAAGGGACAATGCTACAAACAGTGTCTTTGACATTGTATAGGTGTTTTCAAGGCAGGATAGTTGCCTTGCTTAATCATCTACCTTTGCAGCAGACTTGATTTCTTTATCAGTTGTGGTTTGTGCAAGAGACATCACTTATTCACTGTTGTGTGTGTGTGTGTGTGTGTGTGTGTGTGTGTGTGTGTGTATAGTGGAGAACCTTGGAGAGTAATCTGAAGGGTGAAACAGAGACTATCCAACCCAGTCATTCAGGAAATTACTGTTCACAGTAACTCAAGTTATTTGTTGAAGACTGCCTAGGAAAATGTGGTATAGCTGCTGAAGGCAATCCCATGAAAAGGTTCCTACAGAAAATGAAAAGGTAAACTCATGGAACAAGCATGTAGTCAACAGAGGAAATGAATACGTATTGGTTCATTCCTTATAATTCAGCCCTATTCCTTTGTACCATGGCTTAGTTTTAAATTATTAGCACATATTAATCATATATAATAATACATTTCATCATGGCATTTTCATACATGCATATAATGTATCTTGATAATCTGCAGCCTGTTATCATCTCTGGTTCCCCTCTGACCCCTTCAGTCCCCTTCCTCTTCACAGCCAGGCCCTCTTCTACTTTTACGTCTTTTATTCTCTGTGACCCAATGAGTTTCATAAGGGTTGCTTTACAGCAACCTTTATGAAGGAGGGGTGAGAGCGCCTGCCTTTAAAAAATATTTATATCTTATGAATGTTTTGCCTGCATGTAAGTGTGCCCATGTTGTGCACTGACTGTGGAGGCAAGAAAAGGGTGTCAGATCCCCTGGAACTGGAGTTACCGATGGTTGCCTCCTCTGCAAGAACAGCCAGTGCTCTTAACCAATGAGCTATGGCTCTAGCCACATGCTTTTTCTTTTTTTTTTGAAGGGAACACTTGTGAATATTTTTTCATAACTAAAATTTAAAACTGATGTTTATACACTTAACTATATATATTTACATTATTATTTGTATGACTATATTTACTAATATGTGTCATATTTCATGCCAAACTCTTTTGGGAGGACAGGGTCTTTCTATAGCCTCAGTTGACCTGGAACTTTCTATGCAGACTGAGTCGACCTTGATTTCACAGAGATCTGCCTTTATCTATCTCCCAAGAGCTGGGAATAAGACATGTGTCACTACACTGGGCTTCATGACAATTTTTTGTTTTGAAGCGAATTTTTTTTAATCATCTGAGTGATGGGATTCATTATGGCATCATTATTTGTATGCCATTATACTTTGTTCTCATTCGTCCACCTCCTCTAACACCCCATTCCCTTCGCTCTCTCTTGTTCAACCTCTTGTTCATCCCACTGTGTAGTGTCTCTTCTACTTCACTTCACATATATTCCGCTTCTCTTTCACCCCCCAATCTGCTTTCCCTTGAGATCTTTCTCTTTGCTCTCGTGGACTCCTGTTCTAGTTTGTTTTCTATTGCTGTGATAAAACATTGACTCAAAGCAAGTTGGGAAGGAAAAAGTTTATTTGACTACTTGCTCATGTTCATTGCTGAGAGAAGGCAAGGCAGGAACTCAGGCAGAGCAGGAATCTGGAGGCAGGAGTTGAATCAGAGACCATGGAAGAACCTACCTACTGGCTTGCTTCTCCAGCTTGCTCAGTTACCATCCTTATACCCCACAGGCCCACTTACTCAGGGATGGCACCACTCACAGTGGACTGGGCTCTCCTGCATCAATTACCAATTAAGAAAATGTCTCAAAGACATGGCCACAGGAGGAAATTCCTCAGTCAATGTTCCCTCTTCCTAGATGTGTCTAGTTTGTGTCAAGTTGACAAAAACTAACCAGCACAACCTCTTTCTACCCTGTGAAAGGGTTTGATACATTCAGATTAATACATCTTCATTATTAATCAGTACTTGGGGAAACATGTTTATTTTTTGTTGATACCAAGAGATTAAAACCAAAACACAAAATGGCAAATCACAACCTGCACACATATAATTTATGGAATAATCTCCATGTATTAAGTACATTTATGGGTGAATAGAGTTTTGAAAATTTAACATGGGATTTGAAGTGGGAAGATTAAAAACAAAAAATCTGTAGCCTGTAATAATTCAATCTACTTACTCTTGGCAGTTTTTATTTCACTGAACCAAATTCAATGACTTGGCAGGTTCAATGACGTTTTATTTTTGTTGGATAATAGGAGCACAGTCAGTAAACATGAATGCCAAGGAGAGAAGATAAATGACAGTGAGTGCTCTGGAACACACCACAGTGTTGTTCTCATGCCTTGATTGATGGACCAGGGTCTGGATAACTTTACCAAGCTTAGTCTCTTGTGTTCGCAGGTCATTTTTCATCCATAGGAAGGAAATGAACCTTTTTTCAAATGAACATCATTGCCATTTTTGATCTTGGTAATTTGTCAATCATAGTTTATGGTCATTGTTACTGTCTGTTGAATAACTGACTCAGAAGTTTTAAATGAGATACCCGATCAGAGTGTTTATTATGTATTTTCTATGGTGAATGGGAGTAGAATAAAATGTGATATTAAAATTGTTTTTTGGCCAGGTGTGGTGACTTATGCATATAATCCTAGTACTCAGGAGGCTGAGAGAAGAGGATCACCATGAGTTTGAAGCTAATCTAGACTATGTAGTGAGTTCTCGATCAGCCTGGACTAAAGTGTGTGAGACCCTGTGTCAAAAACAAAACAGAACAGAATGAAACAAACACCCAGCCTCCAAATTCCAGGTCCAAATGGTTTTAAGGGACACATTTTTCAGAAAATAAAAGAGGAAGGGGTATTTGCTGACCTGTCTCATTAGGCAAAATAGCCCTGATGACAAAACTCATGATGATATTACAAAGAAAGAAAGAGTGAAAGAGAGAGAGAGAGAGAAAGGGAGGAAGGAAGGAAAGAAGGAAGGAAAGGAGGGACAAGATCCATAGTGTGGCTTAGCTTAAAACTTTGGGGTTCATTGCCCATAAAGATTAGACTTTTTTAATCAAAGGGAGTATAATTTGTAAAATTCTAATCGCTGACATTTGAGAGATCAAATTGGACTTCGTTTGACATCAGGGATAAGTAAATCCTACAACCATACTGTGCTAACTTACGGAGTGCATTTCTCCTTTCTCCACATCCACATTCATCTTGCAGAGGTGAATTTCCATAGCATCTATCGAAATCAGAGGCAGGTGTCTAAGGGCCTTTGCATGTGGCTTGGTGTCAACTTAAAAATGATGAGAGAAGTTTCCAAGTCAAGGATACAGCTCAATAACAAGCAATTCCATTCATCAACCAATCCATCCATCCATCCATCCATCCATCCATCCATCCATCCATCAAATCCATCCATCTATCCATGTGATAAATAGATGAGAATCTACTTTATGTAAGGCACAAAATAGAAGAAGCTACTTCCCATGTGGAATGTGTATTCTAGTGGGGCTACTCATAGCAATAAATTGCCTATCATTATCTTATGTATCCAAAGCCCAAGGTGTAAGTGTGGTGGTAATCCTTGAACTGCCATTGTTTGGATAGCTTGTGGACAGGTCAGAATCCAAAAAATAACTTCCAGCCTGTTCATCTCATGTCTGGCCCAAGACTACATCCCCCTTGCTTCTTCTCATTTTTGTACAGGGTCTTGCCTGTTTCTGGAATTGGTCCTACCTTTCTTGACTCTCTTGATTGTGAAACAAACATGATAGAACATCTAATTTTCCCTCACAAGGCAATTGATTGACAACAGATAGTAAAACTGATCTTTGTAGAACTATTGGCAGACAGATATTTGGGAATGGTTTTGATGAGTTTTCTTATATGGATGATTCTAAAGCCACCTGTTCAGTGTTTTGGGGAGAACCTTTAGGGTCAGGGATTCTTAAAAATTATTATTTTTAATTTTTAGACAGTATCTCACTATGTAGTTCTGACAGTGCTGGAACTCCATTTGCAGGCAAGGCTGGCCTTGAACTCACAGAGATCAGCTTGCTCCCTCTCCCCCAAGTGCTAGGAGTAAAGGTGCATACTAGCATGCCAGGCCTTAGTTTTTCTTGTAAGTTACATATTCAAACAATTCTTTGGTTGACTTTGATGCTATAGAAGAATATGAAATTTCTTTGTTGTTTTCTCTTTAACGGGTCAAAGAAAGAATTCAGGAGCTATAAAAATAGCATAGCAATATGTAAGCTATAAGTGGACCTTGAGTTGAACTTTCCAACAATTTTTATAAATATGTTATTATTTTGGGTACGAGTGATGGTAGTAATGGTGCTATATACATGGTACATATATGATATGATACAATGCACCTCCTAGGGGATTCATACTAAAAAAATCCATAAAATAATTTTTTCAAATGTCAACACTGTTGTTTCCTTGTTCTGTTTTTTGTTGTTAATTATGTGATTTTGAGAAATTTTTATGAAGCTTTCAAGTTTGAAATCTGAAGTTCTGTTACTCTGCAGTTGTTATCAAATTTAATTGATTCTTAATTATTCCTGATGCAGGCTCATGATTATTATGCTTCATCTTGTTTAAGGCATTGTCCTAATTTGCTTCCCTGTTGCTGTGGTAAAACAGTGATTGAAAGCAACTTGGGGAAGATACAATTTATTTTATCTTACGGGTTGCAGTCAATCAAGGGAAGCCAGGGTAAAGCTCAAGCATGAACCTGGAGGCAGGAACTGAAGCAGAGATCATGGAGGAGTGCTGCTTACTGGCTGCTTCCCCTGACTTGCTGAGCTACCCTTCTAATACAGCCCAGGTCCACCTGCCTTCGGATGACACTGCCAACAGTGGACTGGGCCCTCTGACACAAGTTAACAGCTAAGAAAATGTCCCACAGAATTGGCCACAGGCCAGTCTAATGGAGGAAATTCCTCAGCCAGGGTTCCTTCTTCCCAGGTGATGCCCGTTTGTGTTAAGTTGACAAAAAACTAACCAGAACAAGCTTTTTCCTGAATGGATTTTTTAATATTATTAAACTAGTTGGCTAATTAATTATTCTATTTCCACATTTCCTGTTATACTGAATAATCACTTTATATTAATCATTCTCACAGAGGTTTTATCTTTTGCTCCTTAGTCTGTGTTAGATTTGCCTCTGCATTCAAAAGAATAGTGAAATTCATGATAGGAACAGAACTTTTTGTTGCATGAGCTATTTTTTTAAAAGAAGTACAATTTGAGGCAATGTTATATGTTTATATTTTCTTCATAAGATGTGGAAATCAATTGTCCTCTGAAATTTTAATTCAAAGGTACACAGTGTGATGTCTTTAAGGATTTTCTGGAATTTTTATTTTTCCTTTAATGTCCCATTAAACAGTGGCCAAGCTACAACTTACTCAACCTTTTGCAACAGGTGATAACTAAGAAAGTGAGGATTGAGACATGAAACAAACGTTTTGCTCATAGATTTTTTTGTCTATTCTTCAGATGAAATACAATTAATAATTCATAGATGAAATCCTTCGAAGTCAATGAAAAGCAGGTGGGACTCAGCTGAGATTATTGGGTCATTTAATGTTCCAAAACCAGTTTTGGGCAAAATGCTACATTTTCCATGTAACAAATGAATAAACTCTGATGATAAATGATCAAGATAGGGCATTTGGTTAGTACAAAACTTAGGTTGTGATACAAGATGATGAGACAACGATCTGATGGAATGCTTGTGCCTTCTGTAAAGTTCATATACCAAAGTCTTAACTCCCAGTGAAACAGTATTAGGTAAGAAGTGTAGTGCTTGAGGTGGAGATGACAAAGTTCAGATGATTTCGTGAAGGTAGGGACTCCATGATGGGATTAGTACTTGCTGTATTTTGAATATGAAATATATCATGGTGGTACTATTTTGGGAGATAGTGGAAATGAAGAAATGTGACCTCATTAGAGGAAGCGCATCACCAAGTCTGCTCTTTAGAAGGCTGTACCTATTTTCCAGTCCTTCCCTCTTTCTCTGCTTCTTGTCTGCTGTGAGGCAAGTGGCCTCTGCCACATGCCCTTGCCAACATGATGGTCTTTCCAAGTGCATGAGGCCAAGTGACCATAGACTAAAATCATTAAAATTAGGAAGCAAGTTAAATCTTCATGCCTTAAATTATTTATGTCAAGTGTTTTGCCATAGTAATGAAATCTAACATTGTGCCCTTATAAAATGAAACTGCCTGTTCTAGCTCATTTCTTTATTTCTGTGACAAAACACTCTGATCAATATTTAGCTTACATCTCCCCAGTTGCAGTTCACCACTGAGGGAGCCCAAGGTAGGAACTCAGGGCAAGAACCTGCAGGCAGGATCTGAAGCACAGGCCATGGAGGAATGCTGTGTACAGAGGAATTGCTCCTCTGGCCTGTGCTCAGTCTGCTTTCTTATACAATACAGGACCGCCTGCCCAGGGGTGGCACCACCAACAGTGGGTTGCACCCTCCCACATCACTCATCAACAAGAAAATGTTCCACAGGCATGGCCACAGGCCAGTGCAATGGAGGCAATTTCCAAATTGAGACTTCCTCAATGCAGGTGTGTCAGGTTGACAACTAAAGCTATCCAGCACAATTAACTCCTTGTCGACTTGACACGCAAACACAACATTATTAAACCACAACCTTTCCATTTCTTGTCCCCAAGGTATGATGTTAACAATATCACAACGTCAGTTAGTGCAAACTTAAAAGTCGCACAGTCCTTAAAAAAGCCAAACATTTGAAAGTTCATAGTCTCTTTTAAAAGCCTCTTAACTTGATTACCCAGAATTTGATGGTAAGACCCTATTGCTGAAGACGGGACATATTTTGGACACAGAATTTGGAGCAATGGAGCCGGAACTGACCTGGAAGCCACCTTCTCTGAAGGCTAGCTCTCATAGCTTTGGAGAACAGCATGAAAGCTGCTAAGGGAGATCATCAATTGATGGTCCAGCCTAGCTTTAAGGCCTAAAAACCACATCAATGACCAGCACAGCAAATGGCATTGGTGCAGTAGTGGCACTTTTATCTCGGGGGTACTCAGCATCTGCCTAATTGGACTTAAAACCCACTCAATGGGAGGAAACTCATGTGTGGTACTATAAATCTAGTCAAATATGTATAGCTGGAGAGGTCAGATCTTAGAGAAAATTCCAAGGCTGTCATATCCCTACACAAATGTAATATGGATCCTTAAATCCATGGACAAGTATCCCAGTCACCACCCATCAAAGAAGCTCCTTTTTCAAGAGAAAGAGATAGCTACAGAGTTCCACAACAGATCACACACAGAAATTCTCTGTGAGCTGCCCAAGCCTAAGTGGCCCATCTAGGATACAACCTCTATACCTAAAGCTCACAGAACATAGAACAAGGGATGAAGAGATCACTAATGCATCTTTCAGTTCTCATCAATGAAGTTCCCTCATGCAACAGAGGGTCAGGAATGCAGAAGGTAACAAATGGTCAAGATGCAGACAGTAAGTGTCTACAGAGTGTGAGTCCTTGGACAGGACTCCTATATTAAAATCCACCTACCCAGGGCTCAAGAGTCATTGTGAAAGAGGGGGCAGAAAGATTGTAAGAGCCAGGGAGGAGGTGCACAACCATAGTCCTACAAGCTCCTGGGACTCTTCTCATATGAACCTACAGCAATGGTGTCAGCATACACAAGACCCATACAAACTTAAGCTGACAAAAACCCAGCACAGAACTGTGGAAATGAACAGCAGGCCCCAATCTTAGTTGAAGAATTATTGGCAGCTGATTACTGCTGGGTGAGAATGAGCTGATCTCCTAAAACAGACTCTAGATAGACTGACCAGATCCCAGTAGATGAACTTGCACTGAGGGACATCTGGGGAGAGTAACTTTGTATAATAGGCCTTAACACAAATGGCAGAAGGTATAAACTCCAGTAGGGGTGTTATGGGAGGGTTCCAAAGTGGAAGGGGGTATAAAGATGATTTTGTGTATGAAATACACAAAAATTCAATAAAAAGTCTCTTAACTGTGGGCTTCTCTAAAATCCAAAACAAGTACTTTCTTATTTCAAAAGGGGAGAATTGGGCACATCTAAGCAAAACCTAAGTCCTGCAAAGTTCAAAGCTGGACATTTGGGATTCACTCATGATCTTCTGGGCTCCAAAGGGTTTTAGTAGCTCCACTTCTCTGACTCTGTCATCCATAGCACACATAGCTTGTCTTAAAGGCCCAGGCTCGCTCCATTCTACACCTGCTACTGTCCTTGGTGGTAGTCCCACGGTCCTGGTATCTATAAAAAGCTGGGGTCTCCACTAAAACTCTAGCTGCACCCTCACAAATGGGCTCTTCTAGCCTCTCAAGGTGCAAAATCTCAGATTTTCTCTATGACTCTTCAATCCTGGGGTCTTCACTGTAACTGAGGCTGAACTTTCACCTATGGCCTTTCCTGGCCTCTCAGGGTGCCAAGCCTCAGCTGCTCTCTGTGACTCCTTCACACTTTCAACACCAGAACCATGTAGGAGACTCTTACACATTAGCAAGTCCAGCTTGAAATGGAGGCTTGTTCCTCCTTCTGGACCATAGCTTCTGTGTTTTGGCCCTGAGGAAATACTTTCCAGATTTTCCACAGTGATGCTGGTCCCTTACTACTTAGAGCTTCTTTTTCAGCCCCAGCTAACCAGCATCAATTGTCCCAGTGAAACAAATGTTTCAGTTCAGCAGTTCTGGTCTCTTCTTAATTACAACTGATTTTTCAGCCCCAGCTGACCAGAACCCACAGAGTCTCAGTTCAAGATCTCATACAGCAGCCCTGATAGTCTCCACTTCCCTTTGAAGCTTCACAGGCCAGGCCTCCATCATCTACAACTCTTTCAGCGTAACTGTTCCAAGCTCCACAACAATAAACTCTGAGCACTCAATGGTGTTTCTAGCCCAAAGTTCCAAACACTTTCACAATTCTTCCTAAAACACCAAGGTCAGGTCTGTCACAGTGATACACAATTTCTGTTCTAGTTTGCCTTCAATTGTCATGACAAAACACTCTGACCAATACCAACATCTCCGGGTCATAGTTCATCACTGAGGGACCCCAAGGTAGGAACTCAGGGCAGGAACCTGGAGGCAGGAACTGAAGCACAGGTCATGCTGCTTGCTGGCTTGCTGCTTTGGCCCATGCTCAGCCTGCTTTCTTATACAATACAGAACAACCTGCCCAGGAATGGCACCACTCACAGTGGGCTGGGCCCTCCCATATCACTCAACAATCAGGAAAATATACCACAGACATGGCTACAGGCCAGTCCAATGGAGGAAATTCCCCAATTGAGGCTCCCTCAACCCAGGTGTGTCAAGTTGATAACTAACGCTATCTAGCACATGTCCCCATGTGAAGACACAGTAGGGTATTTCTCTGTAAGGAAGCTCTCACTGGGCACTGAAGTTGACATGTCATTGAGGGCAGGCTTAGAGAGTCCTTAAGCCTTGCTGGATTTGAGTCACTTCCTGTGCCTGCTTGAATATGTGAACATTTAGTTTCTGCTCCTAGTCCAGCGACCTCTGCTGTCATACCCCCCCCATAATGGACTTTTGCCCCTTTGGAGCTGTAAGCTAAATAAACTCTTTTTGTTTAATATATAGACAAGTTTCCTTGGTCACAGTGTTTTATCACAGAAACATAAAAGCAACTAAGACAGAAAGTAACTAGAACTGATGAGGTTATAAGGGTGGAGACCTCTTCATAAGAAAAGGAGGATGCTGAGCCAGCATACTGGCTCTGTCTTTTCATATGAAGCCCTGTGCTATGTTGTGATGCGGGAAGAGGGCTTCACAAGATGCTGCTGCCATGTCCTCAGGCTTCCTAGCCTCCAGACCCAGGCACCAAGTGATCCTTTATTCTTTACAGTCTTCCCCGTCCCAAGTAGTTTTTAAAATAAAAACAGAAAACAACCTAAGATAGCCTATTGGTTAATTCTTGAATAGTCATTTTGTCCACGGTCCGGTGGCTTTTCTCCTAGCAGGACTGGTTATTTTTACCACTCATCTTCGGCAGAGGTTGCATCTCTAGAGAGTGGTCTATATGGTTCTTGTCGTTTAGGGGGCCTACAGATCTCAGCGTTTGATACCTTGCTCAGTGTTTTACATTGCTCTCTTGCTCTTGAAGTGGAAGTTAGAGCTACACCTGAGCATAGGCTGAAGGGCTTTGACATCTCACAAGTAACTTTTCATTAACTGCCTTGGAGAAGGTAAAATTCATAAAGCTCATGTAGGCCAGTGCACTGAGTTTTCTAGTCACCATCTTGAATATGGGATAGGCTTTAATGCTCCCTACTTAGACTCAGTTTAAGCTCCCCATATTTCTTGGTCCTGAATTTTTACATGTATTTTAAAAATTCAAATTATATTTATTTATTTATTTGTGTGTGTGTGTGCGTGCGTGCGTGTCTGTGTGTCTGTCTGTCTCTGTGTTCCTATGTACATGTGTGGTGGTACCATGGCATACATATAAAGGACAGAAGATATCTTGCAAGATTTGGTTCTCTCCTTCCACCATGTGGGTTCTGGGGATTGACTTAGTTTGTCAGGCTTGAGAGCAAACAATTTCATCTGTTTAGCCATCTCATTAGCCCACTGAATTCTTCTACTTTGTCTCCTTGAGTATATTAAGTTTGACCAGAGCCTGTGAATCCTTTGCTTGAAGCTCACCTCTGTGGTTCTGGGTTCATTCTGTTTCTGGCACCTGGAAATTTTCTATTCTTGTTTCATTATCAGCTTGTTACTTTTCTTTGTCATCTACTTTTGTGTTCAGTATTACTCTGTCTCTGGGGTGGAATGGAAGTATTTTGGGTGTTAATTCAGTCTTCTATACTGGTTAGACATTTTCAAGAACTTAATGTGTAATGTTTTTATTCTATTTTAAAATGTTACTGTTGACTTTTCTGAATATTTCATTATGATAACCTTTCAGTTACACTAAAAAAAAGTCTTATTCTTTCACTCTATGTATAGTGAGAGAAAACTATGTATAATGTACTGGCTAATTAAGAAATAACCTATTTAATCACTATTGTGATTAAATATATATTAATTCAGAAACCACTTGAGTTTAGAAAGTGAGTGGGAATATATTTAAGCTGAGAATTTACAAGAAGGCTCTTGGAAACGGTGAGAGCACAATTTGCAGAGTGCCTAAGGGTTGAATGCTGCATTGACTCTTTTGAGCAATGAAACCTTGGCAAAGGATATGTTTTAATGAGGCTTTTCTCCCCCTTTTCCTTGAGAGAGAAGACTTGTTCTATATAAAATCCCTATAAGCTCTTAACAGGTGTTCCAAGAATAAAGAAAACTACTGAACTGCTCTCTTGTGTTACATGGTTCAGGATTCAATCACAAGGGAGACTGTACAATTAACTTAGTCCTTTGCTGCAGCTTCAGAATAAAAACACAAAGTACATTCCCATTCTGGATCTGGAAGCAAGTAGCTTTGTAAATATTTTTTATTATACATTGTCCATGTCCTTGGATCTGTGAGTCATGATCTCAGAGGCATGACTGTAATATTTCATATACAATTCAGGAAATCTACTTTCAAGTTAATTTTCAAGTTAATTTAATTTTATTTTTCTAAAGTTGTGCCTACGGAAAGGCTTCTTTTTGTGGAATTTCTAGAAATAAAAAAAGGACCAGAAAAGAATGCTGCCATTCTTTAGAATGTATTATTCCATAAAAAACAGAAACCATGTGTCCATGTCAGACATATCTGAACTAAACTGACATCATGTTTTGAATCATCTTATGTTGTAATGTTATTGGTGGGGAAAACAAGGCTCTAAGAGAACAGTCTAAATCTCATTAAGAATCCTGACCTGCTAAGAATTTCTCTTAAGATGTAGGAAGTGAGATTATTATCTTTTTGGAGGGGTCAGCACCAGGGGAAGGGTTAGAAGAGTGTGTGGCAATTAAAATAAAAACAAAATGAAAACACAACACACTCCTTCTATCTAACACCTCATAACAGTAAAATCTTAACCCAAACAATGAAAATCAAGAGCTCTAAACCAAGCCTACTACACCGAAAGATCCCAATAAAAATATGTGGTTTTCTATGTGTATGTATATATTATCAGGATGTTTTGAAAGCTGTGGAACAGCTGGCCAGCTGGGGAAAGAGTATAAAAATGTAGCAAGAGTAAGATTCTATTGCAATCTTAAGTTCTTCCGAAGTTCTGGAAAAATCCTTTAAGGCAGGGCTTCTGAATTCCACTCCATATACTAGGGCAGCCTGAGCAATTTGGGTTTCTTTATTTCAGGGCCTGTTTGTAAGACTTTATGTTAAAAGCACACATAGCATCCTCAGATAAGGAAGCCAAGATCACGTTTGTTCACTGTCATGTAGCAAGGAGTATGGTGTTGGCTTCTGTTAGCTAGACTTCATTTTCAACCTTTCCGGCAGGGGTTTCCTCTGCTGGGCTATATCTAAGGATTCTAGATAGTGAAAGCTCTTCATTTGATCACTTCATTGTAAGGAAAGATGGAAACTCACGGTTCTAGCTGTAAGTACAGTCAAAGTGGCACTGTAGTTACGCGTTTGCATGTAGTCACATACTCACATAGGAATTTTTAATGGTACTAGCCCAACTTGCCAAAGAATCACCAACTTGAGGATAGAATCTAAGATGAACCTTTTCCAGTTTGAGAGATTTCCTCTTTAAATGAGTAAAATTCTCTCAGTGCCAGCTCATGCGCAAAGTTGTATTACCAGCTACCTTATCAAATGTTGCCAGAGGCTCATCAAATTATTACGCACTTAATGAAAAACATTGTGTAGTTGTGTTTGTTTGAAAACAAGGTGAGGAACTGGATCCTGTTTCACTTCTCTTCTTTCCATAGTTTTCCAGTGTAGAGTTCTGAAATTTTCATTTCTCTGTACTGAGTTCTCTTTTCCCTGGGGCTTACGAACTCATGGTGTTGCCATAGTAGAACAGGAGGCATTCCCTCTGCATCGTGATAGAAGATATGATGTGACCCATCCACATTTTCCAGGGAGACATTTTTGTTGTCTGAGACAATATAATGCTTCTCCTAGCCTTAGCAAATCCTCAGTGATGGAACATTGGCTTGATGACTTTGTGCTGTTCTTTGTATGGGATTGGGCAAAATTGTTTCTTTAGCAATCTCTTTATAGACTTGAGTAGACCTAATAAGATTCAGCTTTATAATTTTTGCCACAAACTCATGCCCTCCTATTATTTTGATCATAGACATCTGATGTCGAAGGAAAGTGGCAAAGTCTCAAAACTTAGTATCAGGCTTATGAAATGGTATAAATGGTTGTGAATGTCTTGATATTGGCAGGAAACCTGCCAGGGATTTTACCTATACTTGTGACTAAACACAGTAACACTTTCTCCGCTATTGCAAGTATTGAGAAATTTGGGCTTTCACAGCTTATGAAACTCCTTTAGAGTAGTCTAACAAGATTTGCATAATGACAAAAGCAATTGACATGCCGAGATGACTGGGGGAATGTCATGAGGTTGTCACGAGGTCTCACTTCATGATGAAGAGCTACAGGCAATCAATGGATTCTGAGGTAGGGACAATCAGTTTTCTCCAGGGATCAGTTCTTGAAGAGGTTATCTAATCCCAAATGGACAGCTCTAAACACAGGTACACTACTAAATAGACCCAGTGCATTTTATAGTTATAAATAAATGTATGTGTGTATATGTAACAATAATAATGGAAGAAGAGGGTAAGAAATTGAGAGGGAGTGGGGGGACCTGGGTGGAGTTGTGGGGGATGGGGGGGATGGAAATAATGCAAAAACAATATTCATGTATGAAAGTCTCAAAAATAAAAAGTAAAAAAAATATAAAAAGAGAACTGACATTTTGTTGTTGTTGCAAAATCACTTGAAAAAATGAAAAATTCAAGTGATCATCTGTGAGTTTGTTTCTGTATTTCACTTGGACAACCAGGGTAAACACTTGGCTACGTCTTGAAGTATTTTTGGTTGTAGTGATTGGTATCAAAGTCAAACAGAAATACAGAGATGAGTCTCCGTGTAAGCAAAGATAGCAGGACAATTCAGGACAATACTTTCAAGCCCACGTGGCCCCTGCTGTGTCTGAGAGTGAGGGCAAGTTTGAGGTTTTGCTGGAGAAACAGAAAACTGTATCCGGTATCTGGAAGGAAAGTTCTTTGGCACATGGCTGACAAGTGCTGATGGATCAGTGGCTAGAGTTATCAGGAAGAATTAGCCTCTAAGTTTGATCAGCCTGTTTCATTCTATCGGGTTTGTAAGACCAAGAGTCAGACACGTATTCATGGGTAAGTGGCTCCATGTGCTGCTAGCTGTCCCTGTGCGAGCTCTGTGGTCAGCTTTGGTTTGGAATACTTTCTTGTGATAGTTTTCTGTAACTGGGCTGATCATGTGCCTGGACCCTCTCTTCAGGGCATTTTCTTGTTCTACTTTCCAGGATTGGACACAAGTGACTCCATTTTGAATCTGACAATTTTCTCACTGGTCTGGGAATTGGTAGATAGAGGGTTAGTGTAGTAGTTATTTCTCTTTGCTGTGATAAAATACCACGACCAAGACAACTTACAGGGAAGAGTTTATTTGACGCACAATTCAGAGTGATGAGTGGGTAGGTATGGTGGCAGATGTGGCTGGGGTGGAAAGCTGAGTTCTCACATCTTCAAACAAGCACGGGAAGCAGAGAGAGAAACGAAGTGGGCAAGGCCATATATGCTCAACACCCACCCCCAGTGATATGCTTCCTCCAGTGAGGCCGCATCTCTTAAACCCCGAGAACAGTGCCACCAACTGGGATCCAAGTGTTCACATACTTGGAGCCTATGGGGGACATTATTCAAACCACCACAGTTAGCATCTAGTGGTATCTATCTATCTAGCAGATAGAGGCCAGGAGGCTGCTAAACACCTTACAATGTAGACAATAATCATTTTCCCTAATAAAGAACTGTCTGGCTAAAATGTATACATTTTTGAGTTTTACAATTCTCTCTTCTTTCTTAGAATTAACAATTTGTATGATTCATGAGGGCCTGGTAATCACCAGTCTGTGTGGAACTCATATCTCTAGAATCCTTCAAAGTTCAGTTTTGCAAGATTATTAAAGTGAATGCCAGTCAAACCTTTTTTCTACTATTGATGCTTTGAAATAGCTTCCTATGAACCTAGAATCCCTCCAAGTATTTGCAAACATTGAAACTACCAGGCAACTACCGGGAAGAAAAGACATAAGAATTTTTTAAATAGCAAAAGAAGATGACTGAGTCCCTCCCCTTCCCTCACCCCTTATAAATATTCCAGGGCCAGGCTGCCTCATCTCTAGCCTTTGAGTCCTTAAACGCTTGCAAGAGCAAGAAGGAAACAGACATCATTCTCTCCTTGCGCCAACCCTACAGAACTACAGTACCTTTGGAATACAGTAGTTTAAGTTTTATAATTTAGCTTACTCTAGAAGAAAAAGGTCAAACGTCTTTGTAGAATTTTTTAAGTTGTACATTGTCCAGATCTGACTGATGATTAGAGAATATTTGCCCTTTCTCATAGATTTGAATGAAAAAGGGGCCTATGTAATTTCACCCTTGTATAATGAAATGTTCATTTGTAGTTTTTATGCCAGGTACCATCACTGCTCTTGTTTCCATAGTAACTCCCATCCCTCTGTGTCTATTCAAGGGCATTGTCCTATTAGGCATTACCTTTCTCAGCAGCTTTGTTATTGGCTGAGTTCAGCTCTGGTAAAATTCAAGCATCACAGTTTTAATTCCCAATACCTCAGAATGTGACTGTATTTGGAGATAAGTCTTTGTACAAAAGTAATTAATTTAAAATGAGGTCACTTGAAGTCCTAATCCCATATGTCTGTGTTTCTCTAAAGACAATTAGGACTTGAATACGTCGAGAGATGACCATGTGAATCAAAGTATGGCCATCTCTAAATCAAGGAGAAGCCCTGGAGGGCACCAACCCTGCTGATGCCTTGATCTTAGATTTCTAGTCTTCAAGAAAAGAGTAAATTTATGTTGCTTAAGGTAGACAGTCTGTGGTACTTTGTTAGGGCAGCTCTAGCAGAGAGAAACAAATCCATAAACACACCGCTGTTTCTGTCGCCTTAACATGACTCCTACCACCTTATCGCCTTCCATCTGCTTCCGTGTTTCTGTAACTTCACAGAAAACATGAGCTTTCTGCATTGACTGTCCCAATTTCCAGTGCCTTTGTTTTTCTTTTATCTCATTTTCAGATCTCTGAGTGCTAGACTATGGCAGGCCTTAGTCTTAAACCTTTCCACCTGTCTTGTCATACTTTATGCTAACTGATGCCATCTCCTGCCTTTAAGTTTCCCGTAAGCCAGCAGCAGCTCAGTTTACTTGTACTTTGTATGTCAGGTGTGGATCAGCTGCCCTAAACTGACCACTTAGAAGTCCAATAGTCAATAGCGAATCCCATTAGCAATTCCTGTTGAATTATCTTACAAACATATCTGAACATGTCATACCACCTCCACCACTACCATCCTGGTCCAGTCCTTCATCATTATCCTCCGTCATCATACTGGCCACCGAATGTACCTCCCCGCCTCGCCTCTTACCTTTCTGCTCCTCTCGCTTTCATTTTAGTCTAAACACAGTAGTGAGGAAGCCTTTAAAGATGTGAAATCTGTCTGGTAAACTACTTGCCTTAGCTCTCCCAGTCAGCTTCCTGTATCAACGGAGTCAAAACCGGAGTCAAAACCGGAGACAAACCAGGGTCAAAACCAGAGTCAAAACCAGAGTCTTTGGTATGCTACATTCTAGAATATTATCCCCCAAACCGAGTCCATCACTTCTCTGAGGACATGCCACCCCCCACTCTATCTCTACTTACTCATCTCTAGCCAGGCTGAGTTCGCTGAGGTGCCTTAAAAATGCTGAGCATGCTTCCATGTTGGGATCATGGACCTTTTCCCCCTGTATGTAGTATGTTCTCATAAAGAGAGCCCTGTCTTTGCCCTTGCTACAGGCTCTGGCCTATTCCAAAGTTTTGCCGGTAAGAAAACGTTTAATCTTAATGCCGCATGACCTTAATTCCTTCAGAGTTCCTTATTATGTGTTTTACTTTACCAGAACTGTTAGGTACTTCCGGAGACCGGAAGCTGTTTCTGCTCCCTGGTTTTTGAATCAGTGACTAGCTGACTGGATTGTGTACTTGATGCTGCCTACAAACTACCCTACGGTCCCACTTGCTTTCCAAGGTCTCCAGGTGGCACTTGTGGTACCAGCATTGTCCCTGTCTGACAGGTTCCTCAGAGGGAGCCCGCGATGGATAAGATGTCAAAACTCCCTCAGGCAAGTCACCCTTCTCTCCTATGAGGTTGATCAAAACATTCTAACACTCAACACACAGCAATGGCTTTTCAGTGTGGGGTTAGTGCTAGGTCACAGAGCACTCCCCAGTCAGTCATGGCTTCTGTGAGCCAGGCCTTGAAGAAGGGTGAGGATGTAGTAGAAGCCAGGAGGGAGCTGAGGCTTCAGAGCACATGTGTGTAAATGTTTGCACTCACATCTAGGCACTATTTGGTTCTATCATAAAAATGGAGGAAAAGATATATATGTATGTAGCTACAAGTTAGAACGTTGTTTTACTGGATGTTTTCTGTCTGTAGCAGATTGACAATACCTTTCCGAGACAGATTGCATCCAATCTTACTGAACTGCCTCTGGCTGTGAAATAAGCATAATAATATCTATTCATCAGGTTCGTATGAAAAGTCAGTATAACCCAGTGGCTGCAAGTTCTGGTTTCTGTTTTCTAATGGCCTTCAACAAGTTATTTAGCTTCTCTTTTTTGTTTCTTCATCTGTGAAGTGGGGATAGTAAGTCCCTGCTGAGGTTGTTTTAAGAATCTGATGAATGAATGCATGTATAGTGTTAGAGAGGCTGCGATGTCATCCACGCTGTGCAAAGGCTGGTTATGGTTGGTGACTATGATAACGCCCTTGCCTATTACTAGATGAAGAAAGCGATCTATCATATTACATGTGAAATACATGTATATGTATATTTTAAGTGTATATATTTTCTTAAGTTGTGTGTTTTGTCCTTGTCACAGTATTAAAAATGGTTAAATACTTGGGCTATGTAGTCACATTGCCCAAAATAAGATCTTGGATCCGCTATGTACCAGCTCTGTGTCCAGTGAAAATTACAAGACACCTCTGTTCTTAAATACTTCATTTGTAAAAAGATGCTAATAACAGCCACCACCATTACAATAACACTGTAACAATACCTCTCCCATTGTGTTGCTATGTGACACAGATGCAATCAAACGTACAAAGTTCTTTCCCAGTGGCTTGGTGTAGCAAGCTCTCAGCTTACTACATAAGTTGTCATTATTACCTTTTATTTGTGATGGATCTGTACCTGGGAACTTAATGTAGCAGCTCTGTTAATCCCCTCAGTTTTACAGCACAGTATGACCTTGTGTGTCCCTTTTGGCTAGTAAAGCAGCTGGTGAGCAGCTGAATAATAAATTCCAGTCTTGGGGTGAGCTTATTCTACCTCATAACATGCAAGCACTTAATACTAATCTGGATTTTTCCCACCCTGGCTAATCATTACTTCTTAAAAAAATGCTGACAAAATCTGAAAATAATCTTCAGTTCTGTCATTAATTTAAAAAGTAATGTTTTCCAGTGTGGCTAGCTTTCTCCAACTATGTCCCAGTGAATGGCATTCATTACTGTGGTGGGTGTTCATTTTTGTTAAATTAATCTTTTAAGAGTGAGTAATGACCATAAGAGCCTGAATATTTTCTCTCTACAAGTGGGATGCTGTTTAGAAACCCATCCTGGCTTGGCCACAGTGGTGGGATGTGTGGAGCAGCTTGTGTGGTTCCATGTGGGTTGTGGTCGTACCATTTAGTTTTAAAACAGTTGTTAAGCACCTGGTGTGACACCTTGGTGCTTCATTGGTTACATAGAATCCCCAGGGATTTCATTGAATGATGGCGACCTGAACAGCTAACTGGCTTTCTTTAGATCTCTACTATAAGGTCAGTAAGGGCCAAAATCTACTCTCTGTCTGTTTTTGTGTCTCTGTCTCTGTCTCTGTCTCTGTCTTTGTGTCTCTCTCTCTCTCTGCAACAAAGGATGAATCAACCCCAACCTGAAATTTAGTTTCCAGTTGTCACATAAAATAGCTCAACTCTTTATAGCAATTCAGTAATATCTAAGCTAATTTATTTTCTTTAGAAAGGAATCTCTAGCCTATGTTCTTATTTTTATATATAGTTTGTTTAATGGAATTTTTTGCATTTTATTTCTATAACTGTAAGTCATACTTTGATTTCCATAATGTAATCAGTCATTTATGCTCCCTTAGATCAGAGATTTGAAAAGTTACAGGTCAAAATGAGAATTTACCAGGTATCCCAAAGACAGCCACCCAGCCTGTCGCTGGCTTCTGAAATCCTGGTCTCACAGGGAGGCATTATGTTGACTCCTCTGATGGAGAAAGGATGAAAGGGAATAAGTTTGAGGTGGTAAGTTTGTCCCATGAATAAGACAAAGATTAGGTTTGCTGATATGAGAACAAAGGTGGGTTTGGGCTGGAGGGTGTGCTAGATGCAGAAGCCTCTCTCCGGAATCAAGGATTTCTATCAAGTATGGGCTTTGTGCTCTTCAACCTTAAAAAACAACCATCAAGTTGACTAAGGTTGAGGTTGTGCGCAAAGAGTGACAACTGAAGGCATCTCTGGGTGTCCTGGAAGAAGGGCCACTAGGGGAGAGAGCACTGGAGTGATGGAAAACTTCCAGTAGATGTGTCCCTTAGCGTTCCTGCACTAGAAGAGCCCCCAGTTTGAGTATGGGTCTCTTTGGGGTAAGGACTAATTCTCATTGCTTACTGGAGTTTCCCACTAACCTCATTGGGCAAGAGCTGAAGAACCATTTCATCTGTTCAGAGGAATAAATGAGTTTTCCAGGATCCCCACGCCCTCATTTATAAGGCTGTTGGAGGATGGAGTAAAAGTTACTTTAACCTAGAAATGAAATAGCCATGATATTTACTTGTGTTGTTTATGGTGAGTCTGCCCCTGTATGGGGAGAGTCTGCTCCGCTGAGAGAGGGCCAATACTACTCATCTTTTGTGCCCAGCAAAGTGTCTGCAACGAGCTAAACCAGGGAGGCCAGGGCACTAAGTTCTATGTGAGAACTGTTCTACCCTCTAAGTCCAGAGGCATAGACAAGGAATGCCTTGTCTGAGGTGGTAACCAGGGATAGGGGGTACTCAGGGCCTCTCAAAGCATTTGCTTCTAGAAAACTGTTTCTCACTCCCAACTCTGGAAACAGGATTTTTCTTTTGTTTCCGAGGTTCACCAGGAAAAGGGGGCCATTGCAGATTTGAACAGAAAATACAGCGTTCATGGGCAATACTGAATTTGTCATGAAGAAAAAGATAGGAAAAAATAGCTTTTTTAACTGCTGAAATCTGTTTAAATGATGAAGTACAGGTTGAAAATATTTACTGCTGAGGCGTGTGTGTGTGTGTGTGTGTGTGTGTGTATGTGTCTGCATGTTTGTGTACATGTGTGTATGTGTGTATGTGTGTGTGCGTGTGTGTGCAAGTGTTTGTGTATGTGTGTGTGCGCGCATGTTTGTGTGTGTGTGTGTATGTGTCTGCATGTTTGTGTACATGTGTGTATGTGTGTATGTGTGTGTGCGTGTGTGTGCAAGTGTTTGTGTATGTGTGTGTGCGCGCATGTTTGTGTGTGTGTGTATGTGTCTGCATGTTTGTGTACATGTGTGTATGTGTGTATGTGTGTGTGCGTGTGTGTGCAAGTGTTTGTGTATGTGTGTGTGCGCGCATGTTTGTGTGTGTGTGTGTATGTGTCTGCATGTTTGTGTACATGTGTGTATGTGTGTATGTGTGTGTGCGTGTGTGTGCAAGTGTTTGTGTATGTGTGTGTGCGCGCATGTTTGTGTGTGTGTGTATGTGTCTGCATGTTTGTGTACATGTGTGTATGTGTGTATGTGTGTGTGCGTGTGTGTGCAAGTGTTTGTGTATGTGTGTGTGCGCGCATGTTTGTGTGTGTGTGTGTGTGTGTGTGCGTGTGTGTGTGTGTGTTGGCTGTCGTGAACCTCTTTGGCAGTCGGGTGAATTCCTTCTCCAACCACCTTTAAAAATTCAGAAACTGAAATAGATAATAAGAAAGAACCAAATTGTATTAAAAGAGAATGATTAAAATATTGAAAGAATGGGGCTAGAGGGATGGTTCAGTTTAAGAGCACTGGCTGCTTTTGCAGAGGACCTGGGTTCTGTTCCCAGCACCTTCATGGTGGCTAACAACCATCCATGACTCTAGTTTAAAGAGACCTGATACTCTCTTCTGAGTCTGTGGGCACTGCATGACATGGAAGCACGTATATACATGCAGGCAATATACTCATAGACATATAATACAAATAATAAATAGTAAAAAATATTGAAAAAAATTTTTGTGCTTCCCAAATCATTTTTTTTTCCTTTGTTAAGGCATCTGCTAACAATATTTAGTGAAAGATCCAACAATTACCTGAAGTTGCTTTTTTTTGGTAGCTTCACCTGGCCTGGAACTCACTATGTAGACTAGGCTGGCCTCAATCTCACCAGAGATCTGTCTGTCTCTGCCTCCTAAGTGCTGGGAGCCACCATGTCTGGCTAAAGTTTTCTTTGAGATTTATTTTTTAAATATATTTTATTTTTTGAGAATGTCATACCTGAGTATTGTATCTGCATCATTCCCACCCTCCCAGTTCCTCTGAACTCAATTTCTGTCCTCTTCTTCATTGTTACATATACTTACATATCTTTAAAATATACATACATACATACATGTATACATATATTGAGATGCGTTTTAATCCATCTCTGCATCTCTGGTATAAAGCTGACTTGATCATGGTGGATGATATTTTTGGCATATGCTCTTTGCAAGAATTTTATTGATAAGTTTTGCTCTGTGTTCATTGGGGATATTGGCCTGTAGTCTTGTTTTTTGTTGCTGTTGTGTCTTTACCTGGTTTTAGTATTAGAGCAATATTGGTTTCACAGTAGAAGTTTGGAAGTTCTCCCTTTCTATCTTTTCACATAATTTAAGCAGTATTGGTTATAGTTCTTTGAAGGTCTGAAAATTTCTGCCATGAGTCCATCTGAACACGGGCTCTTTTTAGTCGGAAGGCTTTGTATTACCGTTCCAATCCCCTTATTTGTTATGGGTCGGCTCACGTTGTTGATCTCTTCTTGGCTTAACTTTGGTGGTTCGGTTGTATCTGTAAATTCATCCATTTCTTTTAAACTTTCTAATTTGATGGAGTATAGGTTTTTAAAGTATTCACTTAGAATGTTCTGGATTACTTTGTTGTGACCTTTCCCTGTTCATCTCTGATTTTGTTGATTTGCATTTGTTCTTTCTTTATTTTGATTAGTTGGGCTAAGGGTCTATCGGTCCTATTTATTTTTCAAAGGACTAGCTCTTAGATCCACTGATTCTTTGTATTATTTTCTTTGTTTCTATCTAATTGAGTTCTGTTCTGAGTTGGGGTTAATCTGTATCTTGAAGTCCAAGCACACTAGAATTTGGTACATATATGTTTATGACTATAATTTCTTCTTGGCTGATTGTTCCATTGATCAGAATGAAGTGTCCTTTATTTCTTCTGATTAATTCTAGTTTGAAGTCTATTTGTCAGCTAGTAAGATAGAAATTCCTTCTTATTTCTTGATTCCATCTGCTAGGAATTTTTTCTTTTTTTGCCATCCTTTTCACTTGAAGGTGGGACCTGTCCTTGAAGGTGGGATGAGGCTCCTGTAGACAACATAAAGATGGATTTTTCTTCTTAATCCATGCAACTAACCTGTTTTTTTGAATGGAGAGTTGAGCATTGATGTTTAAAGCTATTATTGAAAGATGCGTAATGGTTCCTATCATTTTATCTTCTGTTTGTGACCTTAGTCTAAATTTATGTCTCCATAATTATAGCTTCATCTGTTTTCTTTCTGTACCCTCTTGAATATAGTTATTTCTTTTTTCATTCCTTTGTATTTACTTCCAGTATTCCTTGTCTGCAGTGTTGGTTTCATGGACATGAATTCTTTAAGCTTGTTTATAATATGGAAGTTCTCCTTTCTCCTTCAACTATGGCAGATAATTTTCCTGGGTAAAGTTGTCTGGGTTGTCATCTTGTGGTCATTTAGAACTCGGAGTACATTGCTCCAGGCTCTTCTGGCTTTTAAAGTTTCCATTGAAAACTTAACTGTTGTTATTCTGATAGGTCTTCCTTTATACGTGTTGATTTTCTCTTGCGGTTTTCCGTACCCTCTCTTTGTTCTGAATAGTTAGTGGTTTTGTTATGATATGCCACGGGGAGTTTCTGTTCTGGTCTGGATTGTTTGGTGTTCTCTGTTTCTTCTGTCTGTTGGGGAAGTCTTTCCTTAATTTAGGGAGGTTTTCTTCTATAATCTGCTGATGATCTGGTCCATGACATTGACCTTGGATTCTTCTCTTTCCTCTATGCCTATAGTTGGTAATTTTGATCTTTTCATGGTGTCCCATCGCTCCTGAATATTCCATTCCCATGTTAAATTTTTTTCATATTCTTTGCTTGAGTGGTCCAGTTTCCCTACTTTATCTTCAAATCTTGATTCTCTCTTTTCTACTTGATCCATTCTTCTGGCAAAACTTTCCCATGACTTTTCTGATTGGGTTAATTGACTTTTTAGTTCCATCTTCATCTCAGCTTGAGTTTCCTTCAGTGTTTGTATCTCTTTCTTAATTTTACTTTTCAATCCTGAATTGCCTTTGTCATTTCATTCAGCTGTATGTATTTTCTTGAGTTTCACTCAGGAGTTTATTCCTCTCCTCTTTGAGTTCATTGAGATATTTGTTCATGTCTTCTTTAAACTCTTTGAATTCTTTGATCATGCTTATGATTGTTCTTTTAAGTTCTGTGTGGAGATCGGGACCAGAGAGATGACTCAGCAGTTAAGAGCACTGACTGCTCTTGCAGACGACCTGGGTTTATTCCCCAGCACCCACATGGTGGCTAACAACCATTCATAACTCTAGTTTCAGGAGAATCCAATGCTCTCTTTTGACCTTCATGGGCATTGCATGACATGGGTGCATTTACATACATGCAGTCAATACAAGCATACACATAAAATAAAAATAATAAATAAAATATTTAAAAAAGAAGTGTGGCAATCAATTGCCTGAAGTTTGAAGTTGCAATGAGCAAGGACTAAATTTTAAGAAATGTGGAAATATTTGAGCTTTCTATTAGTGATCAACCCAAAGGAACTCTGGAAATAAAGGTAAATTGTAAGTTTCAGCCAGAAATTCATGAAGACAAAGGTCAATTTTTCTCGTTAAAATTCATAGATTTCCCAAAGTACATCAATGTATGAAACTTCTTGCTAGGATTTTGGTGAAAACAGCTCAGTCTGCTGCAATGCAATTGTATATGTGTGTGTGTATGTGTGTTTGAGAGTGTGTACATACACATACCTGTGTGTATACCTAAAGGGAGTTGTTCCAATATAGGGAAAAATCTGTTTCCTTCTGTGGATGGGCTGAGTATTTTCAGTCGCCTATGGACTGCTTCTTTGGTTCCTTAGAAAACCTCTCATGGTTTCCAGTTAAAGAATAGATTATAAAACACTTCATGGGGAAAGATGCTGGGGAGAGCATTGCCTCACAAAAGGATGGCTATGGTGGTACAATCCTTGAGGCACAGGAGCACTTCCCTAGAGGGGCTGGATTGATGACAAGCTTGGTCATGCAGGAGTCAGAAGAAATGGAGACAGTAAGCCAGAACAAAAATACAAAGACATGTTAAAGACATGTTCTCTGCTTCAGAGAAGGGGAAGGGGCAAGGGTCATGTTTCCCAAGAGAAAAACCTCATGCTTCTGATTTATTCACTTTTGGGGGTGTTAGACTCTTTCAGTGTGATGCCAGGCTCTGAGTCTGTGCATGTGTGGCACTGAAAAACTCAAATGCTGGTTCTGCAGAATTCAGTTCAGGAGAAATGAATGTCTCCCAAGGTCCTGGTTTATGTTCTGGTTATATTTCTCATCTTGTGTGATGCCTTAGCAACATGGAATAAGTTCTTTCCCCATAACTGCAATACGAATTCTACTGTCAATTTGCAGCAAGGTGTGGCACACTGTGCAAATTCTCCAGGTGAGCTTCAGAGCAAGCCCTTTGCTGAGGTACCTAGCCAAGAGGATTCCCTCTGGATAGCTGCTTCCTCTCCTCTCCCAGCCTTTCCCTTCTCCTCCCCTTCTGCTTCCTTTTTTCACATTCACCCATCTATTTATATAAAGAAACACATACATGTGGAAATTTTTGTCTGTTGCACATACATTTTCCTGTTTGTATATTGCATTTGAATTTCATATTTTTGAGGACGTTTAGGTAAAATAGTTTTGCAAAATGCAAATAATCAGGTACAGTCATGTGGCTTTAATAATTAAGATAAATCCTCAGAGACTGACTAGTAGGTGATTTCATCCTTGTATGAGCATCCTAGAGTGACTCAGGCAGACCTAGCTGGTCCAGGTCACTCATTCGATGAGGCCTCTTAGTGCAATCAAGAGACAATATGGAAAGATCAGTATGGTAGCTGAAAGAGAGGACTGTGACTTTGAGGCCAGTCTGGGCTACAGAGTAAGAGTCCTATCTGGTGGGTAAAAAGGGTAGGTTAACACTACAACCCATTGGAATGCACCATACTGGTTTAAACTTATAGAAATAAGTAGTAGTTTAGTAAAAAATAACTCAAAGAAACACAATATAGAAAATATACAAAACAGTAACAATCACTTGCTATCATGATCAAGTATTAGGTACTGTAAACACTTGTATATGCTATGCTTTTGTACTCTGAGAGCACAGTAGGTTTGGTTGCTATAGTACCACCATCAGCACGCTCACTGATGGGATGCTTTTAGCCCTACTGTAGTTTTATAGGACCTCTGATGACATACTACAGTCTATTGTTGACCATTGTGTCGTACATGAGTATATTTTAAAATCAACAATGTATTTTGTGCTAGTCAACTTTCTTCTACCACAAAAGATATCAGAGACAATCAACCTACAGAGAGAAGTTTATTTTGGCCATGGTTTTTTAATTTCAGTCCATGACTGGTTAGCTCTATTGCTTTTGGACCTGTAGGGAGGTGGATGGTCATAGCAGGGAACCCATGACAAAACAAATCTGCTTACCTTATGACTGGGATGCAAAAATAGACCGGGAGGTGCCAAGGTTCCCACTCTTTCAAGGCTGCACCCCTAATGACTGGAGGATCACCCACATGGTCTCACCTCTGAAAGGTTATACCGTCCCTCAAGAGTGCCAAACCTACAACCCGCGGGCTTTGGGGGAGCAGTTTAGAAACAAATGCATAATTGCAAGGTGACCAATGCGGAACTGACTAGAGACTGACTTACATGCTATGCATATAGACTTGCTTCTCCATTTAACAATTAAGGATCAAGCATCAATACACATGCAGCAGGACACCGTTTTATAAAATGGCAGTCCATGTGGCCACAAGCTTGAAAATTCCATAGCATGTACTACTAAGGAAAAGAAGTTTTAAAATATCTGGATAGTATGAGGTGGTGCCTGGCATAGCTTACATTTGGTAGGCCCTGTGTTCTTCTAACATGTCCTTGAAGCTGCTGGTTTCAAGCCATCTGGTATCAAGCACAATTTATATCACTCAATGTGCCCAAGAGCTTCCTTCCAGTCAAGACACTGAGTAGGCTGTGGGAGATACTTGGCGGTGTGTTCAGGGCTTTTGGAAGGAGTAAGGTAGTCTTGTTGGATCACTGAAGAGCCTTCCATGTCACGGTACCCCATATCAGGTCTCATGGTTTGGAATCACAATTTTCTCCTCTCCTCTGGAAAATTCCTTTCAGGTAAAGTGTCAGCTTTAGTTTAAACAATCTTAAAGATGGATCCCTCACAGCATTTTATTTTGGCTAAGAATAAATTGCTTGCCAACAAAGCTGGCTCCATTTATTTGGTCTTTAAATTCCCCCATTTGGATTAAAGATTAAAGTCTTTCTATTTCATTACATTGGGAAAATTATGTTTTTTCTCCTGCTAATTAGTGTTGTGGGAAATGTAAGTCACCTTCCTCTTTAACTTTTGTGTTGGTTATTTGGATATTTAAAATGTAAGAAAAGATTGTTCACTTTAGCCACAGGGTCACATTCTTGTACTAGCTATTAGTTTGCAGTAGTCTAATGGTGAGAATTTGATCCAAAATCATCAGGACAGCTGCTTCCTCCTACACCCATTATGCAAATTAAAGATTAAGCTGACTAGTGCTGCCTTCAGAGTGGACCCAACACAACCCTCAGTGGAAATGTGAAAATATACTCACATCCATATTTAAAGGCTGACTCTCCCTGGACTGTAGATTAATAGTACTCTAGAAGGTAAGGTTCCTTTACTGTATTTCCTGCATAAACTGCAACAGGAGCGAAGGAGAATTTTGCGGTTCACAAGGTGACCATTGTTTGCAGACTTCCAAGCATCTTTGTTCCAGGCCCCATCTCAGCCACACCTGTTCTTCAAGGGCAAAACAGACTGATGGTCAGAAACTCTTCCCCCCACGTTAGGAACAAGACTAGTTGAGGCTGGAGTAGAGACCACACACAGCCAAGCAGCATGGGGCTCAGGGGTTACGAATGCAATACAAACATCAAGAAGCTGTGAAATTGTGTTATCCAGTGATGCCTTTTCACTTGCTGGAAAAATGAAGGACACATTCGTTTCAATCAAAACCTTGCCATTCACATCTGATGGAGTGCACGGCTACTGTGGGTGCATGTGTGTGCCGAATTCAATGTTATGGCCAATTTACTTTTTATGAAGTCTTGATAAAGCCGTAATTCCAAGTGCGCGGCAGTGATCTGAGGCCTTAGCACAGAAAGGAGGCAGGTGCTGACACCGGATGGAAATGGTTGTGCTCCACTTAATAGCTCATGGGTACTGAGACAGCCATTGGGCCCTGGATATATTTCTGGGACACTTTGGTGCTTTTCTTCTTAGACATTATATAACTTGCCTTTTTTTCTTATTTTTCTTGTATTATGATTTTAACCAACTCTGTAGCCATTTTTAGAGCAATGAATTAGAAGATTTGAAAGCTGGGTGTCTGCAGGCTGTCATCACTGACTTTTAAAATATTTTATTATTTTCATTTTATGTTTATGCATGCATTATGTACATACATGTAAGTGCACCCGTATCATGCAGTCCCCCAGAGGACAGAAGAAAGCATCGGATTCCCTGGAACTGTAGTTACAGACATTTGTTAGCTACCATGTGGGTGCTGGGATTCAAATCCAAGTCTTCTGCAAGAACAGTTAGGGTTCTTAATCGCTGAGCCATTGCTCCAGTCCCACTATCATTGACTTAAACAGGTAAGATTTAATTTTTCTTATCACAAAGTGATACCTAAGTATTATAGAGATTTTAGGATCCTTAGAGTTAACACCTCAGAATGAATATATATATA
>NW_008356258.1:4650453-4673536 GCF_000622305.1 Nannospalax galili
TATGCATACTACTGGGAGATAGCAGAGCCTTTGCACTAGTGAGGCCTAGTGCAAAGAAGCTAGGTCCTTATGGGCATGCCCTTGTGGAGGCTAATATCGGGTGTCAACTTGTCAGGATCTAGAATCACCTAGGAGATAACCCTCTGGCCATGCCAGTGTGGGCTTATCTAGAGTTGAAGTGAGAAGACCCACCTTAACTGTGGGCATCACTGTTCCGTGTGCTAGGGTCTTAGACTGAATAAAGAGGAGAAAATGAGCTGAGCACCAGATTCGTTTCTCTCTGCTTCAGGAGCTAGGTGCAATGTGACCGCCTCAAGCTCCTGCTGCCACAATGAACTGTCCCCCAAACTGTGAGCCCAAACAAACCTTCTTTCCTTAAGTCACCTTTATCAGGTATTTTGTCAATGGGAGAAGTAATGACGTCATCCTTGAAGAGGACAGTGGAGCCCGGCCTCCTTTCTTCTCTCTTTGCTTCCAGCTGTCATGAGAGATACAGCTTGCTCTCTGAGACCCTTCTGGCCCAGTGTGCTGCACACTACTGTCTCAAAGGCACTGGGGCCAAGCAACCACACACTGAAACCTCAAAAACAATGAGCAAAAAATCCCTTTTCTTCCTTAAAAGCTGATTAACTCAGGCATTTGTCATAGTGGCAGGAAGCTGACTCACAGTCTCTGCTGCTAATCTCATTCTCAACTCTAAATTCAAGTGTACAGGGCTTGAATGATTTCCTGGCAAAGTAGTGAGATAAAAACCAGGCACCCATGTGGTGTGCACAGTCATCTGTCCTACGCCTCTTGGTTTCATGGAAACCAGTGGGCATACTAACTGTCCTTTGTTTTCCTATGGACACAACCAAGGAAAAGAGAGTTATGTCTTTGGAAGAAACCTGCAGAGAAGCCTCATTAATTGAGAGAGCAGTACGTGGCTATGTATGTTAGTTTGGATAAAATTTAGTTGTAGTTTGTACTTAGGCTATCTGTGGAAGCTTGCTGAACAAAAGAATAATATACACGAGATAAAGAAAGTATGTTTATGAAAGACAGCATTTTTTACACTTTTGTAAATAATTGTTAAAATAATTACGGTAATTTTATATACTTATACTATAAGAGCTTAGATTAATAAAATTATGTTTCCTTAAAAATATGAATAATAATGTATTAACCCATGTGAGTCTAAGCTTGACAAACATTTATTTTGATGTTCTTATTTGCATCTCACAATCATGTAATGTGACGTGGCAGTGATTTTTATGTCCATGGTATTTGGGCTGATGAACTTGAGCTGACATAGGAGGCAAACCCTGAAACCCCAATGACTTCCCACAACTGTCATTTCTTTTTCATTCAGAATGTCAAGAACATGCAGTCTCTAAGGCTACCTCAGCTGTCTCAGGTGAGAGATAGAAAAGGCACACTGCTTATGGTGCTTTGAGCTCGATTCACCCTAAACATGTACTTTTACATCTCATAGACTCTAGGTAGTAAAATGGCCTCAAGCCAAGTGCAGGGAGGTTATGACAGTTTATCTGGAGAGCACTGATGTTCCCTACCAAATACTTTTGTCAGTAGGAAAACTCTCGACAATAAGGAATGCGTGCAAATTCACACAAATGCTAAATGGAGACACTGAGTCATTTTTCCTCAGATCCTCAATTCCAACCTATTTGCACAGAAGTATCTCTATGTCATGTAATCATGTAGACAGTCTGCTTATGGAAATAAGCCTTCATTAAATCCTCAAGGTACTGAGACAGTTGTATTTGGGTACATCTGAGGGAAAGTAAAAGCAAAACACTCATTATTCTTGTCATAAATATAACGTGGCATCCTTTTTTATAGCGATATTTAGGATACTGTATATCTTGCTGTGTTTTGTGTCTTCCAGATAGAATCAGCTTTGTGATGAGGCCGAGTGGTGGCAAGCAGAGCTCATCAGCTTCGGTCCCAGATCTTGTACACTCCTCTCCCTACATTACCACATGTGAGTGAGGTAATGCTGTAAGACCTGTTGCTTTCCTTCTCTTCATCTCTGTCATCAAAATAATAATATCTATCATCTACATGTGCACCACCATATCTGGTTCACATAGGCTCCTTAAAATATACACACAGTAAGATTTTTAAAGTGCCTGGAAAGATAAGATACTCAATAAATATCATTTTTCTTTATGTATTTCTTAAAAAGCACCAAACACAAGATATATTGAATTTACGGATGGAGATGCACATAAGCCTGAAACAAGGACATTTTATCCAATTAAACAGTCCCTGCCTTGCTTAAACAATGGAAAAACCTGCTTATGCTAGCAATAAAACAGAAACTTGAATTGATGAAGAAAGTCTGAGCTATAGCCACCAGCTGATTTGTGAGGGTGAACTGATGAGATACAGGCTGATCTGTACTTCTTGGAGTTGGTAAGTATAGGTTTGATGGACCATATGGTACTGTTTGGCTCTGCCAAACATGGAAACAGAGTTCTGTTTCCATGTCAGTGATTATCTATATTATACAGGGAGAAAGAACTGAGTGATGAATCCTGATTGCAACAGCAATGAACTCTCCACATGTAAGCTCAAAGTTTTCAGTTGGGTAACCAGAAGACTCTGGGGAGTGTTGTAGCTGAGCAGGGGGAGGCAGACAGAGCAGCTCTCCACATGTTTTATTTGCAAGCCATGTCCCAGTATCATGCCAAGATAAAGGTCTGCTTTTCTTGAACAATGAAAGCAGTGATAAAGCTTAAGTTCTCAGTCAGAATCTCCTAGGACCTGTATGGGGAATTTGTGTGTGGGTGTGTGGGATCCCGCAGAAAGACACATACGTGTCAGACTTCCTTGGCTTGAACACTTTTGAAGGCCAAGTTTAATACAAATCTCTGTCACACGGGGCTTTTACTTTACCTTCTTCCTTTGGAGTCATACGGGCCCCTTGATTCGTTTTAGGACAAACCAAACAGTGGAAACAACTATGAGAACTGTATAACTGGAATTCAGCATTCCTAGGGTGATTTTCTATAGAAATGACCAAGAACAGAGCTTAAAGATTGAAAAATTTGCTTCTGGATTGTATAACCCTAGAGAATGGATGTGTCTGTGGTATGACAGTCAGGAGAACTCAGTCAGTCTCTCAGACATGGACTGGATACAAACTGGTGAAAATGGTAGCCATAAATTCCAGAGTATGTGTATATCCCTAGGGAAGAAAGCAATGTCCTCTCGTTCACAAGAGACAGCAGGTAAGAATAGCCTATGTGTCTGATGAAGCACAAATAAACAAAGGAACTATCATGCATACACAGCTTTACTGAAGAAGGAAGTTGCTCTATTTAAAGCATCACAATGAACTAGAAAACATTATCTTAAGTCAGATAAACTAGGCACAGAAGTACAAATATTGTGCAGACTTCCTTATATGTAGAATCTAAAAATGTACTCACAGGGGGAGACAGTGGAATGGTGTCAGAGAGGGGAAGGAAATTGGGAGATGGTGGGCAAGTGTACAAAGTTTTAATTTTTCAGGATGAACAAGTTCAGAGATCTAATGTACAATATGGTGGCTATAATTATTACTGTACTGGATGCTTGAAATACATAAGAGAAGGATCTTAAAAGGTCTTTTAAAACAAAAAAGAAAATATAATTATGTGCAGTAATGGTTATATTAATTTTCTAGACTGTAGAAGTTATTTCACAATTTTATATATATATATATATATATATTACATCATGGACCTTGCACATCCCATCTTCCCCCTCCCAATCCCACAGACACCCCCAAACACATCTTCCTCCCACCTGTTATTGTTTTCTTTCTTTGTAACCCGCTGAGTCCAGTTAAGCTGGAAAGAAAGGAAGAAGTAGAAGTAGGTTAACCAAAGGGAAGGATGTAGAAAGAAGCCTTATGAAAGCTAACCAGTTTATAAACTAATTAAATCTATAATTAAAAAAGGAATTTGAACAGAGATATCCTGCATAGGTCAAAAGACATGGATTATTAAGTGAAAATGTTAGTGGTGGGCACGGATTACATTCCTGTGAGTTGTTGGTCAGGGAGGCCTCAGAGACACCCAAAACAACATAGGCTATTGCCATGGGTCTTGGTTGCCAACCATAAGTACATGGTAAGATCCTATTACTGATAAATACCACACATGCTGGTTGTAAATCATTAAGAAATTAATCTCTAACTGACTAGGAAACTCCTCCTTGCTGGCTAGCTTTCATCATACTAGAAGATGCTATGCAGGCTGCTGGGGAAGAAAGGTATCAGTGGTCTTACCCAGTGCTAGACCTTGCATGCTACAATAAGAACCTGTCAGCAAGACGTGCCCAGTGGTTCAATAGTGGTATGGTAGCTATGGGGAGAATCCAACTGCTTTCTGATTGGATTTGAGGTCTGCTGCCCAGGAGGGAATTCATGCCTGGTACTGTAAACCTGGTCAATAACCCTTGGCTAGGGAGGTCATAGGCTCTAGGAGAGAACCTACTGTTGTTGTTTTGATAAATGATCATATTGTCAAACTGCCTTCTAAGTACTTATTCATAGAACTGTGTGGCTCTAAACACCGGGTCAGAGAAGCTTCTTTTTGCAGTGGGTAGTGATTATGCCAAGACTCAAAACTGTTCAAAGTGTTGAGAATGAACGACCACAAGTATACAGCTGTAGATGAGGCACCTATAGCAACTCCTCCCCCAAGGCTCCGGGAGCATCGCAGAAGATAAGGCAACAAGCAGATGATAGCAGGAGGATGGGGAGGAGTGCTGTGCAACGTCTTCCTGACACGGCATGGCTGTTGCACTTATGAACTCATGTGTTGTGGTCACCTGCATAAGACCTGCACAAGATCAAGCCAGTTCAACATTCCAGCATGGGTAGTGGAGGGGATACTGAAACCCCATCTCTAACTGAGGATGGATAAGGTAAAAATACATAGTATGCGTGCAGAAAATTTCCATAGAATAAATAAAATATTATTTTTAAAAGCTGGAAAGAAAAACAAAATGCTATTGTCCATTCACAGGCCTTTCCCAAAACATGTTAAAAGCTTCAGTTTCTGTTAAAGATCTAGCCTGACCATGCTGGATATATGAGAAATTATATATATATAAATTTTGATTTTTTTGGTCTTTTTGAGACACGGTCTCCTTGTGGCCCCAGCTGTCCTGGAACTCACTATGTAGACCAGGCTGGCCTTGAACTCAGAAAGCTGCCTGCCTCTGCCTCCTGAGTGCTGGGGTTAAAGGCACGTGAGAAATATTTTGTGAGTCAGTGTGAAGTTTTTGCTGTTTCTTACACCTCCCTGGTATCAAATGACAGCCACAGTTTCATTTTTCATTTTAGAGTGTTGATCCCTAATTCCTTCTAGGCAACAGCTTAGGTTCTGAGGACAGAGGAGATAAAAGGCAGGTGAGGTCTCTGTACTTTTGCAGGGCTCGCTCAGCCTCTGTATAAAGGGGCTATGAGGCCTCCCAGCATGCTCACTTTCCCTGGGTTCAGTCCCTTTCATACTTGTGACCGATGGTTGAAACCTTCACTCATTCTTTTTTTAAAAAATATTTTGTTATTTTTATTTTATGTGTATGCACGTATTGCCTGCATGTAGGTAAGTGCACCTGTGTCGTGCAGTGCCCGCAGAGGACAGAAGAGGTTGTCCGAGCCCCTGGAACTGGAGTTACAGACAGTTGTTAGCTGTCATTCTTTTCCATCTTCTACCCATTTGGTTATTCATTTATTTATTGAGGGCCTTCAATTCACCCAAGACTTCTGAGTACCTTCCCAAGGTTCCTAGGTTCCAAGGAATACATTTTTTTTCCCTCCAAGACAAGAGTTTTGCTACATCCTCCATGCTGCCTTCAAACTTGGCGATCCTCTAGCCTCAACCTCACAAGTGCTGGGATTCTGGGAATATGTCTTTTTATCCATGCTTCTAACTTAGAAATGCTGGAACCTGGAGGTGACTTGTGGCTGACAATAACAAAATTCAAGGTCATCGTTCTAAGGATCCCTATATTATGAGGAGTTTAAAATTTGGAAAATGGCTTTACAGAAAATAAAAATTGCAATCAAAGTGGATACAAGTTATTGAAGATGACTTGACCAGAATATATTCAAGTTATATTCAAGCATGGAGACAGGAACATGAGAGAGCTCCTCCACTTCCAATGTTCCGATGTCCTTCTTTCCCAGTGTGTTCCAATGTACAATACAGAGAAAAAACTCACTGGCTAAGAAAAAGATTGCCTCACTGTGCTATAATTCAAAGCAGGTTTCTAAGTTCTCTTTTTGAAATATTTTTTGAGTCTCACGGCTCCAGGAATAACCACAGGTTCTGAGTGTGAATAGTCTTGCCAGAGTGAGGGCTGGGAACCCAGTACCTTTTAACAAACACCACGTTCAGGACACAAGCAATAAAGCTAAACCAGCTTTGGATGGCTTCTTCTCTCTGAGTTCCTTGTGGACTGGTATCTATGCATTATATGAGTTTAAGAGCTTTACACCAAACATGTTTGTGAAAAAGAAAGCCTAGAATGTGGTTTAGCAAGTCGACAGAAACTGATGTTCTTTCATATGCCCCTGGCTCTCCAGCATCGATGTAGTACCTGTTCTCTGTTATCTTGGCACAGGGCCATCTCTGAATTCTCCCGTCCCCTTCTCATACCCTCACATACAAAATCTTTCAGATTAGAATGCCAATTTTTTTATTGCACTTTTAATTTGCTGGATTTTTGCCTTCTCCCGTCCCATTCACTCTCCCTATACTTCACTCTGCTGAAATAGCTTTAAGTCAAGGTCACTGATGACCTCTAGTCATTTAAGCTCAAAGTTACTGCTTTTGACCAACCTCAACCCCTCTCAGTGCTACAGTGTTCTGAAGGTAAATCTTTCCCTTTGAACACATCTTCTTCCTTAGGCCTCTAGGCCACTACCCTGTTCTGGGTCTTTTTGCCTTGTGGCCTTACCTTTGGTCTTTCCCCATCTCCGGTCAGTCTCTAACCCCGTGACTGCTCCAGAGCTTCGAACTCAGCCCCTCGTGGCACTTTCTGACTGATCTCATCATCATAAGTCATTCACTATTGAGATGAAGTTACTTGGCAGAACGTTTTAAACCCTAGACATAAAAAATAAATAAATGTGAAAGTTTCCCTTTATCCCCCTATCCTCAGTAGCTCCTCAGACTCCATTGCTTTTGACCATTTGTGTTTTGAATACCTTCAATTTATCCTCAGTACACTACATAATGTATTTATTCCTCTTTCAGTCTGTAACCTTAGATCATGTCTCTTCATTCCTACTAAGAAAGAGGCTTTGTTAGCTTGCTTCTATTACCTCTAGCTTTACCCTTGAGCCTTTCTGTACTTGTGTGATTTGTGGTTGTCCTTTGCTTACCTTTGGAGAACATCTCAATCTTTATTAGACATGTCAGCAACTGCAGATGTGACAGCTTGCCTTACTGTGAGTGGCTTGGGAATAATCATGACTGCTCTTTCCACCTCATCTCTTTCACCTGAGTACTCTGAACCATGGATTGATTTCCTTTTGATTCTTTTCCTTCTTTCTGCCTTTGATTAGAGTGGTCCAATTCTCCCTATTCCCCAGGTCCATTCCTGATTGGATGTGAACATTAAAAGTACATTCTATATTCTCTTCACTGATCACCTGAGGATTGTGAGACATACACCTCCTGCCACCCTGCACCAATGAACGTCCCTATTCCTTTCTAGAAGCTTGAATCATAAAATATTTTAACTTGGAGCTAGAGAGATGACTCAGCAGTTGGGAACACTGGCTGTTCTTGTAGAAGACCTGGGTTCAAATCCCAGCACCCACATGGCACCTAACAAGTATCTATGACTCCAGTTCCAGGGGATTCAATGAACTTTTCTGTCCTTCTCAGACACTGCACAACACAGGTGCACTTGCATGAATGCAGGCAATACACACATACACATAAAATAATAAAAATAATAAATAAAATATAAAAAATTAACTCTCCTGTTTTCTGTGCTACAATTATCTGATGTTTCACTTAACCTGTTTGTTTAACTCCCACAAATAGACTTTTTAGATTTGTCAGATGTGCAAGTCATAGGGGTCCCCTCCCAGTGAGGAATGAAGCCGCCCTGTAGCACGTGCAACAGCCCCTCAAACCCACAGCAGTGCAGCCACAGTTCTGCTCTCCAGGGCTGTTACCAAACATGACGTGGCTCTTGAGGAGCACCATTGCTGCCCAGTTCTGCCCCACGTGGGGTGCTTCACCAGGCCTCCTGGCTCTGCGATGCTCCCCCGCTGGTCGGAGACATTCAGCAGGAACTGCCACCTTAGGATCCTCCTAACTTCTTCCTTCTCAGCTCCCTCTCACAAGACATAGAACTCTCCTGTCCCTTGGGCTTCCTCTGCCTTGCTGTGTCCCAGGCATTTCCTCCCCACAGATCTCACCTTCCTCTGACCCCACTGTGGCATCCTAATGTTAAACACCTTTTTCTTGTCTTTTCTTCCTTAACAGAAGTCCAAGATCTTCCATGACAGGGACTCTGTTTCTTCAGTATTTTCCAAAGAATCTAGCCCAATGTTGGGCAGCAGTTTCAACCTTCTCTGAGTGACTACATTCCCCGTAACCCCCTCCCCCGAGGACTCAGGTAGTGGCTTTTTACATTCCCCATAACCCCCTCCTCTGAGGACACAGGCAATGGCTTTGGCTCTGTATTGGGCTTATGCTAGGGACAGGGGAGATCTATGTCATTTGCAGAATCTTGGGAGGATTGACTTTCTAGAATGGACTTCCCATCTCCCTTGATGGCCAGCTGTGGTCTTGACTCCATACACGGTCCTGAGCACCCAGGCCTTGGTGGTAGAACTTTCCCTTTCCCAGGAACCAAGAGCTTTTCCATCATTTTTCTGTTACTCTTCTACAGCCCCAGTGTGCATTCACCTACGCCCTGTATAAAATGTGAAACATCTATTTGAACATCTAGAGATAAAAAACACAGTCTGAGAAGTTTAAAAAACTACTTTAATAACTAAACTGATATAATTCTCAATCTAAAAATATGTAATTGTATTTAAGAATGTAAATTCCATTTTTGCCTTAGTAACACCTGTTTCCTATTGTTCTTCTCTCTCAGGTTCTTTCTTTTCCTTTACCTCCCTGGTTCCTTTTCATTATCCTGGTTCCTATAGTTATGTTTGGATACATACTTATAAGGATTTGGTGCTAGGAACCACACATGAGGGAGAACATACATTGTTTGTTTTTCTGAGTCCGTGTTACTTCACTTAGTATAACAGTTTCTAGTTCCATCCATTTACCTGCAAATTTCATGATTTCATCTTTCTTTACTGCTGAGTAAAACTCCATTGTATAAATGAACCACCTTTTCATTATCCACTCATCAATTGAGGGACACCTAGGTTGCTTCCATCTCTTAGCTATTGTGAAAGAGCAGCAACAAACATGGATGTACAAGTGTCTCTGCAATAGGATGAGTTCTTTGGGTATATGCCAAGGAGTGGTATCACTGGGTCAAATGATAGGTTCATTTGTAGTTTTTTAAGAGTTCTCCACGCTGTTCCATATGGGTTGAGCAAGTTTGCAGCCCACCAGCAGTGGATGAGTGTTCCCCTTTCCCCACATCCCTGCCAAAAATTGGTATCATTTGTTCTCTTGATCTTAGCCAGTCAGACTTGGGTAAGATGAAATCTTGAAATGGTTTTAATTTGCATTTCCCTAATTGCTAACAATGTTGAACACCTTTTAAGATGCTTCTTAGGCATCTCTATTTCTTCTTTTAAGAACTCTCTGTTCAGACCCTTAGCCCATCTTTTAATTGGGTCACTTGTTTCCTTGATTCTTTATTTTTTGAGTTCATTATATATTCTGGATGTTAAACCTATGTCAGATGTGTTGCTGGTGAAGATGTTCTCACATTCTGTGGGTTTTCTCTTCACTTCCTTGGTTGCTTCTTTTGATGTACAGAAGCTTTTTATGAGCTTATTATGAAGTTTAATGAGGTCCCATTTATTGATTCTTGACCTTATTTCTTGAGCAATTTATGTCCAGTTTAGAAAGTCCTTTCCTATACCTATGTCAGTAGGGTCTTACCTTCAATGCTGGGAGGCCATCAAGGGCTGTGGCAATAGCCTGAGTAATTTTTGGGAATTTCTTGGCCCACCCTGGCCACCAATTCAAAGGAGAGCATCTCCTGTCTAGCACTGTTTCTTGTTATGTAGCCTTTAGTTATATATATGGACTCATGTAGAGATAATGTATGTATAATTTTTAGTAGGTTGCTGGGCTCATATGGTTCCCTCTGTTTTTTTTTAAAACTAGCTAGGCATTATTTATCTCTCCTTTCTCTTTCTCTTTTCTCTCTCTCTCTCTCTCTCTCTCTCTCACTGTCTAACCCTTCTGCCGTGTTTCCCCCATTTAAAGTGCCCCCATTTTCCCCATTTCTCCCTTGACAATACCTTCCATCTATGGTCCCACCTCTCTTGACCTCCTTCTTTCCCTTTATCCCAAAGGTTCCTTTTATAACCCTCCATCCCTCGTACATTTAAATAACCCCATTTCTATCCATTTTTCCCTTAGTAACACAGAGTATACTTCGGATACAGGATTTGAAGCAATAGAGCTGCAATTAACTTGCAACCACTTCTCCTGAAGGCAAGCTCTCATAGCTTTGGAGAGTACTATGAAGGTGCCAAGGGAAATCATCAATGGATGATCCAATACCAGCTTCAAGACCAAATAACCACAACAATGGCCAGCACAGCATACATCATTGGTGCAGCAGTGACACTCTTATCTTGGGGGCAATCAACAGCTACCTAATTTGACCAAATGCCCACTCAAAGGTAGGAAACTTAAGTGTGGTAATATAAATATAAACTAATCCACATGGCTGGAGTGGCCATAGATCTTAGAGAAAACCCCAAGACTGTCATAGTGCTAGACTAATGTGATTTCTTACTATGTGCAAAATATGTATCATTGTATTTACAGACAAATATCCCAGTCACCACTCATCAAAGAAGCTCAGTTTTCACCAGAGACTATTATCAAGGACCACAACTGGTCACACGTGGACATTGTCTATGAATTGCCCAGGCCTAAGTGACACATCTACAATGCAACCTCTACACCTAAGGTTCATGGAACATAGAGCAGGGATAATGAAGACACTAATGGATCTCTCAGTTCTCAACAATGAAGCTTATTCATGCAGTGGAGGGCCAGGAACAGAAGAGGTCACAGATAGCCTAAGTGTAGAGATCAAGAGTCTGCTGAATGCTGCTCCTTGGACAGGATCCCTTTATTAAATTTCTCCCACCCAAGGCCCAGGGACCATCACAGAAGAGGGGATGGAAATATTGTAAGAGCCAGGGAGGAGGTGCATGACCATATGAAAACAGAGTCCTACAACCTTCTGGAACCCTGCTCATATGATTCTATGGCAATGGTGTCAGCTTACACAAGTCCCATGCAAACTCAAGCAGATAACCCAACACAGAACTGGGAAAATGAATAGCAGACCTCAGTCTTATCTGAAGGAGTGTTGGCAACTGATTGCTGTTAGATGAAGAAGACCTGATCTTCCTAAAACAAGGGACTCTAGATAGGCTGGCTAGACTTAGTAGATGGACTTGTACTGGGGAACAGCCGGGGACACTGACAACCCAGTGGACCTTAACAGGGATGATCGAGTATATGGGCTCCAGTGTGTATGTGGGGGGACTATGGGAGGGTGCCAGTAGGGACTGGGGTATAAAGATAATTAAGATTGTTTGAGCTGTTCTGTATGAAATACACACAAAAAATCAATAAAAATGCTGTGGGGAGAAAAAAAAGAATGTAAATTCATAATTCTGTATGTCTACTATAATTTTTGAATAATTTTTCCTGACCAAACTGTACTATCAAGCTTCAATAACACTGAAATTTATCACTGTTGCTGTAATGTGAGTTTGGCATTCACACTCTTTCCGAATTCTGCAACTATACAAAGTTTTTCAAAATAATCATGTTATTTTTCAAATAGCAATGCTAAAAAAAATAATAAAAGAAAGAACATTTGTCTTTCTGGGTCTGGGTTACCTGGCTCAGTATAATGTTTTTAGTTCCATCCATTTACCTGCACATTTCATGATTTCATTTTTTTTAATAGCTAAGAAGAACTCCATTGTATATATGTACTGCATTTTCATTATTTATCATTGAAGGACATTTAGGTTGTTTCCATTTCTTCTGTGAATAGAGTGACAATAGACATTGCTCAGCAAGTATCTCTGTAGTGGGATAGCGTATCCTTTAGGTACATGTCAAGAAGTGATGGGGCTGGAGAGATGGCTCAGCAGTTAAGAGCACTGACTGCTTTTGCAGAGGACCCAGGTTCGATTCCTAGCACCCACATGGTGGTTACGAACCATCCTTAACTCTAGTTCCAGGGGAATCTGAAGCCCTCTTCTGACCTCCACGGCACTGCACAACACCAACACGGGCGCACTCACATACAGACAGGCAATACACTCATATACATAAAATAAAAATAATAAAATATTTTTTAAAAATAAAAAAAAGAAGTTTTAAGGCTGGGTCATATGGCAGACCTATTTTTAGCTTTTTGAGAATTGTGGTGGTTTGAGTGAAAACGTCCCCCAAAGACTCCAAGTATTTGGACATTTTGTCCCCAGTGGTGGAACTGGTTTAGGAGGTCTTAGAAGGTGTGGCTATGCTGGAGGAAGCATGCCACTGGGCGTGGGCTTAGAGTTCTTAAGACTTGCTGGATCCCCAGTTGCTCTCTTGCTTCCTGTGCTGCTTGAAGATATGGAACCCAGCTTCTGCTCCTTCTCCACCCACCTCTGCCACCATGCCTCCCCAGACAACCGTAATTCCCCTGGAACCATAAGCTCAAATAAACTCTTCCTTCTATAAGTTGCTTGGTAAGTGTTTCTATTACAGCAACAGAAAAGCAACTAATACAGTAATGCACCCTGGTTTCCATAGTGGTTTCATCAGTTTGAAATCCCACCAGCAGTGAATGAGGGTTTGCCTTTCCCCACATACTTACCAGTATTTGCTGTCAGTTGTTTTCTTGATCTTAGTCATTCTGAATGGGGTAAGATGAAAATTCAAAGTAGTTTTAATTTGCAGTTCTTTAATTCTTATGGATAGTAAATGCTTTTTTTAAAGGCATTTCTCAGACATTTAGAATTTCTTCTTTTGAGAACATTCTGTTCAGACCCAGAGGCCATGTTTAAATTGGGTCATTTGTTTTCTTAATTCTTTGTTTTCTGAGTTCATTGTATAGTCTGGATATTAATTATCTTCCAGATACTTGGCTGGGAAAGCTTCTCTCACTCTGTGGGCTTCATCATTGCGTTGATTGTTTTTATAAATGTTTATTACTGCCGGACATGGTGGTGCACCCCTTTAATCCCAGCACTCCGGAGGCAGAGGCAGGTGGATCTCTGTGAGTTCAAGGCCAGCCTGGTCTACAAAGTGAGTTCCAGGACAGCTGGGGCTACAGGGAGACCCTGTCTCAAAAAGACCAAAAAATTTTTTTTTTTTACTGAGTTCTTGTACATTTCATACAATGGTTCTTAAATTCAGAACCCCTCCCCATCCATGCCCCCCCCAACTGGGCCTCATATATTCTGCCATACATGTTAAGCCCCATCCTGTCAAGTATTTTATCCAGATGTCTTTCTGTGAAAGTTCACCCACTGGAGTCTATCTAGATATCTTAAGGAAGGTCTACTCTCCCTCACTGAGCAGTAATCAGACTCCAACAGTTCTCAGGCTAGGGCTGGCCTGCCACCCATTTCCCTTGCACCACTCTGGGCTCTTGTCTGGTTGGGTTGGCATGGGTCCTGTGCTTGACATCACCATTGCCACAAGTTCACATGAGCAAGCGTCTGGTGGCCTGAAAGTCTCTGTTTCCCTATGTTCAAGGACCAAGCCTGACTCTTACAATCTTTCTTCCCTCTCTTCCACAATGGTCCCTGAGTTGTGGGTGGGTGAGGTTTAACATAGGATTGCTATCCAAGGACACACACTCCGCAGTCTCTTAGTCTCTGAAACTTAGCCAGTCGTGGCCTTCTGTGTGCATCACATTCTATCGCATAAGGAACTTTCACTGGTGGGAGTTGAGGGATGCACTAGTATTTTCTCCACCCTCTGTTCCACTATGTTCTGTGAGCCTTAGGTATAGAAGTTCCACTGTAGCTTTGTTACCTAGGGGTGATCATATCTCAGACATATATCTCTGTGAGTGAGCAGTTGTGGAACTCTGCAGTAGCCTTCATCTGTTTCAAAAAGAAGCTTCTTTGATGAGTGGTGTGCTGTCTACTTGTACACCACTGTAAATATGAGGATCCATATATAAGATATGGTAAGAAATTTCATTTTTCTAGGAATATGAGAGAGAGGGTTTTCTCTGGGATCAATGACCTCTCCAGTCATGTATATTTGTCAATAATTACAGTGCTACCCTTGAGTTCACTCCTATTGAGAGGGTCTAATTTTATTCTTCTACAGGTGGACATCTAATTTTCCCAGCAGCATTTGTTGGTCTGTCTTTCTTCCAATGTGTATTTTTGGCATCTTTGTCAAATATCAGGTTGTTATGCATTGTGTATATGGACTACATTTACATGAATTAATGCTTGGATCTTCAACTTTGTTTCACTGATCTGCATGTATGTTTTTGAGCCAGTACCATGCTGTTTTTATTACTATAGTTCTGTAATATAGCTTGTAATCTGTTATCTGGTAATCCTCAAGGATTTTAGTTTTTACTCAGGATTGCTTTGACTTTCTGAAGCTTTTTGTGCTTCCATATGAATTTTAGGATTTTTTTCTATTGCTATGAAGAATATCATGGGGATTTTGATTGGGATTGCATTGAATATGTAAACTGGTTTCTGTAGGATGAACATTTTTACAATATTAATTCTACCAATCCATGAGTATGGATGGTCTTTTCATCTTTGAGTGTCTTCCTCAATTTCTTTCTTCAGAGATTTAAAGTTTTCATTATAGAAGTATAGGCTTATTCCTAGATATTTTATTTTATTGAGGCTATTGTGAATGGGAGTGTTTCTATGATCTCTTTCTCCAACTGCTTGTTATTGGTATACAGAAAGGCTACTGAGTTTTGTAAGTTGGTTTTGTATCCTGCTCCTTTGCTGACAGTGTTGATCATTTCTAGAAGTGTTCTGGTGGAATTCTTGAGATCTCTTATGTATGATATCTGCAAATAAGGATAATTTGATTTCCTATTTTTATCCCTTTATTATCATTCTCCTGTCTTATTGCTCTAGCTAGTGCTTCAAGTACTCTATTGAAAAGGGTGGGCATAACGGACAGTCCTATCTTGTTCCTGATCTTATTGGGATTGCTTTGAGTTTTTCTCCATGTAGGATGATTTTGGCTGTGGGTTTGTTATATATAGTCTTTATTATGTTGAGGTCTGTTCTCTCTAGTCCTATCGTCTTTAAGACTTTTATCATGAAGTCATGTTGGATTTTTGTCAAAGGTATTTTCTCCATCTATTGAGATGATTCATATTATTTTTGACTTTAAGTCCATTTATATGATTTATTACATGTATTGACTTACATATGTTGAATCATCCCTGCATTTCTGGTTAAAGCCTACTATGTCATGGGAATTACTATATGTAAGAGTGTTTTGTCTGCATGTATATAAGTGTACCACATGTATGCAATGCCTACAGAGGAGAGAAGGGGGCATTGGTTTCCCTGAAACTGGATTTACAAATGGTTTTTAGCCACCATCTGGGTGGTGGGAACTGAATCTGTGTCCTCAGCAAGAGTAGCCAGTGCTCTTAACTGCTTAGACATCTCTCCAGCCACTGGTGGAACATAGTTTTAAAAAAAATTATTTATTATTTTATGTGTATGAATGTATTATCTGCATGTGTGTAAGTGCACCTGTATCATGCAGTGCCCACAGAGGTCAGAAGAGGGTGCCTGATCTCCTGGAACTGGAGTTATGGACAGTTGTTAGCTGCCACATGGGTGCTGGGAATCAAACCTGGGTCCTCTGCAAAAAAGTCAGTGCTCTTAACCACTGAGCCATCTCTTCAGCCCATTGGAACATATTTTACACACACACACACACACACACACACACATCTGTGTGTATGTGTATATATATATAATATATATATGAAACTATATTTCATTTCCAAGTATTTTATTGAGAATTTTTGCATCTATATGCACCAGGGATACTGTTTGTACTTTTCTGTTTTGTGTCTTTACCTGGTTTTGGTATTAGAATAATATTGACTTCATAGAGAAAGTTTGGAAGTGCTTCTTCTGTTTGTATTTTGTTTTAAAACAGTTGAGCAAATATTGGTTGTAATTTATATGTGATGGTCTGGTAGAATTCTTTTGTGAATCCATCTGGACCTGGGCTTTTTTTAGTCAGAAAGCTTTCTATTACTGTGTTAATCTCCTTATTTGTAATGGGTCTGCTTAAATTCTTAATACCTTCTTGGTTTAATTTTGGTAGCTCTGATGAATCTAGAAATGCATTCATTTCTTTTGGGTTTTTATAATTTAATGAAATATAGCTTTTCAAATTTTGTTTATTATTATTTTTATGTGTATGTGTGTATTCATGTATTGCATGAATATAGGTAAGTGCACCTGTGTTGTGCAATGCCTGAGGAGGTCAGAAGAGGCTGTCGATCCCCTGGGACTGGAGTCACCGACAGTTGTTAGTTGCCATGTGGGTGCTGGGATTCGAACCCAGGTCTTCTTCAAGAACAAGCAGTGTTCTTAACTGCTGAGCCATCTCTCCAGCATATGTATAGCTAAAGGCTACATAACAAAAAACAGTGCCAGACAGGAGATACCTTCCTTTGAGTTGTTGGCCAGGGTGGCCCAAGAGACTCCCAGATAGTAACCCAGCAAAGAACTGGGAAAATGAACAGTAGACCCCAGACTTATCTAAAGGAATATTGTCAACTGATTGCTGCTAGATGAGGAACAGCTGGCCTTCCTAAAACAAAGACCTCTAGATAGGCTGACTAGAATCACCAGATGGACAAGTACTGGGGAATGGCTGTGGGTGCCAACAACACAGTGGACAGTAGCAGGGATATCAGAGTATAAGGGCTCTAGTGGGGGGAGGGAGGCTATGGGAGGGCAACATCTGGGAAGTGGGTGTATAGTCGAATAAGATGGTTTGGGATGTTCTGTGTGATATACACACACACACACAAAATCAACAAATTAAAAAAATGAGTTATATTTGAGGAGGAAGCATAAAAATTTACGTCATTTTAAGTAGTAGAGGTCATAAACATTACCACTGAAATCTATCTGATGACTTTATATCCATACATAAGTGCCAAGGATCCAACTGCAACCGATCATGACTAGTAATAATCGGATACATACAGATTAGAGATGCATCTGCCAACATCTAAGTGTTATTAGCAAAAGCAATGAGTATTTCTGTAAGAAACAGTATATTTTTAAATGAAATAGAGATCTTTTTTAAAGGTTAAAAACTCATTCAATTTTATGTCTTATAGGGTTTATACTGAGTTCAGTATTGTATAACTGTATAATTCAACTGTGAACCTAAAAATTTTATAGCCACTTTTGGAAAGAGATCTATCTTTGCTCTGGAAATTGTTATTGAGTATGTTAAAGCTGTAATGAAATGCTTCTTCTAAAAAATAAATAAAAGAAATATTGCTTTTAAAATATTCCCTTATAATGTTCTGAGTTTCTCTGGTGTCAGCTGTCAGCTGTCATGTTTCCCTGTTCCTCTCTGATCTTATTAATTTGGATCACTTCTTTCTTTCTCTTGGTTAATTCAACTCTGAGCCTCTCAGTCTTGTTTATGTTCTCAGAGAAACACTTCCTATATTTGTTGATTATTTTGTTTGTTTCTACTTTATTAGTTTCTGCCCTGTTTTTAAATTATTTCTTCCCATCTATTGGATTTGGATTTGAATTGTTCTTTTTTTTCCAAATCTTTGAAGTGCATCATTAATTCATTTTTTTTTTGAGACAGCGTCTCCCTCAGCTGGCCTGGAACTCCTTGTGCAAACCAGGGTGGCCTTGAACTCACAGAGATCCTTCTGCCTTGTTCTCCTGGGTTCTGGAATTAAAGGTGTGTGCCACCACATCTGGCATCATCGAGTCATTTGTTTGTGTTCTTTCTGATTTTTTAATGTAGGCACATTGAGTTATAATTGCCTCTTAGGAGTGCTTTTAATGTGTGTAAGAGGTTTTGGTATGCTATGCTTTTATTTTCATTTATTTCCAAAACGTTTTCATTTCTTTCTTGATGTTTTCTTTGATCCATTTATTAGCCAGTAGTGTGTTTAATCTCCATGAGTTAATATAATTTCTAGACATTCTTTTTCTGTTCATTTCAAGCTTTATTGTATTGTCAGTATACATGGAGCTATTTCAGTTTTTCTGTTTTTATCTCAGTCTGTGGTCTGTTTTAGAGAAATTTCCATGCGCTGCCAAGTTGAATGTATAGTCTTTGGTGTTTGGCGGATTACCTGTAGGTGTCTTTTCTCCATTTGATTCTGATATTTCTTTGTTTCCTTTTTGTGAAAATGACTTGTCTACTGGAGAAAACGGGGTATTGAAATCATCCACTGTGACTTTGTTGGAGTGTACCAGAGTTTGGCGTGCCTGTGTTAAAGATTGTCATGTCTTCTTGGTTAATTGTTCCCTTAATCAAAATGAAGTGTCTCTCTTTATATGGTCTCATAAATTTTGTTTTAAAGGTTCTTTTGTCAAATGTTAAGATAGTGATTCTGCTGATTTCTGGGACCCATTTGCTTGGAATACTTTTTTCTCCATCCTTTCATCTAAGATGGTGCCTATCCTTGAAGGTAGGTATGTTTCTTGCAAACAACAGAAAGGTGGAAAACGTTTCTTAATCCATTCAATTAACATGTGGCTTTGATTGAGAGGCTGAGGCCATTAATATTTAAAGTTATTAATGAAAGGTGTGTTGATTGCTGCCATTTTGTTTTTTGCTGTTGATGCTCTTTTATTTTTTTATTTTATTTGTATGAGTGTATTGCTTGCATGTATGTAAGTGCATCCATGTCATGCAATGCCCTCAGAGGTCAGAAGAGGGTGTTGGATCCCCTGGAACTGGAGTTTGTCCAGTCCAGCTGTTGGCTGCCATGTGCATGCTGGGAACCAAACCCAGGTCTTCTGCAAAACAGCTAGTGCTCTTAACTGCTGAGCCATGTCTCCAGCCCCTGCTGTTGGGTTCTTAGTCCCACTTTGTGTTTCAACATTATAAGCACATTTGTTCTCTTTCTGTGGCCTCTTGGCTGTGCTCATTCCACTCATCAGTAGCCTGCTTCCCTTCCAGTATTCTCTTTAGGGCTGGTTTGGTAGACATGCATTCTCTTAGCCTGTTTGTATCAAGGAGTGTTTTTCTTTTTCCTTCAACTATGGGAGATAGTTAGTCTGGGTTGACATCTGGGGTCTTCCAGAATTTTGTTCTTAAAGTGGTCTGGGTTGACATCTGGGGTCTTCCAGAACTTTGCTCTTTGTTTTTTATCACATTGCTTCAGCATCTTCTAGCTTTAATAATTTCCTTTGAGAAGTCAAATGTTATTTTAATGGGTTTTCCTTCATATGCAACCTTGTGGCTTTGCTCCTGCAGCTTTCAGTGCCCCTCTAACATCCTTTAAGAATTAGATACAAGCTCCCAAATACTTTTGACATTTTTGGCCTTTGGAACAGAGTACGTTGCTAACAGTCACAAGGACATTTTGACTTTTAGCCAAGAAACTGGCTACTTTTCATTGGGGTCTTTTTACCCTACCTGCCTAGTGAACAGGGACGCAGGGTGAGGCAATTGGAGTACCCCTTCAGTGGGTCTATCTAAAAGACTCCCAAATTGCATAGCTCTCATCTCTAGGGGGAAAAGAAAATCCTTGAATCATGAATAAGAGATGTGAAGGAGAAGTAAAGGCAAGAGTAATTAGCATTATAAGTTCTAGACAGGGAACTAGAAAAAAGTCAGAACAGGGCAATTTTCAAATGTTCATATGAGAGTTCATTGGAGTTTCTTGACAAGGGTTTCCAAAAGCATCCCTCTATTGGGTTCCTCCTCATTTTTCTTTTATCTTCCAAGACTGGACTCTAGAGTGATGGATTCAGGATTTGCTTTCAGGTGTTTTGATAGCTATTGTAGTAGTTAGAATCAGTGTCAGTTCCCTCTCAAAGTCTTCTAAATAGGGGGAGAAAACAAATTTATCCATCATTTTAGAATAATAGCTAGTTGTCTCCCTTAGCTACAGGTGGGCACTACAGTATTAGAGACCAGCATTTGAAGTCTTACATCTGAGCAGCACTTTCTAGTTAGGAATAAAATCATCAATGAGAAAAAATTGTCCAAATAACTTTTTTTTGGTCTTTTTGAGACAGGATCTCCCTGTAGCCCCAGCTGTCCTGGATTCGCTATGGAGACCAGGCTGGCCTTGAACTCACAGAGATCTGCCTGCCTCTGCCTCCCGAGTGCTGGGATTAAAGGCATGCACCACCACGCCTGGCCAAATAACTTTTTATGTAGACTTAAGCCTAATGTCTGGGAAGTGTAATCCCTTGAACTCTTAAAGAAATATACTGACGACTTTACTTTTTGGTTATCCTTTCCTTTTGGGTGTTTAAGACCATACAGTTGACTCAAATAAATCAATTTATTTTTACACTTAAGGTCATTTGAGGATCTGTTTCTCAGGGGTCACATTGGCTTGGGAGGAGCTCCTGGCTCCTTTCTTTTACCAGTTCCATCTATGAGAGGATAAGTCAAAGGTCCTATCGACCATGTCTGGCTCACTTGGAAGCATGAATGAGATGTTTCCTCTAAGCTGACCCTCCTCTTTGTAGACTGGACACTGGTTGAAATTCATCTCGTGGGGTATCCATGTCCTCCCTGAACAAGAGGACAGGTGACTCACCACATTTACAGGACATCTTGAGAGATGTTCCATAGTCCCCTGGAACTTGGTCGACCTTGGAGGGCAAGGGGCAAAAATTGTCCTTTAAGTCCCTCTGACCACATTAGTATAGGCCTTAAAGTACGGCTGTTAGACATCCAATAAAGTTAGTTCCACCAGTCTGATACTTTTAATTATCATGTGCGATGTAGATAAGGCTGGGGTAAAGAACCAAATATTCTCAGATAAATATTGGCTGGATTTATATTTTGTTCCTTAGACTAGTTGACTAAACTATGACCATAGAAATTTTAAGATTACGTGCATATTTTTTTGTCTCATCCTTTATATATAACAAACCTACACAGACCTTCATCACTTTCTTAGGCTTTCTCATTTTTTCTGTCTATTTTAGAAAATATCTCCATTCCCATATCCTTTTAACATCTTTTACAGTCTTATTTTCTTTTCTTTATTTTTTTAGATAATTATGAGACATAATAATCAATGCCCTTTCTTTTGTCTGTATATTTAGTGTTTTAACTATACTATGCTGTGGAGAGTTTATTTTCTGGTCCTCTCTGTTTGGTGTTCTGTGTGCTTCTTGTATATACATGGGTGTGCATGAGTATGTTTTTCCTTAATTTGGGGACGTTTTCTTCTATGATTCTGTTGAGGATCTGGTCTATGTCATTAATCTGAGATCTTTCTCCTTCCTCTATTTTTATAATTCCATGTTTTGGTCTTTCTGTGTTATTCAAAACTTCCTACACATTCTTTTCCTGTGATTTTAAGAAAATATGTCTCTTTCTTTGGTCCAATCTCTCTGCTTTATCTTCAAGTCCTGATTGTCTTCTCAGTCCATACTGGTAAGGCTTTCCCTTGAATTTTTTAGTTGAGCCTTCGAGATTTTTCACTTCTATCATAACTTAGCTTGAGTTTTCTTCAGTATTTCTAGATTTTCAATGATTTCAGTTTTCAAATCCCACATTGTCTTTATAATTTCATTTATCCATTTGTGTTTTCTTTGGCTTCAATTAGGAGTTTATTCCTGTCCTCTCCAAGTTCATTGAGGTTTTGCTTGTGTCCTCTTTGAATTCTTGAATTCTTTTAAATTCTGTGTCTCAGGTTTACTAGAAGTAAGTCTCATTGGAGACTATTTCTATAGGACCGGTCTTTGGGTCGTGGTCTTTCGTATTGCTTGTGTTTTTACAATGGGATTTGAGCATGTGGATTTATTTCATTGGTTATGTGCCTGATATAAGATTCTATCTTGCCTATGAAGAGTGTAAGCTCGGATCTGTTTTTGTTGTTGCCAGAGCTGGTAAATTTCAGTTCAAGTAGGAGAAATGTGCAGGATAGTCCTTCAGATACTCAGTGTTGATTATTGACTAGAGAGGTAGGAGTGAGTCCAATTTATTAGTAATTGGTGTGATGCAGGAGCTTTAAGAGTTCTGTGAGATTGCTTGGGTGAAATCCAAGACAGGCCCCTGGTGTGATTCTCAGCTAGGCCTGGTTGTAGAATGTAGCACTGGTCCAGTGTCCTGTGTAGACTCAGCAAGAGATCACATGAATGGAGATCTCGGCTGGGCCTAGGCCAAGAGAAGTCACTGAGTCAGTCACTATATTTTATTTTTTGATGAGGAAGGCAGACATGATACAAGCTTACCTAGGATGGCCTAGCATGGATGTGTACTAGAATATTCTGCTTTGGTTATTTTTCTTCCACTATTTAGGCTGCTCTTTCTTCCTTTGGACCATGTAATTAATTTCCATTTGGTATCATTTCCATTCATCCTATAGAACTTTCTTTAGAATTCCTTGAATTATCCAGTGAAAAATTCTCTTGATTTTCTGTTGATTTGCAATGCCTTTAAATTTTTTTTTATTTTTAAAAGGTTTTTAAATTTTTTAGAAGAAGCATTTCATTACAACTTTAACATATTCAATAACAGTTTCCAGAGCAAAGATACATCTCTTTCAAAAGTGGCTATAAAATTTTTAGGTTCGCTGTTGAATTAATACAGTTAGATAATATTGAACTCAGTATAAGCCCTGTAAGACATAAAATTGAATGAGTTTTTAACCTTTAAAGAAGATCTCCATTTCATTTTAAAAT
>NW_008356258.1:4674446-4675941 GCF_000622305.1 Nannospalax galili
TGAATGAGTTTTTAGCCTTTATAAAATACCTCCATTTCATTTTAAAATATACTGTTTCTTACAGAAAGAGTCGTTATTTTTGCTAATAACACTGATATGTTGGCACATGCATCTCTCATCTCTATGTATCTGATTATTACTAGTCATAATCAGTTACACTCAGACCCTTGGCACCTGTGTATGTCTATAAGTCATAGGGCAGATTTTAATGGTAATGCTTCTCACCTCTACTAATTAACATGATGTAAATTTTTATGCTTCCTCCTCAAATATAATTCATTTAAAAAATTTGTTGATTTGTGTGTGTGTGTGTGTGTATCACAAAGAAAACTCCAAACCATCTTATTCAACTATATACCCACTTCCCAGATGGCACCCTCCCATAGCCTCCCTCCCCCCACTAGAGCTCCTTTCTTTTACCAGTTCCACCTATGTGAAGATAAGTCTAATGTCCTGCTCAACCATGGCTGGCTTCACTTGGAAGTGTGGAAGAAATGATTCCTCTGTGTTGACTCTCCTCTTTGTAGACTGGACACTGGTTCAAGTCCATCTGGTGGGGTCTCCTCGGCCTCTTTGATCAAGAGGACAGGTGACCCACCACAATTACAGGACATTTTGAGAGATGCTCATAGTCCCTTGGAACTAGTCGTCCTAGGAGGGCAAGGAGTCCCTCTGACCAAATTAGTATAGACCTCAAAGTATGTCTGTTAAACATCCAAGGTTAGTTCCACAAGTCTGGTACTTTTAATTACCACGTGTCATGTAGGTAAATCTTGGGCAAAGACCAGTTCTCAGATAAACCTTGCCTAGACAAATATTTCTTGATCTGCTATGTATAATTTGTCAGTAGGCTGTAGGAGTAATATGGTTCCCTCTGGTTTTTAAAACTAGCTAGGCATTGTTTATCTCTCACATTGTCTCACCCCCCATCATGGTTTCCCCAATTAAAGTGCCCCCATTTTTCCCCTTTCTCCATTACTGGTACCCTTCTCCTATGGTCCTATCTCTCTTGAGCTCCTTCTATCCCTTTATCCCATAGGTTCCTTTTATACCCTCCCCTCCCTGCTCCCTTAAACTAACCCAATTTTTATCCGTATCTCCCGTATTAAGGCCTGTTTCCTACTGTTCTTCTCTTTCAGGTTCTTTCTTTTCTTTTACCTCCCTGGTTCCTGCCCATTATCCTGGTTCCTGTAGTTATGTCTGGATACATACTCACTTATCAGGGTTTGGTTCTAGGATCCACATATGATGGAAAACAGATGTTGATTTTTTTTCTGAGTCTGTGTTAGTTCACTGAGTATAACAGTTTCTAGTTCCATCCATTTACCTGCAAATTTCATGATTCCATCTTTCTTTACTGCTGAGTAAAACTCCATTGTATAAAGGAACCACATTCTCTTTATCTACTTGTCAACTGAGGGACACTTAGGTTGCTTCCATCTCTTAGCTATTGTGAAAAGAGCAGCAACAAACATGGATGTACAAGTGTCTCTGC
>NW_008356258.1:4676549-4678341 GCF_000622305.1 Nannospalax galili
CTAACAGTTTCAGAGTTTCAGGCTTCACATTGAGGTCTTTGATCCATTTGGAGCTGACTTTCTTGCAAGATGAAAGATAGGGGCTTAGTTTCAGTCTTCTACAGATGGAGATCCAGTTTTGCCAGCACCGTTTGCTGAACATGCTGTCTTTCCTCCAGTGAATATTCCTGGCCCCTTTGTCAAACATCAGGTGGCTGAAATTGCATGTACTCATATTAGGATCTTCCATTCTGTTCCATTGATCTATGGGTCTATTTTTGTGCCAGTACCATGTTGTTTTTATGATTGTAGTTCTGCAATACAGCTTAAAATCTGGTATTGTAATCCCCCCGGCATTGCTTAGTGCTCATGGTTGCTTTGGCTATCCAAGGTCTTTTGTGCTTCCATATGAATCTTAGGATGTTTTTTTTTTCCAATTCTGTGAAAAATGTCATGGGGATTTTTATTGGCATTGCATGGAATCTATAAAAGGCTTTTGGTAGGATGGTCATTTTCACAATATTCATTCTTCCAATCCATGAGCATGGGAGGTCCTTCCATATTCTGATGTCTTCTTCAATCTCTTTCTTAAAGATTTTAAATTTCCATTGTAGAGTTCTTTAATGTCTTTGGTCATGTTTATTCTGAGCTTTTAATTTTATTTTTTTGCAGCTATTTTGAAGAGGAGTGTTTCCATGTACTCTTTCTCTGATTGTTATTGGTGTATAGAAAGGCTACAGACTTTTAAAGGTTAATTTTGTAACTTGCCACTTTACTGAATGTGTTAATAATTCCCAGGAGTTTTCTGGTGGAATTTTTGGCGTCTTTTAGATATAATATCATATCATCTGCAAAAAGGGATCATTTGATCTCTTTTCCAATTACTACTCCCTTAATTTCCTTCTCTTTTCTTATTGGTCTTGCAAGAGTTTCAAGCACTATGTTATAGAGAAGTGGGGATAGTGGACAGCCTTGTCTGTTTCCTGATTTCAATGGGAATGATTCCAGTTTTTCTCCATTTAGAATGATATTGGCGGTGGGTTTGCTATATACGGCTTTAATTATGTTGAGGCATGTTCCCTCCAGTCCAGTTCCTTCTAGGACTTTGAACATAAGTTCATATTGAATTTTGTCAAAGGCCTTCTCTGTATCTATTGAGATAACCATGGGGTCCTTGTCTTTGAGCCCATTTATATGATTTATGTCATTTATTGACATACATATATTGAACCATCCCTGCATCTCTGGTATAAAGTCGACTTGATCATGGTGGGTGATCTTTTTGATGTGTGTCTGTATGTGGTTTTCAATATCTTGTTGAGAATTTTTGCATCTATGTTCATTAAGAATATGGGTCTATAGTTTTCTTTTTTGGTTGTATCTTTACCTGGCTTTGGTATTAGAGTGATGCTGGCTTCATAGAAGGAATTTGGAAGTTCTCCCCCCATTTCTATCTTTTTGAATAAATTAAGTAGTATTGGGTGTAGATCCTCTTTAAATGTCTGATAGAATTCTGTTGTAAATCCCTCTGGTCCTGGGCTTTTTTTAGTCGGGAGATTTTTGTATTACTGTTTCAATTCTTTTTGTAATATGTGTCTGTTTAACCTGCTAATCTCTTCTTGGTTTAGTTTTGGTGATTCCAATGCTTTTAGGTACCTGTCCATTTCTTTTAGGTTTTCAAATTTAGAAACATATAGGTTTTTATATTATTCCCTTATAATATTCTGGATCTCTTTGGTGCCTGTTGTGATGTTTTCCCTTTCATCTCTGATTTTGTTGATTTGGAGGTGCTCTTTCTTTCTTTTGGTTAACT
>NW_008356258.1:4678421-4690005 GCF_000622305.1 Nannospalax galili
GGCTAGAGGTCTGTCAATACTGTTTATCTTTTCAAAGAGCCAGCTCTTGGATTCGTTGATTCTTTGTATTGTTTTCTTTGTTTCGATTTCATCAATTTCTGTCCTGATTTTTGTAATTTCTCTTTGTTTTCTGGGTTTGGGTTTCATTTGTTGTTGCTTATCAAGTGTCTTGAGTTGCAATGTCAAGTCATTTAATTGTGTTCTTTCTGAATTTTTAATGTAGGCTCTTAGAACTATAAACTTCCCTCTAAGGACAGCTTTAAGCATGTCCCATAGGTTTTGTTGTGTTGTATTGCCCTTTTCATTCAGTTCCAGGTATACTTTTATTTCTTTCTTCATTTCTCTTTTGACCCATTCCTCATTCAGGAGTGTGTTGTTTAATCTCCATGCCTGCATGAGGTGATTATGGCTTTCTCTGGTGTTGATTTTAAGCTTTATTGCATTGTGGTCTGATAGAATTCATGGAATTATTGCAATCTTTTTGTATTTTTTTTGAGGTTTGTTTTGTGCCCCAGTACATGGTCGATTTTGCATAAGGTTCCATGGGGCACTGAATAGAAAGTGTGTCCTTTTTTGCTTGGGTGGTATGCTCGGTAGATGTCTGTTAGGTCTGTTTGATATATGGTATTGTTTAATTCAGATGTCTCTCTGATAGCTCTCTGTTGTGTTCACCCATCTAATGGAGACATTGGGGTATTGAAGTCCCCTACTATTAGTGAGTTGGGATTAATCTGGGTCTTAAAGTCCTGTAGTAATTTTTTTTTTTATGAAGTTGGGTGCACCAGAGTTTGGTGAATATATTTTCATGATTGTAGTATCTTCTTGGTTTATTGTTCCTTTGATCAGAATGAAGTGAGCTTCTTTGTCTCTTCTTATTAGTTTTAGTTTAAGGTCTATTTTGTTAGATATTAGCATTGAAATGCCTGCTATTTTCTTAGTACTATTCACTTGGTATATTTTTTTCCATCCTTTCACCTTAAATGCCTACTTTTTTCTTACTACCATTTGCTTGGTATATGTTTTTCCATATTTTCACTTTAAGATAGTGTCTGTCCTTGAAAGTGAGATGAGTTTCTTGCAGACAACAAAAAGATGGGATTTGTTTCTTAACCCGATGGGTTTTGTTTCTTAATCCATTCACCTACTCTGTGTCTTTAGGCTGGGGAGTTCAATCCATTAATATTTAAAGTTATTAATGAAAGATGTGTATTGAATCCTGTCATTTTTATTTCTGTTCACATTCTTGATATAGCTGTATTTTTCCACAGTTATACCTTCATTGAATTTCTTTCTGCAGCCCCTTGGGTATAGTCATTCCTTTCTTCAGCTCTTTGTATTGCTTCCAGAACTCCATGAAGGGCTGGTTTTGTGGACATGAATTCCTTCAGTCTATTTATGTCATGGCCGATTTTCCTTTCCCTTTCAACTACAATATACATTTTGGCTGGGTATAGTAATCTGGGTTGGCATCTGTGGTCATTTCAAACTGGGAATGCTTTGTTCCAGGTTCTTCTGGCTTTCATAGTTTGCCCTGAAAAGTCAGGTATAATCCTAATGGGTTTTCCTTTGTATGTGACTTACTGTTTTTCTTTTGCAGCTTTCAGAATTGTCTCTTTATTCTGTACATTTAGTGTTTTTACTATGATGTGCTGTGGAGAGTTTATTTTCCGGTCCTGTCTGTTTGGTGTTCTATATGCTTCTTGTATTTGTATGGACATGCCTTTCTTTAATTTGGGAAATTTTCTTCTATGATTCTGTTGAGCATCTGGTCCATACCATTATCTTGAAATTCTTCTCTTTTCTGTATGCCTATGATTTGTAAGTTTGGTCTTTTTATGGTGTCACACAATTCCTGCATATTCCATTCTTGTGATTTCTTAAATTTTTCATAATCTTTGCTTGAGTGGTCTAGTTTGTCCACTTTATCTTCCAGTCTTGATACTCTGTTTTCCATTTCGTTCATCCTATTGGTGAGGCTTTCTCCTGTCGTTTCTAATTGGCTTATTTAGTGTTTCTCTTCCTTCTTCATTTCAGCCTGAGTAGTTTTCAATCTTTCTAGCTGTTTTCTGAATTAATTCAGAAGTTCCTCCCTATCTTCCTTCAGTTCTTTGACTTCTTTTTCTGTGTGTTCTTTAAATTCACTGAATTCTTTTATCATGTTTATAATTTTTTTTTTTTGAGTTCCATGTTCTGCGTTATCTCTAGGGTTTCTCATCGTATTCCCCTGAGGATTATTGGTATTTGGTGGGTATATCTTATTTTGGGTTTTTCATGTATTATTTTTTTCTCTGTGATTTTTACAAGTGAGTTTCTTTTGTAGTTTCTGATTCTTATGTGAGACTCAAGCCTTCAAGTTTAGGTCTGCTTCTTTATGTAAACTTTATGTGCCGTTGTGCTTTACTTTTTGGGCATGAAAATCTCGTTGGTCTAAGCGTCTAAGCTTCCAGTTTTCTCTTTTGATTTTATATTGGAATAGCCAGATTGCTTTTTTCTTCAGGAGTTCCAACAGAGCCCCACCTCAGATGAGGATCAGATGCTCTCAAGCTTTCTCCTAAGGCCTGAATCCCTCTAGGAAAGATGTTGTCCTCAGGAATTTGGGGGTTGGACTGGCCTGGGAGCAGGGCCCAGGAAAGATGCTGGTCTTGGGCAGCTGGCGGCCATGCCACCCAGAGATGCAAAGGGAGATGGGGGCAGGAAGAGGCCCTAAGGGCTCCTGGGGACTGCAGGGAGGAACTGGGTTGATTTGGACGTAAAGAATCAGGAAGCAGAGAGGTCAGCCCTGGTGTCCAGGAAATAAGTTGGCGGGTTGTGCAGCCCAGGTAAGCCAAGGGAGGTGAGGGTGTGACCAGGCCCAGAGGGCTCCTGGGGACCTCGAGTAGGAACTGGGGTGGTCTGGATGCAAAGGATCAGGAAGCAGTAGTGCTTCCCCCAGTCTGGGGTTCCAGGACAAGTAATGGGACAGGACCCAGGCTAGGAGGAGAGACTGGCAGGGGAGATTGGAGGGCAAATGAGGCTGGGGGAGTCTATATGCAGAGGGCTTGATAGACTTACCCAGGAGAGAGGCTGGTGGGTTGTGCAGGCCCAGGGAAACAGAGGGAGGTGAGGGCCTGATCGATCAGGCCCAGAGGGCTCCTGGAGACCGGGAGAAGGAGGATCTGGGTTTGTCTGGATACAAGGGATCAGGAAGCAGTGGTTGTTCTAGGCCTAGAGGTCAGTCCTGGTGTCCTGGAAAGAGGCTGGTGGGTTGTGCAGCCCATGGAAGCAGAGGGAGGTGAGGGCGGGCACAATGCTTTTCTTTTGCCTTTATTACTGAGGGACATTTTTGTTAGGATGTATAATTCTGTATTTTCTCCTCCATCACTTTGAGAGTCTCCCCGCTCCTATCTTGCTTTCAACGTGTCTGATGAGAAGCAGGCCAATCATCCCAGACCTTCTTAAACTTTCTTTTTCACTCCTGATCCCATCCCTTTCACCTGAGAACATTTTATGCCACCCTGGGTATATAGGTATAAAATAGGTATATGGATCATTTACTGACAAGAAATCATGAAGAAATTTATTTTAAAACAATTCTTTGGTATGCATATACTTTTGCCACTTATTGAAGGTGCAAGAACATTTGCATTTTAACAAGATGGATATGTTTGTTAATTTTTACAGGTTTGATAGTGAAAGATGTAGAGCATCTTTAATATTTCTGAGTTGTTCAATATTTTGATTTTATAATTATCAATACTGAAATTTTATTTTTCATGAACACATAGAACAAAATGGCAGAAATATGTTTGAGACCATTTCAGAAATAATTGGAAATCCTGTCATAAACCCAAGCCAAAATTTGCTGAAAGATGTTTCAAACATCAAGTTAGCAATTTAAGCAGTGATTTTTAAAATCAAACATTCTTATACAATATAATCCAAAATACACTAATTTGATATTTACACACTGAAGAATAACAATCTCAAATATTAAAAGTCTGCTTCTTGTAACTAAAAATTATGTTTCTATACAATCAAAAACTTTACATGTACAGTAAAAACACTGCAACTCCTGAAATATAGTAGTCTTGAATCTGAGCCAAAATTTTCAAGCAGCCTTCATTGGCATTGTGTGTGTGTGTGTGTGTGTGTGTGTGTGTGTGTGTGTAGTGTATTGTCATAGGCAGCCCAAAGTGCCCATGTAGTATGTTCAGAACCAAGACTGCAATGAAGTCACAGGATGCAACAGTGATGAGCACTGTAAGAAACATCTAAGATTCAGTATGCATTTGAGTTAAGATTCAGCTTTGCTTATGCATAAACCTTTTACTGTCGCCAGTTTTAAAACCATACCCACATTTCATTATTAGTGTGTCATGACTCCGTTTAAGAAGCTGGATTATGGAATGCCATTCCCCTGTATAGAAGGATCATTCATCTGTTGCTTCTCTCTGGCTTTGCAAAACTCATGTTTGGCTCCTGATATCTCTGACTCCTGACTTCTGAGTCTGATTATGATGTGTCTAAGTGTAATTATTCTTCTTGATATTGACTGAACACTTTGAGCCTATAAATTATGTATCTTACTAAATTTTTAAATGACTAGCACTTATTTTTATGATTTATTTATTTTTATGTGTATGAGTGTTTCAATTGCATGTATGTAAGTGCACCTACGTCATTCAATGCCTGTGAAGGCCAGATTCCTTGTTACTGGAGTTACAGATGGTTGTTAACCACCATGTGGGTGCTGGGAATCGAACCCTGGTCTTCTGCCAGAGCAGCCAGTGCTCTTAGCTGCTGAGCCATCTCTCCTTCTTGAAGATTTCTCTCCATTTTTCTCATTTTCCCTATTTCTAGCCCTGTAACTAATTACCTGTATGCAGTTTGGTCTAATAGGTTCCTAAAGCACGTTCTTTTAACCCCTTTCCTTTCCTTCTTCTCCATGAGCTAATTGGGCTCCAAATCCAAGAGATTCTCCAGGTGAGTATACTTGCAATTGCAAATAGGAAACAGAAAGTGTGCTGGAGGACGGCAGCATCTTATATGACTATAGCATCAAGAATGAAATATGAGGAGAGAGGAGAAAGGGGGTTTCTCAAGGTGAGTACTTAGAGCTCCTAGCTCCAAGACAATGTGCTCTTTGTAACTGATAGAAACATGGGCCAACATAGGACTAGCAATATGTTAAATAAATATTGAAATACATAATGTAAGATGTTAAATAAATGTATGTAAGATATGTCAGATCATATATAATTTTATATGTATAAAGCCTCTCTCTCTCTCTCTCTCTCTCTATATATATATATAATATGCCACCATTGCATGGGCCCTGTGAAAGTGTAAATTAAGATTTTTATTAGCAGAGAAATTAGAGGAACAAATATCTGAACTCCATCTCATTGTACAATGTCCGTTTGTGAGTTCTGTTATAACAATTTTTTGCACAGATTTCATTTGGTGTCATTTATTTGGAGAAAACTGTTCAGGTGGGGAAAAGTTGGAGATTGTACATTGTTAAGAAATCCATGAAAATCAGAGGGAAGTAAAAGAGGAAGTTCTGCTACTAACCGGAGAAGAAAAAGATAAAAATAACCTTGAAATGTTATTTCATTTGTGTGGCAATCAAAGACCTTGTAACAGAATTTTATTTAGATGAAATTGCATAATTAGAAATTATGTAATTGTCGTTTCTCATCAGTTTTAATCTTTGAAGATTTATTTCTTCTAAGTTTTGCAGATTCATGTCACCATCATTGCTCTATGTGTTTTCTTGGAAGTAGAGTATTGATGGTTGAAATACTTGAAGAAAAAATTTGGATGACCCTTAAGTAACAAATACATAGAAGCTTTTGATCCAGTAGGGTCAGCAAGATGCCTTCCTGTACACAGGACCTATGTCTCACGGGAAAATGTTGCTATACATTTTGAAACATTTTTGGCAAAACATATTAATTTTTAATTAAGTAAATTGGTTATAGCATGTAAGTAAACAAAACTGCCTTCTCTCATCCATTAATGCTCAATTTAAATGTAAGAATTTCAAGATAAACTAATCAAGAGCAGTTTTTCTCAAATCAAGCCAACCATCAAGCTCTTTTTGAAAAATACATTTCCCTTTCTTCTTTGAGAGTAATCATTGATCTTTCATTTGTTTCTGTTTTGTGGGCACGTGGACACATAAGTGGGACTCGCAAGCCCATAGAATGTGACCATCTCACAAGGTAAAGCCTATAGATGGGACGGGGGGTGTCTCAGGGGGGGTGCATAACCCTTGGAAGAGCTTCTCTTTGCTCATCTTTGTGTTCTGAGCCCTGAAGTCATGTGTGACCAGAAGTGGAGCTAATAAGAGACATGCTTAGGACCACAAAGGATCTTACTAGCATCTTGGTTTTCCCTGGGAGTGCTCACAGCTTCAGCTTTTCCACCTGCTCTTTGTCCTAGGTCTGCTATAGAGAGTGAGGTGTGGCTGTAGGTAGGATCAGAGCGGGTGTCCTGATGCAGACATGAAGGATAAAGCACTTGATGAGTCTCCAGCAGGTGGTTCTTGTCTTGTTTCCTGACTGTAGTTCATGACTGTTGTTGGCTGAAATGTTAAGTTAGAAGGGCTGCTCAGATATTGACGTATCTTCTCTGCAGTTCCCTTGGTTTACTTGGGGGCAAGCAGGGCCCTCTTCACGCCCCAGGTCTCTTGTTCTCTCATTAGTCCAGTCTCTTCTTTTTTGTTGTTTTTTGTTTTTTAACTTTTACAGAAACTTTATTGAGAATTTCATACATGCATATAAGGTGTTTTGATCAAATCCATGCCCACTTGCTCCCCTCCAATACCTCCCATATCTCCCCATCACCTTTTTCTTTTTCTTGTTTTTCCTTCTTTCATTTATTTATTTTTATGGGGCTTTTGGGTACTCTAACATTCCCTCTTTGAAGAGGAACTCTAAAATCTTTTAAGGATTAGATACAATATCCCAATTATGTTTGACATTTTTGGTCTTTGGAACAGAGTATGTCACTAACAGTCCTAAGGACATTTTGACTTTTAGCCAAGAAACTGGCTACTTTTCTTTGGGGTCTTTTTACCCTAACTGCCTAGCCAATTCCTACCTCCTATTCTTATCACGCCATCCTCTGAAGAGGTTACCCAAATTGCCAATAGGGAATAGGGACTCAGACCACTCTGGCTTCTTCCATGCTGAACAGGGACGCAGGGTGGGGCAATTCGAGTACTCCTTCAGTGGTTTATCTAAAAGACTCCCAAATTACATAACTCTTGTCTCTAAGGGGAGAAGAAAGTCCTTGAATCATGAATAGGAGATGTGAAGGAGAAGTAAAGGCAAGATTAATTAGCATTACAAGTTCTAGACAGGGAACTAGAAAAAAGTAAGAACAGGGCAATTTTCAAATGTTCATATGAGAGTCCACTGGAATTTCTTGACAAGGGCTTCCACAAGCATCCCTCTGTTGGGTTTCTCCCCATTTTTCTTTTGACTTTCAAGGCTGGACTCTAGAATGATGGATTCAGGATTTGCTTTCAGGTATTTTGATAGCACCACGTGGAGGCAGGATCCAAGGGCTCTCAGGCAGTCTCCTGGGTTCTCAGACCCTCTGCTAGATGGAGACCAGAACTCAGCACTCTCTGGCAGTCTGCTGAGAACAGAGCTGCTACACTGATGTAGCCAATCTCTTCTTAATGCTTACGTTCCCTCGTCTGTCTGCAGATCCTCTCCTTCCACTGTATGGAATATCTGGAAAGCACATTATTTGTCTTTGTTGGCAAGCAGGGGACATGGTGATTTCTTTAAGACCTGGATCATACTATGGAGCAAAGACTTTTTTGTTGCTGTGTAACTTGGTAGGAGGTATTTGGAAAAGGAAATGGCTCATTGTAGTTTAGGAGAAAGGTTGACCTCACAGGGAGAAGGCAATCTAAAAAGTTTTGGTGAGTTGTAAACCCCTAAAATGTGACCTTGGAGGGGCTTATGAAATTCTGGTTAAAATGCTAGGTGAGTTAGTTGTTAATTGAACTTTCTTGTGCAGAACAGAAAATCTCAAATCTAAATATAACATTTCTGGATGATCACTTTCTCTGTCTTCTTCCCCAAAGAGGCTTGATGCTCCTTGCTAAGAAGATGCATGAACATTTACGAAGAAGATTCAGTCTTCTAATGCAGCTTACAGGGGTTGTTTGCTGATTGAGTGTCACTCATCATTCTTGAGTGCCAAGGTCATCAGTGGCTATCAGGACTTCAGTCTGGGATGTTTTCTTTCAAGTATTTAATCACATTCCTTTTGTCTTCAGGAACTGTAGCCCTGGTCTACTCCCACAGCTGGACATTTATCCATTCATCCATCCATCCATCCATCCATCCAGATAGCTGATATTTATTGACTATCAACTTTTGTTACTATGCTAAATTCAGAACATATACTCTCACAATTATTGAAGAACCTCAAGATCATAGCAAGACAACCCGGATCATAAATGCACCTAAAAATGGCCTCTTCTGTTCAACAGAGAAGTCAAAGTAACTCCGTGGGTCAAGTTCATAGTCTCACAGACCTCACAGCACAGGGAGAGTCTGCTGTTGTTCAGTGTTCTTTGCTGTTTGTGGTACAGTTAACACAATCAGCCTTGCCGGGAAACTTGCAACAACCAGGTCATCTCAGGAGTGCTTTTCTTCCTCCCAAACTCCCCACTTGGCTACAGACATCCAGGACTTCTAGAATGGAAACTGAGGTCATTGCATGGCTTAGGGATTTTTGAAATCCCCAGTTATCCCACAGAGATAACATAGACTTAAATCTTAAAAGGGGTGTTAATAACTGAACTTGTTTCTTTTTTTTTGGAAAAGAGGGAAGGGGGCTGAAAGGCACTGATTGCTCTAGTTGGATGAAGGATTTCTACTTAGTAAACAAAAAAAGTAAAAGGAATTTGGGATGAAGTGATAATTTCCTTCAAGGGCTACCAATCCGCTGCAAAGAACTATAGCTAAGTTTGTGATAAGACAGCAAAATGCAGATTTTTAAAGGCTTAAAACCCCCAGAAGGTTGCTCAATAGATCTGTGAGCACTGTTTATCCTGAACACTAGGGAGTGTTTCAGAAAATGTGAACGTCTCTATGTGTAGAGAGAATGGCTTTGGCTATCCATATTGAAAGTGCTCTGCAGTAGACGGTTTCCCTGTGCTTTGGGGTAATGGTCATCTACATTTCTTTCTTAGGGCCTGGTGGAGGATAGCCTTGGCCTCCCTTGGCATTTGTGAAGCCCAAGTTTCTTCCCAGACACTGTGTTTTGAGTGTGTGTGTATTCCCATTCTCTCTCTCTCTCTCTCTCTCTCTCTCTCTCTCTCTCTCCTTTCTCTCTTCTCTGTCTCACTATTTCTCTCAGTAGTATCTCAGCATTTCTGAACATCTTTATTTAGGTTGTTTTCTCTCAAAACACTAACATGAATTACATATTTTTAATGAAAAAGAAGGCAAACTTTAAAGGGATAACATCTGCTGGAAATGGGATCTAAATTGAAAACTGGTGCAGATCTAGGGAGCTCAGGAGCAGATATCAGGACAGGAAGTATGGCAAGATGCTAGTGCTGAAAGTGGTTTGAAAAACATCATGCATGATAGAAAGTACATAAATGAAATATTTTTGGAGGAGAAAAGCCAACCCTAATCTTATCTGAAGATTGACAGCAGTGTTTATTTGCTCTAGGCATAATTAATCTTGTACTATAGTCCCAGTGAGTTTTCAAAACTTAAACAATGAAGCAACCATACTTGCTGACCCTCTGAGGATTTATGCTTTCTTTAATGAGCAGCACTTCTTAATCACAAATCCTAAAATCACTAATTCCTTACGAGAAACTAGAAAACTCTGATTTCTTTTTTCACATCAGTTATTTAAAGAATTAGTGGTTTTTTTAACTGATAAAGTTCCCTTAGGTGGCCAATATTAGCTCTTCCTTTTGTTAAGAAAACTAGAGAGAGAGAGAGAGAGAGAGAGAGAGAGAGAGAGAGAGAGAGACTTTGTTTTACCCAATAAGACATGTTGTGAGGACCAAATGAGTAAACAAGTGTACAAGTGTACTGGGGAACAGTAAAGCACAGAGATGCAAGATGAAATGATGCTTATCTGACTGACAGAGCCTCAGTGAGCCATGTCATGTACTCCCTCAGTCCCAGGGGCTGGTCCTGTAGGTGGCTATATTGGGCATCTACCAGTATGGTGTTATTTCAAGGGTCCCAGAAACTCTGCTCACTGCTTTAATGGTAGAACTGCTGGTTTGGAACGAGAGACTGCCTCCAGGAAGCATCTGCTAAAAGGACTTCCCTGCACTGTAGAGATAAAAATTCACTTGCTCTACCTGATAAACCAAGCTTTCCCTAAAGAAAACCTCTCTGTGAGGGAAAGACACATAGGGTGTCCTTTTAAAGGTGGAGGCTGAGGGTAGAATGCAACATTCTAGACATAGAGCTTTCCGGGCAGAACAAGCCCTCAGTTGTGCCATGGTGAGAGATCTTGGCCATTCAGGGCCCTCATTGGAGCTCTGTGTCACATGTCTGGAGAAAAGAGGGCACAGGAGGGTAAGTATGGAAAGTGAGCGCCATGTGAAGGCCTACCTTGCCTGTGTCACAGTTAGCAGCAGCTTACTCGTGCTGGCCTGTGTGGGGCCACCCATCTCTCTGTGTCCACAATCATAAAGCACCTTTGTTTCCTTCCCGTGCACAAACATCACGCCCCGTGTCTGAGAATGTTGGGAATTTTATTGGGTCCATAAAGTTTTAGCCGTGGTCTAGTCCACCAAGGCCAAAGTAAATAAATAGAGTGTAGGGGTAACTTAAAAAATAGAAACCTGACTTAAAGAAAGAAACATTACTGAAGCTCTAACTAAAGTAAGTCTGTCACAGTGATTTTCGAGGGATCTCCGTCCCAACTTGGAGTTCTGTAAAGGGTGGATTGGAAAGTGCCCTCAAAATGTAGCCAGTGAACTCACTCTTCAGGATTCCCTGAGCAATGTCCTGTTCCATGAAGTTAGGTTAAAAGGTAGAATGATTGACAGATGATTGGCTTTAGGCCTGATAGTAACTGGGCAAAAAGCACAATGAGTAGGCGTCAGAGTCGGGCTTTCTGGGCAAATAGTAATTATAAAATTAATCACTATGGAGAATGCAGAAAAAGTCTTGTGAACCTTTTCATTTCTCTACTTTGCCAGTGTTAAAAATCCACATCATTCCAAGTTTTCCAGATAGGATCTTTGGTGTGTTGTGATAATAATATTAATTAACATCACTTGAAACCATAATACTCCGAGTGCTCTGCCATGTGCCAGGAGCTAGTCTAAGAACTTGTAATACAGTACCTAATTTACTTCTTACTGTGAATTAGCTGTTGGTGTGATCAGTCATTTTGCTAGAGAGAAGATTGGGAGACAGACCAGTTAAGTAAAGTAACTTGCCTGAGATTATACAGCTAAACTGAGAAATTGGGATGGAAAAAATATAATTAGGGTTGGCCAGGCGTGGTGGCATATACCTTTAATCCCAGCACTTGGGAGGGCAGAGGCAGGCGGATCTCTGAGTTCAAGGCCAGCCTGGTCTACACAGTG
>NW_008356258.1:4690089-4719771 GCF_000622305.1 Nannospalax galili
AGGGTTCTGTTCTTTGGACCACTCAAACCTTACAAACGAATGTCTAATGACCTCTGTGCTTAATGTGTCTTGCACCACTGTTGTCATGAATAACATCTTTGGATATCAACTATGTATGGTAGGAATACAGTTAATTAATCGTGGAAAAATCTATAGTGGGTAGAAAAAGCTTGATTCAGAATAATAGAATACAGGGCTATCCCTCCCTGAAATTAAAGGACGTACATAAAATACCTTATATGTTTTATACAATTTGTGTATGTTTGCAAAAAGCTGTTCAAAATTGAACTTTCTGGTCTGAGAGAAGAACAGAACAGTAAGAGTCTAGAAGCAATATCTTGAAATTGGAACAGTTGTTGATTCTGCATTATGTGACTATTATTCTTTTGAAGTTTCTGAAACTATATTTGGAAGACACTAACTTCTACGCTTAAGAAACTTTCTTGTTAGCTGGGGAGTCTAGACATGCAGACAAATTTAGTAAGAGGAAACTAGTAAGACAGGGGAAGACTAGAAGAGTAGTGAGTACCAATGCATGGAAGGTTGTCCTTCAATCGGTACTCACTACAGATTAGGAGAGCTGGGCAAAGTGTCCAGAAGATCAAATGGGAGACAAGCAGGAAGGAGGGAATTCCAAGAAGCAAACAGTTGGACAGAAGGCCTGATGGAGGTGGAGATCTCTGGGTGTTTTTCACAGCAGCATAAGAAGTCAGATGAAACAGAGTGTGTGCATATGTGGGCTCCGTGCAGCATGGGTGACATTACCACCAGAGGCACTGCCCAGCTTCATGTTCGTGATCCCAGTGGCTTACTAAAGTAAGTCACATGGAAGGCTGTCTGTTATTTTTACTTGAGCCTCAGAGGATTTCTGCAAACTCAAGGAATCATTTTGTTTATAAAGACAAAGTCTTATTTATAAAGATGGCCCACTGTAAAAATGGCCATAACATCTTTCCAGAAAACTGTCTGTTTTCTGTCTTGAGAGAGCCAGCCCAGAGGGTTAGGAGAAAGATTATTGCACAGAGCACAAAAAAAGGTTTATATTTTTCACCCATTCATTGAATTCCAACCATATGCTGTAAGAGTGAACACACACACACACACACACACACACACAAACACACACACGCATGCACACAAAGTATGAGGTAGGAAGTGGCAATGATAAAGTTGTGTGAGAGTTGATAAAAGCAGTCTTGCTGAGCAGTTTTTGAAAAGATTAATGTGATGGTTCCTTAGCTTTCTAACCAGGGTTAGTAGTTGGTTAACATGAGGACCTGAGTTTGGATCCCAAATACCCACATAAAAGGATGCACGTACCCCAGTAATCCCAGTGCTGAGAGATGGAGAAAGACAGACCCCTGGAGCTTGCTGGTCAGCTAATCTGACCAAATTGCTGAGCTCCAGGCTCGGTGAGAAACCCTGTCTCAGAAAACAAGGTGGAGAATGATGTTGACCTCTGGCCTCCTCCCCTGACCCCACACACATGCACTTTCCACCTGTAACCTGCATGCATATATGCACAAATACCCTTCACACACCTCTCAGCACACGAAGAAGTGACAGGCAACAGGGTGGGGTGTGAATAACCCCTACTGGACTGCAACATGAGTTGTGTCCCTCTGGCCATTTCTCTGTGAGGTCAGTGACTGGGAAGAGGGTCTCAGGACCTCATTGGCACGCCATGCCCTGCCTCTGTCATAGCCCCTCCCTGAGCACTCACTTCAGTGTGAGTGATGTCCCCTAGGTGTCCTGCACTCCAGTCCTGTTCAGCACCCTCAGCTTCTCACTCTCCTTCACAGAGACTGTTATGCTAGAAGTGATGTTTTATCTGGCATTGGTTTATTCTGAGTGGAGGAATAGTAGAGAGGTCTAAGTACTATTGTCTTAACTGCTTTCATTCTTCAGAAGAATTTATTTAGCATTAGTAATGAACGAAAACATTTTTTGTGGCCTATTGTCTTTATATTTATCCAAGTCAATGTACTTTCCACAGATAAACACATCCAGGACCAGGACCTAAGTGTGCTGAATATGGTTTTTACTTCTCCTTCATCCAAGATGAGATAATCAAAATAATACTGGTTGTAGAACTCCCTCAGACATCCTGCCATGAGCTTTATTTTTCTATGTCTCTTCCTAAAACAGCCTGACTGAGCTGGCCCTCTAAAGGAGGCCCTTAGAGACATTTGGTAATAAATCTGAGTATAACAACGTGGATAGACAATGGAAAGGTCAGAAGGGACCTCTTTGGTCCCTGCTTGCAGCCCTGAAGCTGAAAGATTTAAGAGTATTTTAAGCCTTAGAGGGGAAGATGCCAGTGTTCCTTACATACTGCAAGACGGAAGAACAAATGTCTAAAAAGCATGAGGGCAGGTAACCTGGTTGACATGTGGCAGCTATGCCTGCTGGTCTGCAGTGCTGTTCTTCACTCCCATCATCTGTACCATGTATGCTCTGGGTTGGGCTCTGTGGAAGCAGATGTGACAGAATGCAGTACATAGGCTGGTAGCTATACATCAATACTTTAGAAGATGCTGGAAGGAAGTGGGCAGAGGGAGAATTCAGACGGTGATGCAGGCCTGACAAGACAGGAACCTTTCCAGTGGGAAGCCCTGGAATGAGTGTCGTCCATCAGTGCTGTACCAGGCCAGGCTGCACTAGCCATTCCTTACCTGACCCACTCAGGTAAGAGCATGATCCTGCATAAAGCAGCTCTGCACTGAGACCCACCTTAAAGGAGCTGAAGGCTGCCTGATAACCATCCATCCCACAGCTGGAGGTGAGTCCTTATCTCCAAGTTGATCATGGCATTTGCAATAACAGTACCTACCTTGTAGGGTCATTGTAAGGATTAAGTTATATGCAGAATTGTAGAAGAGTGCTTGCTGCTGTTATTATGTGTGCATGCATGTGTGCAGTGCCTGTGTCCTAGGGCATGAAGATAGAAAGATGATGTTTAGAATGTAATATGTTAATTAAGTACATCTCTGTGTCAATCAGCTTCCATCACTGTGTTTAATTAGCTAAGATAACTTACATGGATGAAAGGGTTTCAATCCATGGTCTGCTGGGTCCTGTTGTTTTGGGCCTTGAGTATGGGAGGAGAACATGGCAGAACAGGCCTGCTCACATCATGGCAACCAAGAAGTTAAGAAAGAGAGGAAGAAGTTGGGTCCAGGACCCCAGTGTCTCCTTCATAGGTACCTCCTAATTACCTAACTTCCTCCCACTAGACTCGGTCTTTTTTTTAAAAAAAATTATTTTATGTGTATGAGTGTTATGCCTGCATGTGTGTAAGTGCACACATGTCGTGCAGTGCCCACAGAGGTCAGAAGAGGGTGTCAGAACCCCTGGAACTAGAGTTACTGATGGAGCTACTACCATGTGGGTGCTGGAATTTGCACTCAGGTCTTCTGCAAGAGCAGTCAATGCTCTTAACTGCTGAGCCATCTATCTAGCCCCTAGACTCTGCTTTCTAAAGGCTCTACCACCTCCCAGTTAGTGTCACAGGACAGAGACCAGGATTTGAACACATGGGCCTTTGAGGGCTATTCAAGATCGAAGCTGTAGAAACAGCCTTCCTTTTGCAATTGCTTATTCCCTTGCCCGAAGTTCATGGGTTATTTATGGGTTACCATGTTATGTAATTCAGATAGCCTTGAGTTCTTTGCTTTGTGCGTAGTATGAATGTTACAAATCCTTTGAATCACACTGGGTGACCTTGTGAACTTGGCCTATTTTTCCTACTAGAGGGTAGCAAGCGGTTATCACAGAACGGAAGGATCTAAGCCGAGCTAACTGAAGTATGGTTCCGGTTGGAGCCCCAAGGGAAGGTTGACCAAACTTCAAACGGAGGTAAAAGTCTACTGTGCGTTGAATCCTCTCTTCAGTTTCTGGGGAGGCAGGGGCTCTTCAGGAATAGTTTTCAGTTAGCAGAACATAGAAGGCCCTGCTTAACTCTCTAGGAAGGTTGCTCCTAAATTCCAGACTGTAACCCAAGTCTCTCAAAGGCTTGTGTCAAATGCTGTGGGTCCCATGAGCAAAAATGCTTATCTTTTGAAACAAATGAGGGTTAAATTTTCAGACTGAATTGTGTAGAAAAGAGCTTTCTTTTGCTCATGAAGAATACAGGAGATACTTGTTTCCTGGGAATTTGTATCTGAACTCTGAGAGTTACTGAAGGCTTTAATGGGAATGGAATCCAAAGAGATGAGTCTGAGGAGACTATAAAGAACATAAATATTTTGAAGATGTGAGAAGAGAGGAGAGGAGAGGAGAAAAGAAGACAGGAGGGGACAGGAGAGAGGGAAGAGGAGGAGCTCACAGGTTGGTGCAAAAGGGTGACTGTGGTAATACAAGGAATCAGGTATTTGTATTCCTAGAACTTTGCATAGCACCTGGCACACAGTGGATCTCAAAAAGTTCAAGTTAAACTGAGGACAGCCACCCAGGGAATGGGTAGAAATGGATAGGGACAAAGGTAAGGATTAAAGACGGGACTGCAAGCCAGGGATAAGAGGTCAAAGGAGGGCACAACTGTTGACCTAGAAGTGGCCCAATAAAATTTGAGGTGCATTATGTAGATCTGTATATGCTATGTTATGTAGATTTGTGTATTGGAACATATATTCTTAGATCCTAGTTAGTTCTTCCTAATATTTTAAAGATGCTGTCATTCATTTATTTGTTTGTTTATATGATGGTGCTGACAATTAAACTCAGGGCCTCATCCAGGTTAGGCAAATGCTCTACCACTGAGCTACATCCGTGTCCAGGCCGTTTTCTTTCTGATCATTGGCACAACCACACTATAACTGAACCCTGCTGTGTGAACCTTGCTGTTTTCTTTGTGTTTGTGGTTGAGAACTGGCACCACATAATTGCCCAAATGGTGGCACTTAACTTTAATATGCCGATAAGTGTGTCTGGCTGTTGTCACCCACTCCTAATATCAAAGTTACAGAATCATTTCTCACCCATTGCTGTTAGCAGAAGACTGTATCCAAGAGTCTGAACTGAAAATTCCCGAAGGATGAAATTGTCCTTCATGATTTAAAAGAAATTCTAAAATGAAATATCTTTATGATAATAACGAAAAGCGGGGCCTCGCTCTTCCTCTCTCTCCCCTCTCTCTTTCTTCCCTGACAAAAAGCTGACTTGTGTTGGTTCTGAGATGTTTTTATTTTTGGTATTACCAGTTAAGCTTGTGTATTAAAGTGTCACAGTGAAATCTGGAAAATATATTTTACATAACCCCTTTCTTAATGTGCTTACTGGAAAGAAGAAACAAGGGGCTACATTTGTAAAATGTTGAGGTGTTGAGGCAGCACAAGTCTTTTCCTATCCTAGAATAGTTTGGGAGTTAAGGCTCTAGAAATACACAGAATCTTGATCTAACTAACATGTTAGGGAACACCAAAGAAACAAAGAAATGTGTATTCAGAGTGTGTATGCCAAATTACTTTAGCTGGTTTCAAAGGCGACATTTGTAGTGAAATTTGCACTTGGAAGGAATTTTCATAGAGCAGTACTGCCATGTTTATTTGCCAGGCAATAAAATGAAATAATATTTCAGACTGTTGAATTGTTGAGAGTCAATGAGAAAAGAAAAAGATGGGTTTAAAATGTAAACGAGGGACTGGAGTGGTTAAGAGCACCGGCTGCTCTTACAGAGGACCTGGGCTTGGTTCCAGCACCCATGACCCAACAACTGGTTAACAACCATCCATAACCTAATACCCAGAGATCCGATGCCCTCTTCTGCCCTCCATGGGCATTGAATGACACAGGCACACTTACATCAGGCAAAACACTCATACATGTAAAATAAAAGCAAATAGATCCCAAAAAATTTAATGTAAATGGTATAAATGGTGTTGGAGCTCATTGTTTTGGGGAATGCTTGCAGTTACTAGAATACAGGGCAAGGTTGCAGATTCAGCTGATCATGTGGTGAACAGTGGCACCAGTATGCTGAGCTCAGGTGTTGTGGCCTGGCATCTGTTTGTATTATAGAGCCACTCTGTGAGTAGTGTTTGGTTTGTATGTATTAATGTTGTATGGTTCTTTCCATTAGAATTGAGGCTATACTAAAATGTATAGATGCAAACCACAACGCCAGCTACTTTGTCTGTTTATCATTGTACCCCAGCACCTTTTACAGTGCACGCCACACAAGAGATACACGCTAAGAGCCCTTTGGCGTAAATATATTTGAATTTTACTGCTTTTGTGCTTTTGCTATATTTAATTGGCAGATTTTTTGTTGTTTTATTATTGCATAAGCGCTTTGTTTTAATAACTTTGTTTAGTTTTATGTTGTGCCTACTTAAATGAGATGAAAAGTAGTTCAATTCAACAAGAGTATGATAGTGTTTTTATTGTTGTGTATATTTTGCTCTGGGTCGGCTAGTGCTACAGTGGGTTAGGTGTGATCAAGTTGCAAACTCTGTGTTAAGTGTGTGCTAGTGCTATAGGAGAAGTGAAGCAGAAAAGTGGAACCGAGAGAGAGAGAGAGAGAGAGAGAGAGAGAGAGAGAGAGAGAGAGACAGAGAGAAGGAGAGTGATTGGAAATGAAGCCAGAATTATGAATGTCAGGAATTTTCTGCAGTCCAACACGATTGTTACTAGAGTACGTTGAAAAGTGGCCCCTTGGAAAACCTGTGCACCCAGAATTGTCAGTATGATTCTGTGAGAGAAAAACGTCATGAGGGGTTGGGGAGATGGCTCAGTGAGTAAGAGTATTTGCTTTACAAGCACGACAGCTTGAGTCTGAATCCCAGGGACCCATATTAAAAGCCAGGTGTGACTATGTGCGTGCTTGTAACCCCAGCACTATGTTTGGGTGGCCAGGTGAAGACAGGAGGATTCCTGGGGCTTGCTGGCTGCCAGCATAGCTCCAAGTTCACTGAGACCTCCCTCAAGAGAGTAAGGCAGAGGGTGACAGAGCAGGACACCCAACGTCTTCCTCTGGCTTCCACATGTGTGTGCATAACACACACGCACGCACACACACACACAAAACACACAAAAACACACAAACACACACACACACAATAAGGATTTGAGATAAAATTATCCTGGATCATGGTGGTCCTGAATCTGCATCGAGGCATCCTTCTGAGACAGAAAAGATGACACAGTGCCTAAGAGCAGGAAGGCCATGTGCGGAGGACATGGAGAGCTGCATTCACAAGCCAAGAATAAGCAAGACTGCATACAGAGTTCAGAAGCAAGAGAGGCACACCAAAGATTCTCCTGAAAGCCTTCAGAAGGGGCCAGGCCTGCTGGCACTTTGATTTCAGTGTCTGGCCTCTGGCTTTGCAAGAGAGTGGACACAAGTCTGTTCATTTAAGCCACTGAGTCTGTGGTAAGGTTTCACAGCCCTAGAAAATGAATGCAAACAGACAGTGCACCGCTTTAGACTCATGAGACAGTTATGAGGAGATGCTTTGCTTTCTTACAGGATTTTTATTTTAGAGTGTCTCCTAAATGAATTGACATCCTAGAAAATAAGTTCAACATCAAGAGCTTGAGAAGCGGACAGCGTACCGACAGTTTCAGCTCCCACAAAACACATTTCGCACAGTCTGGACTTTCTTCTTCCATCCAGAGCTTTGGTTACCGTCACATGCCTGTTCTCTCTTCCTCCAAACATGCATGTGCTCATGTATGCATGCACCCTGTGGTCAGGGTTGTGGTCTCCTTCTCCACTGAAGGTAAAGGAGGGGCAAAATGACATGACTTTCCTTAAGAAAATTTTTTCAAATGGTTGCTGCTAACACAAAATTCAATGCTAGATTCATATGTACACAAGCACCACAGTACCACAAGCCACTCACTGATTGACATGATATTGTGTCCTGTGTTCTACAATCACAAATCTCCTCCTGTGTGCAATGAAAGCTTTTTAATACAGCTGCCCAGAAGTTAAAAATGAAGAGTACATTTTTCTTTTAATAGATGTCTTTAAAACCTAATTTAAAAATATTTCCAAATATGCACAGAGTACCTAAAATATCAAATAATCATTGAATAAGTGCTCCATCCATGAATTTTTATTCCCTGCAGGAAGGGTCATAAATCAGCTCAGCATGGGTCCTTGCAATCTTCTCTTGAGAGACCTGTGCATTCTTTTCCTGTCACAATGGCTAGAAAAGACCCTTTATATTCACCATCCCAAAGAAAGCCTTGGGTTTAGAAATGCTAGCGTTTTCATCTGCTTAAATCCGAGTGGCCTCTGAAGGGTGGAGTGGGGGTATTACTTTTCATTTCAACCATTCAAAAGAATTAGTTTTCCAGAGGAGCATTTGTTCCTATAATAAACCTAACTAGACCTACTTATTCACTTGAGAGAAAAAAAAGAGAGAACTGGGAAGAGCCAAGAATCTGTCAGCCCCATAACAGTGGTTGCCCAAGCTCTGGCATTGAACTTGGAGGTTTCTGCGGGGTCCACAGACTAGTCTCATAAGAAGCAAAGCTGGCATGCGAAGCCCTCAGCCTGGTGGTGGCGCCTTGTGCTCTGCAGTCAGGGCCAGGAGCTTTCAGCTCTGAGCTTCAATCACCAGTTGGGTCAGTTTCCAAGGTCCAAGCGTTTGCTTCTCCACCAGGCAGATTATGTTATAATGAACCAGTACTCTGTAGAGTACAAGTCTTACAGGAGCTTCTTAAGGAAATTGCCTCCTAAAGTTGGGTATATCTTCAACAAGGTTTTCAGTGGATTGGTAAGCTTGGTATTTGGGCAACTTTGGTGTTGCAGACATTGGTAAAATGCTATTTTCATGTGATATTTTCCTATGCTTTGTTCCTACACAAGGAGGCCCCATGTAGTGACACAAAAGGCTTAAGAGAGTGCTCCAAGTAGGCTTAGCTCATATGCCCTTTCACTTTCTAGCTGTATGATGGTAGGGAAGGGATTTCCTGTACAGGCTGAGGACCCTTGACCAAGTGTTTCAGAGTTCCGTTGGATTTCCAAATACTTGTCCAGGCTTTACTGGTTGGACTGAGTAACACTAAATATGATTTTTAAAAACATTCTAAATTCAAATCCAAAATCTTAAAATTCAAAAGTTTATGAACAGTGGAGTTTGAACTTCTGGTGTAGGGATGCTCACCCTGTCTCTTACTCTCTGTTCCTTCAGCTATAGAACGAGTAGACTACAGCATTCAGAGTTGATGCTTGGGATTAAGTGAGATAATGCAAGTCAGGTGTCTAACCCGGGGCCTGCTACAAGGAGGTTCTCCTCACGAAAGCACTACAGGTAACTATGCTTCCTCCACACTCCACCTAAAGGAGTAGCCCCCAGTGCTTACTAAGCTCCATCTGTTGACCCTGGCATACTTGAATATCATTTTAGTTTTAGACTCACCTAATATTTGTTTTGTTTGTTTTTTTTAAATATTTTACTAGTTTTATTTTATGTGTATGAGTATATTGATTGCATGTGTGTAAGTGCACCCATGCCATGCAATGCCTTTGGAGGGCAGAAGAGGGAATTGAATTCCCTTGATACTGGAGTTATGGATGGTTGTTAGCTGCCATGTGAGTGCTGGGAATCGAACCTGGGTCCTCTGCAAGGGCAGCCAGTGCTCTTAACCATGGAGCCATCTCTCTAGCCCGTTACTTATTTTTAGTTTTTATTTTCGAGACAGGCTCTCAACTATGTAGCCCTGGCTGACCTGGAATTCATTATGTGGACCAGGCTGGCCTCAAACTTGGAGAAATCTGCTTGCTTCTACCTCTCCAATGCTAGGATTAAAGCTGTGAGCTACTACATCCAGTTAAGATTTGTTTTTGTTTTTGCTTTCTTAGTTTTTATTCACAGTCATAAACTAACTCTGCAATCCAGCTAGACTTGGAGGGGAGTAAGGAAAATACGGAGCCCAAGAAACTGCACCTAGAGCACAAAGATTATGAAACATTGCGTGTGGATGGGGCGAAGGGTGCTCTTCTGAGCCACGGAAGGAAAGGTCTGGTGGTGAAGATGCACACAACTCAGAAGCATTAGCATTGCCCACGTTTGGCAGGGGTGATCTTCTTGCTGGTTTTGCAGTTCTTATCCCAACCCTCTCCATTTGCTCATGCCTTCTTTCATCTTGCCAAAGATCGCATGCTTGCCATCCAACCACTGTGTCTTAGCAGTGTGGATGAAATCCTGGGACCATTTGTGCTTGGTGCAGCATTGGTCATGGACAAGGTACCAGGATGAAGGTCTCATCCTCACATTTCTCCCTGTAGATGAACTTGTTACCAGTGCCATTGTAGTACATGAAGGCACCACCTAGGTACATGAGTCCTGGAGTAATTCTGTGAAAGGAGGACCTCTTATAACCAAATCCTTTCTCTCTAGTGTTCAGAGCACGGAAGTTTGCTACTATCTCTGGAACTTCGCCTGCAGACAGCTCAAAGGATACACAGCCATTGAACACAATGTAGAAGAACAGGATGGGGTTCACAATGCTGTAGCAAGCGGACACAGGGGACAGCAGCATCTGCCTAAGATTTGTTTCGGCTGTAAGCATTAGAGGACCTAGATTTCAAACTGTTTAAGCAGGACAGGAATCCCTTTCTGATAGAAGATTTATGCAAGACAGCACAGGTCATCTTTTTGCTCGAGTCCTGGGTGACCTAGGCAAGTTCTGAGTTGCTTTTCTGTCACACAAGACTTTTATCCCAAGTTATGACATGTTCGTGACTGTTTCAGGTTCAGCCAGAACAGAGCAGGTAATCAACATGTCCCCAGTCTAACTACAAGGATAGAGGAGTGTTAAAGAAAAAAATAGGCAAGTTTTTCAAAAAACATAAAAGCCGTTACACTTTCTATTCGCTGGCTAGAGCTGAGGCATATGGCCACTTCTAACTGCAAGATGGGCAGGTGTGTGTTCAGCTGACAGCCAAGATTTCTGTTACTGTGGAAGAAGTGTGGGTGAATGAAACTCAGCCACAGCCCTGTGGTTGTGAACTCAGTGCTGTCGGTACAGGTGTTTCCACCCTGTGTGTACTCAGATAGGCTGTTCTGGACATAGTCACTGACGGCGAAGCCTGCTCTGTCTCCTGACTGTCGCTGGCTGAAAACGGGGTTGCAAGATGGTTTCCTTGTCCCCCTTTATTCACGTTTTGGGTTCTCTTAAAAATCTCCCACCCCAATATTCCTATTAATAATCCACAGCGATGTCATTGGTACCTGTTGGTTTTGCTTGCTGACGGTTTCACTCCCTTTTCTTTTTCTTGAGCTCCTTTTCCTTAGGAAGCCACTCCTCCTTTGCTACATGTGGTTTGGGAGTACGGGGTGGGGTGATTTTTAGCATTCTGCTGGGACAGCAAATCACAGTCCCCCCGTGGGACTGCTACTCAGTGCTTTGCCATAGATTGGCTTAAAATAGGCCCAGTAGGCTTTTTCAGGGAGTATAGAAATGCATACTGGGCCAAAGAGCTCTCTCCTGACTTCAGGCAGGGATGCTAAACTGAAATTGGATAAGCTGGGAGCTGTCTTTAGCCATGTTACTCTACAACATAGGCATGCATATTTTAACATGCCTGCATGCACGCGTGTGAGCACACTCACACACGTGCATATGTAGAAGAAGACTGTCTTCATCAAAGCAAGACAGCGAAGGACAGAGATAAGAAATAAAGATAATGAGCGAGTGATCTTTGATAATACTCCTTCAGTTCTTTGGAGCCTTGAAGGCCAATACACCCCTAGCACCTCAGTTTTATATCTCTGAATTCTTTTGCTTCATCCTGAGTTGGGTTTCTGTCGTCATGACTGAGAGAAACTTGCATGCGCCTGTCATTCAAAATCCACAGGCAGCAGAGCTCCGGACCTGGAAGTGTCGCAGTGTAACTGACAGGGCAACTTCACTTGCCACTGCAGTGAGGAAGGCTACCTGAGAATTGTCAGGCTTTTCGTCAGAACAGAGGACAAAGCATTTCCTTACATAAAACACAATGCAATCAACAGCACTCTGCTGTGTATATAAAAATATGTGATCGGTTATTGGCAAATAGCTACGGGCAGGAAAATGCCGTTCTATACAGTTGGCATCTAGTGTAGATTGTATTTCCACATTTAAGTGTACTCTCAAAGGTAATACCATATGACTTGTGGTCACTGCAGAGCTGATTGGGTTGCCAACTTTAAATTTTTAAAACTGTTCCTATCAGGAGCTTTCTGGCAGTTGATTGCAGTGCAAGCTGGGGTTGTGTTACTAGCTAGCTGATCTGCTAAAGGACAGCAGCTGAGGTTCAAAGGAAGGTGTCAGTCAAGAAAATAACTGTGCCCTGAACTTGGTCTTGTTTTGATTAAGCAAACATTCACAAGGGTGGTGGAAGAACACTGATAATGGTTGTTATTGAAAGTAGCTTTTGAAAGGTAAAAGCTTGGTTTTTAAATGCTTCTGACCTATTTTTGCATACATCTATGAGCGTGCTTTGATTCCCCCTCTTCTTTTTCTATTCTTTCTTTAGTCCTTCCAAATTTCCTTTCACAATCTCTAGGTTGGAGTCCAGAGTAGAGCCAAATGCTGGCATGCATCCCAGCCTGAGGCCATCACATGGATTCTGCTGCTTGAGTTGGATTTCTCCCATCCCAGATAACTAGGCTGTGCTGCTGGGGACACATGAGGTACACGGACATCTGTGAGAGATGGCCCCTCAGTCCTCTCCTGGGACCACTGTGTGGTCAGTTGAGACCATCAGCATTGGCCTTGGAAGGTGGCATAGTCTATCAGTGGAAAGAACTCTTGCTTAGGCTAAGGAGCTGGATTCTGGTCTTCAGTTCTGTGTGGTCCTGGGGAGATCCCTAACATTCTCCAAGCATCTATTTTCTCATCTATTAAGTGACAAGATTGGAATATGTAATGCTCCATTTTCCAACATTCATGATTCAGAAGACTCAATTTCGTCCAAGGCACATACAATCCCACTTAATAAAGTTCATGTTATGATAGGATTCCTCTCTACACTTGTAAAAGAAAATAAAAATAGATATTTTGTTTACAGTTGTAAGAACAGAATGGGACTGCCTTTGGTGTCATTCCAGCATTGGTTTAGGAAGCATTAGCAGAGAAGTGTAATGAATTGAGGCCTCAACCTGACCTTTCATTGTAAATAGGGTGTGACTGGTCCCCTTCCGTTCAAGCATCTTGAAAGTATCACACAGCAGCAGAGTGCAGTGAGAATTCAGTGCAAATCAGTGAACTCCATGGCAGGAAGAGTTCCACAACTCTCTAGTCAAGCGTGTCACTGTGATGCCTAGTGAGGTTCCTGCCCCAAACATCCCCCTAGTTATCACTGTAAGGCGCCACAGTCACCCCGGCTCTTCGTACATCATTGAGTACACGCATATAGATGGAAACTGTTGGATAATTCAACACCCTTTGTGGTTACGTTTAGAGACTTTACAGAAAAGACAAAGCTAAATAGCTAAATGAGATCTTTCATTTACAAACTGTTGAAAAAAGTCCATGCTACCCTGCAACCTAATTCTCATAGCTAGAAATCTCAGTGTGGTGTAAGCGCTCAAGGTGACTTTGTTTGTTTGGAATGCTGCAAACAATATGCTGGAATGCAGTAGGTTTGATAGTTTAAAAAGCAACACATTTGTTACGTTTCATATAGAAATTAGAACAGATTTAATATAGTCCTTTAATATTAGTTCTCTTTCATTTGTATTCTAGTGATTTTAAAAGATTGGAGGATGATAAGCCAATTACAGTCAGGGTGCAGGGAACAAGGTAGTGAGTCTGTAACACTGAGTCCTGCAATAGGAACTTATCTGGCCTGGCAGGAAAAAAAAATTAGTTGAAAACTGTCATATTAATCTTGGTTGTCAAATTGGCTGGATCTGGAGTCAACTAAAAGGCCAGTTGCTTGGAATTCCTTGAGGGACTTCTTGATTAGATTAACTGAGGTGGGAAGGCCCAGCCATTGTGGTTGGTACCATTCCCTGGGTTTGGATCCTGGACTGTACAAGTATAGAGAACGGGCTGAGCACAGTAAGCATGCATGCATTCATTCATTTCTCTCTGCTCTTGACTATGGATGGGATGTGGTTAAATGCTTCACGTTCTTGTCACTTTGACTTCCCAACAATGAGGGACTGTACCCAGGAGCTGTAAGAGTAGTAGGTTTGATAGTTTAAGAAGCAACACAAATAAATAAACCCCTTTTCCCCTAAGTTGCTTTTTGTCAGGGTGTTTTATTGCAGCAATAGAAACAAAACTAAGCCAAGGATGAGCTAAAAGAATGTTTGTGAAGTGAGATAACACCAACCTGAGCTAACTAATTACCAGAGACTCGCTAAACCTTAAAATGTATCAATGTGTTGTTTTTATCAGTAGAATCATCACACACACACCGAACTTTAGTCTTATTAGGAAAGCTATGCATATTCATTGCAAAGGAAATTGGAATATTTAAGTAGGTGTAAACCACATTCCCCTGTGAAAAAAGAGTCAGGCATCTCAGAGTTATCCTGATAACCAAATGAAAGGACATAAGTAGAAAGCAGTTCCAGCAGCATCTAGCCTCGGGCAAACAATTTATATGAATGTTAGCTCTGATTCAATATAGCCCTTTGATATTAGTTCCTCTTGTTTTCACATAGTTTCTTAGAGATCTCTTGGATGTCCTCTTCTAACTGTTCCTCTATCACTATAAATGGCATTATAATGTTTTAAAGTTCTTTAGGTTAAAGAAAATATCCTTTTTCTCTGAACTCACAGGTCAACCCAGTGCATTAAATAATCTACGTGGTCCTACCTAGATTACTTATCTAGAAGTTAGTCACTCAGCAACTCCAATTCTACCACCCTGTTCAAGGCATAAGCACCTGTCATGATCTGCTTGGTTGTCAAATTGATACACCTGGGAAGAAGGAACCACAATTGAGGAATTTCCTCTATTAAATGGAGTCTCTCTCTCTCTCTCTCTCTCTCTCTCTCTCTCTCTCTCTCTTTCTTGATTGTTGAATGATGTGCAAGTCTCAGTCCACTGTGGGTGGTGCCACCCCTGGGCAGATGGTTGAGGGCTCTATAGGAAAGCAGCCTTTGCACAGGCCAAGTAAGCAGCATTTCTTTGTGGTCTCTGCTTCGGTTCCTGCTTCCAGGCTTCTGTCCTGCTTAAGCGCCTGCTCTGGCTTCCCTCAGTGATGGACTATCACGTGGAAGAGTAAGATGAAATAAACTCTTTCCTCCTCAAGATGTTTTTGGTCACAGCAACAGAGAAGCAAGCTAAAATGGCATCCCAGATCTCAACTATAACGATGGCCTTTGAACCAGTCTTTCTGCCTCTACTTATACCTCACAGGCGATTTTTCCAGAGAAGCCAAAATCTGCCTCTTTCCTGTTCAAAACCCTCTAAGTATTCACAAAAGACCAAGAACCTTGGCAACCAGGAATCTCACTGCCTACCAGGGTGGCACAAGCTCCTTTCCTTCAGCCTGGAGATCTTGCTGCTGTGCCTTGAACATGCCTTCTAGGATCTTCTAGTCTGTGAACTTCGTTCCACAGGGGGAAGAGAAACCTGTTCCTTATATGTCTTGGCCCAAATCTCCTCAAAGAATTCTTCCTTGACTACATTACTAACAATAGTCCTTTACTACACAACTTAATTCTTAACTCTACACAGTACTTATCCTTGACATACTTATTGGTTCCCTAGCCTTCTAGATTATACACTCTGGATGGTTCTTGACTGCCCAGTACCTGGAACAGTGTGAGCATAGACTGTCTCCATACTTATTTGTGAATGGATGAACTAATTAACCCCCTCTATAACCATACCATAAACTTTTATCATATTGTACATTATGTGGTAGGTCACCTTAGCACTTTACTTATAACCCTTTACCGAATAGTGTGCATTTTGCCTATTGCTAGTAAAGAATCATTCATGACCTCCTCCTCCTCCTCCTCCTCCTCCTCCTCATCCTCCTCCTCCTTCCTTCTTCCCCTTTCTTTTTTCAGACACCATCTCACTGTGTGATCTCAGCTGACCTGGAACTCGCTATGTAAACCATCTCAGTCTGGCCTCAGTCTCACAGTGATCTCCCTGTCTCTGCTCCCCGGAGTGCTGGGATTAAAGACCTGTACCACCATGCCTGGCCAATGACCCTCTTGTTTTTTGTTTTTTTTTTTTGTATGTTTGTGTATATGTGTACATTTTCATTCGTATGTAGGTGCAGCTGTACGTGTGTGAATGCTAGAGATCAACCTCAGTTGTTGTTTCTTAGATACCATCCAGCAAGTCCCAGCGATCTACCTAGCTCAGTGCTGGGATTACAAGGGCAAACCTCCAAATCTGGCTTTTTTATGTAGGTTCTAAGGATTGAATTTAGGTCCTCTGGCTCACAGGACAAGCCCTTTACAGACTGAGCTATGAGCTCAGCCCTATGTCACTTTTAATTGTGTCAAAGCTCTTCACATATACATGCATGAACAATAATTAATTGAACTGATTTCTCACTCATGAAACTTGAGGCTGAGTTGAATTTTTTCTTATTATAAAAACTATTGGCAAAAATTACTGACATGATGTTTTCAGGGTGATTCTAAGTTACCACAAGATAATTGTTCTAGTTACTTTCTATTCCTGTGACAAAACACTCTGACCAAAACTAACTTGGGAAGGAAAGAGTTTATTTTATCTCACATCTCCCAGGTCACAGTACATCACGGAGGGAAGTCAGGGTAGCAACTCAGGGATAGAACCTGGGGCCAAGAGTTGAAGCACAGACCATGGAGGAATGCTTGCTGGTTTGCTCCATTGGCCTATGTTCAGCTTGCTTACAACACAGGCCCACCTGCCCATGAGTGGCACTGCCCACAATAGACTGGGCCCTCCCACATCACTTACCAGTCAAGAAAATGCCCCACAGACAAGGCTAAAGTCCAATCCAGTGGAGAAAATTCCTCAGCTGAGGTTTCGTATCCTGGTGTGTCAAGTTGACAGCTGAAGCTATCCAGCACAATAATTATTGGAAATGAAAGGGCATCTCAGGTACATTCACTTTTAGGTTTTTTTGTTTTTGGTCTTTTTGAGATAGGGTCTCTCTGTAGCCCCAGATGTCCTGGAGCTTACTATATAGACCATACTAGCCTTGAACTCACAGAGATCTGCCTGCCTCTGCCTCCCAAGTGCTGGGATTAAAAGCATGCGCCACCAAGCCCAACTCACTTTTAGGATTTTATGCTAATACAAAAACATCAGATCATCATTTGGAGTAGTTATACCAATTTTTGTCCCCTTGTCTGTGTAGCAGCAATCTGAGTATATGAAATCCTTAGGTCTTGTTTAGGAAGATTATGGAGGCAGGGAACAGGGTTTCAATGTTAACCTTGAACAGTACCCAAGAAAAGGGTAGAACGCTCAGTATTTCTGTTATTTGTGGTGGGAAATCTGGGCTGGAAATCATTTGAACTCAAAGCCTGAATGCAATAGCCTAGGACTGTTGACCTGAAAACAGTGCCAAGACTGACATCCGTCTCATGTCAGTCAGGTGCAGTGGCCTACTTCTCTTACCACTGGCTAACGCCTGGAAGATAAATCACTTACAAAAGCCCAGTGGATCTGGCCTGATGTGGGATGGCTACATCACCAGAATTTGTATAAGGAGTAATGAGAGATCTCCCAGGAAACCTTGCAGAGTCTTGGGGGTTCCTGAGCATAGACAGAAGGAGCAGAACATTGCTGGATACATGTCCAGGTGGCTCAGTCTGGCCTATGCTTTTGCCCAGGACACTCAAGACCAAAAAAATACAGATCTCATGATTCCCTCATCTTCACAAAGAAGTAATACTCAAGTCCCCAAACTATAGAACTTAGAGATAAAGTAAATGAATGCAACTTACAGAAATTTATCCATGAAGCCTTGGGTCTAGCTTCTCAGTAACACAATCTTTCTTGCTCCCTGACCACTGACCCCCAGGAAGTTCTGAAGGGCACACCATAGACCCTCTGGAATATCACATTTTGGGGGCTCTGCTTTCTGAGAACTGAGTTGCAGAAAATTCTATATATATATATAAGAGTTCTTATAATTTGAACTCTGGGCACTGAACACTAGAGGCATCTGCCGCAGCACCAGGGGACTGCCAGCACTCCCCTCAGGATGGCTGCTTCCATTCACACTTCTATCACAAGTCTACTATGGTAAATCAGTGTGGCACTACAGAAACGCATGTTAAGAAAAACTCAAGCACAAAAGGCCACAAATGGCCAAGGTATACAGAATGACTCTGCAGTGTGGGTCCCTGGACAGGCCTCTTATGTTGAACTTCACACACAGGGCTCAGGGGTCATTTTGGAAGAGAGGGGAGAAAGAGTGTAAGAGCCAGGGAGGAGGGGCATGACAATAAGGAAACAGGGTCTTACAGGGTCCTGGGACCTTGCACATATGAACCTACAGCAATGGTGTCAGCATGCACAAGACCCATGCAAACTCAATCAGACAAAAACCCAGCATAGAACTGGGGAAATGGGCAGCAGTTCCCAATCTTAGCCAAAGAACTATTGGCAGCTGATCAATGCTAGGTGAGGTGGGAGAGCTGATTTTCTTTAAGGGAGGGACTGTAGATAGGCTGTCTAGATCCCAGTGGATGGAGTTGGACTGAGGAATGTTTGGGTACACTGACTTGAATTGCTAGGCCTTAACATATATACCAGAATGCACGAAATCTGGTGCAGGGCGGGGGGGGGGGGGATACAGATAGGGAAGGGGTTATTAAGATGTTTTGTATGAAAAGCACAAAAATCCAATAAAAATATAGATGAAAAAAACTCAGTCACCCCTGGATGGGCATTTCTTATGTTAGCATCTGCTGGGACCAACTGGATCACCAGAGCCCAAGGTCTGTGTTTCCAGCACCCCAGGGTTGCAGTCACCTCAAACTCACATATCCCAGAGAGCACTGGGAGCTTTGCCTCTTAGGGCTCACCATCAAGGCCTAGTTAAGATCAGACACATTTCTCTAGATACTTTCACCTTCTGGCTAGTCCTATAAACCACCCCTGTGAGTAATGAACATCTCTGATCATGAGTTTTCCTGATTCAGAGCAGACACAGATCTTGCTACCATTACCATGACAGCATAGTTCTCAGAGAACAAAGATCTTTTGAAAAATACTTTGTGTTCTACCCTGCTCTCTCTGAATGTCCCACAGCACTTAATCCTTACAACAAGTCCTTTCCCTGTGGAATATTTTAGAAGCATTCCTGCCAAAGCCCCAGATATGGCATCTATTATTCTGATTGCTGACCAGAGGTGTAGAACCAGTCAGGGGAAGCTTGAAGCATGCTGCCAAAGATCTTTGAAGACTTACCCCAGAGTGCAGGGCGTCCAGGTACCGTCCCTTTTATCTTCAATTGGTCTGGGCCTACTCATTCCGTCCTGAGACCAACCCCATCTTGGAAACCATTTAACTGCAGGCAGGAGCCATGTAGTACATCAGCCCTGGGCCCCCTGCTTCCTGGATCTGCAACATGGAAATTGGTCTCTCTGTGACTCAGAGTGAGAGGTCTGTGCTGGGGGCACTGCTGTTTCCCTTGGGCTGTCTGATTTTTATCTCCCTGATTTTACAGTTTGTTAATGACATTTTCAAAAGTTCCCTGGGCTCCAAAATTGTTTCCACAGGTTCTTTTTTTCTTTCATTGAAGGTTTAATTTTGCTGGTTTGCTTTGTTTTTGAGATAGAGATTGCTATTGTTCTGCTATTTAAAGTGTGTGACATTTCAGTGTGGGCCTGAGGTTGTCAACTGGCTCCTTGGGTTGCTTGAGTGTGATTCCTTCTTGCTTTGGAGGAAGGGGTATGCGTTACTTACTTTTGTCTTTTTGTGATAAAATAACTGTCAGAAACAACTCCAAGGCAGAATTTCTTATTTTGGCTCATGGTTTTTGAGGTACATCCCATGGTCATTTGGTCCTCTAATTCATCACAGCATTGGAAGCATGTGACAGAGGTGTTTCTTCCACTGGGGCATTTTATATTCAAATCATCACAGATCTTGGGGGGCATCTCCCGCAGAAGCTACATCTGGCACCCCTTCTGTAGATCCCCTGCATGGTAGGTGGAAGGAGGAGGCATTGGGGAACTTGATTCTTTGCCAGTTGATGACCAGGTAAGCTTTATTTGGGGCTTCACTTGATTTGGTTGTAGACTTTGAGTGAGCGTTTCTTATGTGCCGTGGGAGGTGTGGTAAGCACTGAGAGTACAAACATTTTTTTCTGTTCTCCAAAGGTTCAGGCTACAGAGTTCAGGCCAGAGGCACATTGTAACTCTGCCACTGACCAGTTGAATGGCAGAGTCTCAGTTTTCTCGCCTGTAAAATGGCTCCTCGAGTCATACTGGGGTGTATGAGAATGATTGCTGGGGTTCTACTCACCGTTACCCCAAAACTCTCACCCTGGAAGTTAAATGCTTGCGAGCAAATTGTTCAACTCAGAGAGACTTAGCATTTCATCTAGATTATAACTTGCTCCATTTCTCAGGTTTGTGGGGCAGGCCAGTCTCGGTGATCTCTGAATATCTTCTGTAACAGTGCTGGCAGGTAGAGGTGCTTAGTGAATGCTTCTTTCCTTCCCTCCAGAACCTGCTTGTGTGCAGCCCAGAGGCCTGATCTGGCATAGAGACAACAAACACTGCGTATGTTTGTTTGAAACCCTCACATGTCCCTCTCTCCTTTCTATGTTTTAATATTGTATTAATTTTCAACTCATATTAAACCTTAGAGTTTTCAATAAAATCCTGACTTCCTGCTTTTTCCTTTTAAATAAGTTGCCCAAAGCACTATGTGTACAAAGTTTTAAAAACCAAATATTAGAAAAAATTTAAAACAAAATAACAATTCTTTGCTTTCCCGCCCATCACATAACCCAGAGGCATCTGCTTTTATTTATTGTAGCTCATTCCTTAGCATATTGCTCGATATTTATAAATGACACTGTTCCTTCTTATGATTACCGATGTCATTATAAAAGATAGAAACTCAACTCTCTCCCAAAAGATGCACACATCTTGCCTTAGCAGCTAAACTCGCTAAACTCGCACTCAACATTTACATCATTAGAGTGATGCTAACGCTCTCTGTTTATTAGCTTTATATTTCCTTTTTGGTACAACTTCTTGTTTTTCCTGGAGCTCAAACTCTCTCTTTCTCTTTAACAATTTGAACAATGTTATGGACCAACATTAATTACTTTCCACATTCTCTAGGACACACGATTTCAGAAGCTTTTTCCATTTTATTTTCTTGGTGACATTTTCTCTGAAGTATTCCATTCCCTGTTCTAAAGTTGGGGACTTTAGAGGCTGGAGTTTTCCCTTTGTAACCTGAATTCCTGTCACATCACTTTTGAGGTAATAGTCCTCTTTCTCTGTTTCTACGTGTCTTACATTCCTTCGTCTTAGATCATTATCTTGTTTTCTGAAGTCCATTCCTAGGCAGCTTTCCACACAGGAGGACTTGCCCATCTGAATTTTTTTTCAGTTATATAGTTATTATTCATTTAACTTTGCTGTCTCTAGGATTCTAGATTGGAAATGTTTTCAGAATTGGACATTGTTAACATGGCTCCAGCATCTTCTATTTTTCAAGGTATTTAAAAAAAAATTCTGTGCCTTGCTAACTCATGCCAGTTGGTATATTCCATTTTTTTTTCTGTCTGGGGATTTTTGCTTTTATTCTTAATATTTGGAAACTTCATATTGATTTGCCTTGGTGTGGTTTGTTTTTCATTTATTGTCCTGAGCACTTGGCGGGGGCATTTCGACTTGGAAACTCACGGCCTTTCATTCTGGGAATGTTTCCTATACTTTGATTTTTTTTCTTTAAAACTTCCATTTGTTTGCTTGGTTTTCTTTCTGGAACTCCAATTAGTCAGAACTTAGATCTTCTGAATGGATACTCTAATTTTAAAAAAGCTTTTCTTTCCCATTTTACATTTTCTTATTCTTTTGTGCCACTTCTTTTAAGATTTTTTTTCAATTTTCCTCTTGTTTTGTTTCCTTATTTCAAGTTTTTGCATTCATGTCTTTAATTCCAAAAGCTCTTTCTTGTCTAAAAATGCCTTTCCAAAATATCATCCTATTTTTATTATTCCTGTAACCAGAGTTTGGAGTCAAAAGTCCTAGCCCTGGAGTTCAAAGCAGAGAAAGGAGATTTAATCAATGTACACATCGGGAACAGCAACAGATAAAGGGTTCAGTGACTCCAAGTCTGTTTTCTGGACACTGATGAGAGTATTCAACTTAAACGGAATAAGAATTGAGGCAGGGAGGCAGGAAGCCTACATAATTGAGCAGTCCTGGTCAAGGTGTGTTTGGGTTGAGCATTGCCTTTTCAGCATGGTCTGCAGAGCTCATGACTCATGGAACAAGCTGGTTGACAGCTCCAGTTCCAAGGTGCAGCCTCTCCTTCACAGATAACCGCTTCATCTGGCTTCAGACTTGGACAGTGACTGGAGTATTTTAGGTACCTTCGGGGTGTCTGAATAAGGACATTGTGGAAGCTGACAGGGTCGTGCTTCAGATGTTTTTATTTTTCTGCCTTCAGCTTTGAAGGGGGATTAGATAGGTTAGACACAGTTCTTGAGTGATTACAATGCCTGTGTGCAATGGTGAGCAGGTGACCAGAATAAGATGATAGGGGCCCCGTGAAGGCAGAGATGCCAGGCTTTATTCAGCTTTTAGTTATCCTGTGGTCCCAAGTGAGGAATCAGGGCTTAAAAAATTTAAGAAAAATTACCTTCTAAGTGCCTGCTGTATTCCCATTCAAAGACTGACTCTCCCTGTCTCTCTGTCACTCTCTGTCTGCCTCTCTCGCTGCCTCTCTGCATTATCTCAGAGGATTTCAGTTTGAGGTTTAGATTTCTTCCTGTCTCTACATGGTCTCTAAGTTTCATCCAAGTTTGGTTTGCTTATTAATTTTGGTCTCTGTATTTCATGTATCTTATGAATGAGATAGGCTTCAAACCAGGGCCACATCTAGCATGTTTAGCATCCATATCAGATCCATATATATATGTATATATATATATATACACATATATATAATGCATATATATTATACACATATATTCAAATGCATACATAAAATTATTTTACCAGTTATACTAATTATTTTCTTAATTCTTTAGGTTCAAAAACAGTAACATTGAAAATTCCAATTTTATAAATGACACAAATTAAGCAAAGTATTTTATGTGTAAGTTAAATTTTGCAATTGTAAACAGAGCTACTATAGATTTCTAACAGTTCTGTATGCCACTACTTTAAATTTTCAAGAAAATAAAAAGTCCAGGTGGTGGTACAGAATGACAAAAAGTGTTTCAAGGGCTTCCTTATTTTTAAAAAATCATTGTTTATTTTTCAATGTACTGTTGCAGACAAATGGTAGCATTGTTTATTTGGGGCCTTCTGTTTAAACACAGGAAAATGCAGTGGCACAGGAATTGCAGACAGAGCTGGCTGAGACAAAGCAGACTGGTTTGAATCTTTGAATTTATCTTCGAAGGGACCATCAGTAGCTGAGTTTGTGTTAACTGGAAACTGACTGAAATTGGACGTTTTCCAAATAAACTTCTAGATAGAAATTAAAACGTACAAATTTGGTATTTATTATTATTATGGGACAATTGCCACATATTGTTGCTTTGGAACTTGAGAGTTTTTTGGAAGTGTATAGACATAGAGCCCCATCGCAGAAGTTGTTTAGAATTGCTGCACATGAGATAATAAACAGCAATTTAATCACTGGTCTTAAGTTGTCTCTGTTCTGACTGCAGATACAATGTGATCAACTGCCTCTTGCTCCTGCCACCATGACTTCCCTGCCCTGATGGACTGTACCCTCCAACTGTGAGCAGAACAAACCCTTCTTCCCTAAGTTGCTTTTGTCACAGTAATAAGAAAAATAACTAATCCAGAGCACTCAGTGTTTCCACGAGTCTATGTTGGGAGCTTCATGAAGGAAAGGGTCGAGGAGTAACCTTTCACATGCAAGATATTTAGCTGAAGAGCTTGGAGGAACTACAGTTCATGTTATGATATCTTGAGGCTAACAAGAAATGACTCTCTCTGATTACTGAGTTATCACCCCTGACTCAGGAAGCCTCACCCATTCCCTGGAGGGGGTTGAGGAGTGTGTCCACACACAACAGTGAGGAAAGAATTTGCACTGAGCTGGCTTGTGGGATCAGGAACATATCCAAGTCTAGAGAAGGCAAGTCTGCAAAGATCAGAGAAGAGCTAAAGGTCACAGCAGATAATGATCTGAGCCCAAACTGGGGTAACTAGAAGAAAGTAAAACCTTAGGATGAAACACATCTGAACTTAAGATGTTGCATCATCCTAAGATGCGATATTGGCCAACAGAAATTAGGCTCCAAGAAATTCTGGATAACTACATTATTTGCCACTTATCTATATGATCTTGGGCAAACGATTTACTCTCTTTATCGCCTTTCATTTTTTTAGTGGGAATAGTAGGTTTTACTTTCTTATAAAGATCATTGTATATAAAATGCTTCATAAGGTTGTTGATGGGCACTTGAAAATGTTAATTATTTCTGGAACTGAAGTCCTTTCACACAGGAGATGCTGTCCTTGTCCTTGTGTACACTTAGCTTAACAATATCTATTCAATGTTGCTTCAGAGCAAGGACAAAGATTCCCCACATCTCCTTCTCCTGACTTTCTACCCCCATACACTTCCTGTTTCTCTGACCCTACTAGGCTAAACTCAAATAAAATGTTCAAAGGTAGATGTGTAGATGGGTTGAGCTACCATTTATTTACTGACCTTGACTATGAGACTAGCCAGGACAGGAGAGGACCTCAGAATCATGGTGCAGGAGGCGTTATGGGAAGAACCAGGGAAATGTAACTTGGGGCAGAAATGATAAAATTAAGGAAAGTTTGATAGCTTCACAAAATACTTGGTTTAATTCAGATCCATTCTAGGGAAATGACAGTGTCTCTACTCCTGGGTAGCTTTTTGTGGAGGATTTGAAAAGGGAACTCTCATTGCAGAAAGGACATAGCTCTAAGAATCTTGCTTCTCTGTGACTGTGCCAGTCTGTTTTTAGGAGGCACCAGCTGACTTGTGTGGTGTGTGTGGCTTTGGCCAAGGTGTTAAGTTCTCTATGGAACAGTTTTGCGTACAGTCTTTCCTCTAGGCATTGCCATGTCATGAAGTTTGTTCTCGGCATGTAGGATTGGGGCCCTTGTGACAATAATTCTGTCAAAACCCTCTTAATGCATTTCCTTCCCATTCTCCTTTGTCACCAGTTGGAAATTACACGCTACAGAAAATGTACACAGAAGGGACTTGTTTGGGTCACCATGTAGCTGGGCGGGAGGGAGCTATGGCTGGTGGCTGATTCTCTGGGGTGACTGGGCATGGGTTATGGGAATGGAACCTGATGTCTCTCATCGGTTCCCAGACAGTTGTCTCCCTAGCATCCTGGAGCCTGTGAATAGTGTTTCAATCAATGGTCAAAGTGGAGAGGGCAGCTTCATTCTCGCCACTCCCCAGGACTAACTGACCTCTTCTGAAAAGGTCTATTCTTGATTTAGTGAGACTCTTCCTCATCCGGAAAGGCCAGTGAAGCACAAAGATCTAATGTGAAAGGGTGGGGTGAGGGGTCAAGGGTGGCATTGAAGGGAAAGGAAGGTGCAGAGCATTCACTGAATCATTTCCACCAGAATAGAGGGGAACAAAGGCAAGCCCATCCTGAGAGCTTTTGTGAAGGACTCATACAAGCCAAGCGCTCCACACAGTCTGCTGACCCTTCCTTGCCCTGGAGACTCAGTTTTGTCATTTTGATGAATCTCTAAGTTGTGTTCACTGTCTGATAGCAAGGAAGCGATTCACCATGAAAGGTCCTTTGAAGGAAATGCATAAAGATGGAGTCAAGCTCAATGCTTCTGCAAAGCTTGCCATTTATAGTTCATTGTCCACCTCACCCACCTCAGTTATTAAGAGAAGGAAAGGTAGGGAATGAAGTTGTAAGAAATAATAACACATCATCGTTCCTTTCTGAACCACCCAATGATGATGTGAAATGCAGGTATTCATGCTGCCATCCCCAGAGAGCCACAGCATTCATTCAGCGTGTGGGAATCAGATCTCAGAGGAGTCATGCTGAATATTCAATTTGATACTTCCCAGGAAGAGCATGCTTTTAACAGCACAGAGAACTAGAAGACCATCAGTTCCAAATAAGGGTCCATACTATTGGCATCTATGGCCAGTTTTCTTCTTCTGTTACCCTAATGGTAATACTATCAAAGTGGGTTGGAGAGGAAATGGTGGAAAAGTTGAGACTTTATTAATCTGTGATCAAGGGAAGTTCTACCTGCCGTCTATCTGGCAAACCTCTCACTGCTAGTCTTTTCTTTGTTCCTAAATTTTTCTCACCCTTTCTTTAGAAAGGACTTGTATTCCTGAGAATGTTTGAGAAAAAACTGGCATGTGATAGTTAAACAGTCATTCAGGTTGTCACTGGGCACATGCTATTATTTAAATTTAAATAGCGTGGGCATATTTAAAGTGCTCTGTCACACACGTGGCTAGTGGATACCTTATTGGAACTCAAAGACTGAGAGCATTTGCTTTGGCATATTGGACGGGACTGAGCTGAAGTCTTATTTTCAAATGCAGTTCCTCAGCATAGACAAAGAATGCTGTTGTTTAGCTCTCCAAACAACTGAAAATCTAGGCACATTGGCAATTTTTAATTTCCCTTTAGAAGAATGGTCATCATTGGATAAGGATTGCTTCTCCTGTGGTCTCTAGGAGTGGTGGCCAAGGACCTCGTGTTATTCATCTTCTTGTCTCTCTGATAAAATGCCTGAGATAATCAAATTTAAGGAGGTAAGGTTTATTTTGACTCATGGTTTCAGCCCATGCTTCCTTGGCCTGTGGCTTTGGACCTGTGGTGATAGGTGATAGAATACATCATGGCAGAAGTGAGTGGCAGAGGAGGTCTATTCATCTATTGCACCTGGGAAGCAGAAGACATGAAGGGGTTGGGGTCCCAGTACCTTCTTTAAAAGCCTGCCCTCAATGACCTTATGTACTCCAACTAGGCTCTACCTTCTAAAGGTCTCAGCATTTCCCAATGGCATGCCAGGCTGGTGACCAAGCATTTAACACAAGAGGCTTTGGCAGACACTTCCCAATCTGCCAGCGTGTAGCAGGCATGGTCTTCCTGGTACTCAGGAAAAGACCCCTATCGCTGTCCATTTTATCTCCTCAACTTTAATGTCTTGAAAAGCAGCCTTCTTTTCTCTTCAGTTGCAGAGCTGTACCAAGTAAACACAACAGCTTTCACTCTAATACTGTAATAAGAGCGAGCTAGAACAAGAGTGCCAACTTGATTGGGTTAAGAAATGCCTAGAGGATTAATTAGTCAAGGATACTGCCATGATGGCATGTCTAGAGACAACTAGACCATGAGCATTATGGGTCATTATATTCTGGTGGTATTGGGATGTAGTGAAAGGTGGAAGGTAGGGCCTGTTTAGAAGAAGCAGGTCACTGGAGATGTGTTGTTGAGGAACACGTCTTGCTCTGGTCTCTTCCTCTGTGTTTTCTCTCTGCTTCCTGTTTGCTATGAAGAAGTTTCCTCACCATATGCTTCTGTGACCATTATGTCTTTCCCAGGCACATGGGGCTAAGTAACTATTGACTAAATCCTCTGAAACTAAGAACCCAGATTAGTAATTACACACTTGATCACTTTAGGTTGTTTCTGTCAGGTAGTTCAATCACAGTGCTTAAGAAAAAAAGCTAACTAACGCAAAGAACAGACAGTACTGGGCCAAATCTTACAATTCTTTCTCAGAGCTCAGAAAATATTGAAAATTTACTTTACTGATGCTGTTGGTTTATTATGTAAAAGCCAACATTGTTTTAATGCCCCAAACCAGAGAAAGCATTATAGGAAAAAAAAAACCCTAAAATGTTTCTTGTAAACATAAACACAAAAATTATTTTAGAAACAATAAATTGAATTTAAAACCTGATAATATATCAAATGAAGTTTTTGCCTTGGAACTCAAGGTTGCTGTGATTTTTGAAAATCAGTGTAAGTAAGCATATTAACAATCTAGAAAAGAAAAGTTATTTGACCATCTTGACAGATACAGAAAAATAATTTAGTAAAATACTAGTGTTGCATGGTATTTTTCCTGTTGAAATAACAGTACATCATCCTGGAGTAGAGATTAACTTGTCCTGGTAGCTATGGCTACTAATAAGCAAAGCAACAAAGCGGTAGCCAGGCCAGTGGCAATGGTCATGCCACTATGGATGCTCCCTAGTAGACTCTCCCTACCTCCAGCCATGCCACTCTAGCTGCAAATGAACTTGAGAGATGCTAAAGTATGTAAGATGCAGAGGGTTAACTGAAAGGAAAATTCCATGATCCAGCTTCCATGGAGTTGTTGTCCGTGATGGGGTAAGACTTGACTTTACTTACGCTCATGTAAGTAACTCCTCACCCACACTATGTAAGCAAGCCCAGTAAACTCACTGGTTCACCAACTTGCACTTTGGTGGACTCATACTATGGTCTGTCATCTGTTCTCTATCTAGGAGGAATAAATGTTTGTGTTTCCCAAGGACAAGTTAATGCAATATTACACGTGATAAAAGTTACCAGCAAAAATAATGGAAAAGAACCTCTCTGGCATGCTAAAGGACACCTATAGATGACATCATATTTAATGATGAAAGGCTAAATATTTTAAGATTTTTCCAAACAAGGATGCTATCTGCCATCATTCAAACTTGATATTGTATTTGAGGTTCTAATTAGTGTAATAAGGCAAGGAAAGGATATTAAAAAGAATGCGTGTGAGAAAGGAAACAAAAATAATCTAGACTCTGGTGATGTGACTGTTTACATAGCGAGAATCAAACAAGCTACAATAATACTATGAGATTCAGTAAGTGAATATAATTAGACTGCAGGGCACAATCCATTATACTAAAATTAACAGTCTATGCCAGAAATGAATAATTATAAATTTAAATAAAATACTTCAGAATAGCTTGTTAAGTTTCTTATAAAGTTAAACAAATGACCCCCAAATCCCTTTCTTACTTCAAGGGAAATAGAAATGTATGTTATCAAATAAATCTGTACATAACTTATTTTTTGTCAGCATTATTTAAAGTTGCTCAAATCAGGAAGCAACTTATTTATTCACCAACTAATGGATGAAAGCACAGATGGCAGTAACAGCCTGTAATGTACATTATGTTGGTAAACTGTCACATGCAGGTTATGCTTACTGGGAAGCTGGATTTGGAAGCAGGACTGGTGTACCCATTTTGTACCTAAGCATGTTTGTCTCAACATGTCCTTCATGTCCACTTGTCTGGGGATTGGCTGTCCCCTCTAACTCTGTGACACAGAGAGAAGATAACAGCAAAACAACCCAAGAGTAAAAGCATTGTATTCTTGAGAACAACTAGGTGAATCATTTCCAACAGAAGTGTCAGCAGTTTACCAGATAATTCCATCTACCTTGGTAATTTTGCTGAGGTGAAGGCACATTCTTTGATCCCAGTCTTATTATTATTGTTCATTCTTATATCATCCACCACTCAGGAAATTGCTCCCTCCCCCCCTCCCTCCCCCTCCCCCCGTGTTTGTGCATATATATATA
>NW_008356258.1:4719790-4723005 GCF_000622305.1 Nannospalax galili
ATATATGCATGCATATATCTGGACAGAAAGAATCCAAGTTAAAGAAACTACTGTGTAGTTCATGTAGTTCAGAAATGGGCTAATAGAAGTGCAAGCAGGGTTTGCATTGAAAAAGTAAAGAACACAAATTAGTGGCAAGGAAGAAGCCTGCGGCCGCAAAGATGCAATCAGTAGCATTCCTGTTTGCTCTCTTGATCTTCTTTCCCAGGTGAACTTTTGTGACGTTTTATGCCTAGTGTGGCTCAGAGGTTCTCCAGTCGAAGTCTCATTTGTCCACTTTCTGCCCATCCCTTCAGTGTCCCATTCTGATAAAGTGACAATGGATAGCAATGAGAAAAGCAATGAGTCAATCCCCACAAACGGTAACACTGGGCAATAGATGAGTGTTTATACATTTCTTTAACAGAAGGTACAAAACTACAATATAGGCTCCCTTGTAGAATGACAGAATGATGTCAAAGATGTCATACAAGCAGCTAAAACCCAAGGAGTAGGAATGGTCTTGGGAAGGGAAAGCCAAGCTGGGGAGCCTCTTTCTATAGCTGCTCTCTGATGGACAGCTCCCATTGTGCAAAACTTGCCTATGATAAAGAGAGCCAAATTTTGACAAGTTTTAGTGCGATTATAACAGGAGAGGTGCGTGCTACACTGAAGATAATGAGCAGTTCAATAAGGCATTCATATGAAAGAGGTGGCATTCTGTTCCGTTCCAAGAGCTAAATGTATGTAAGATTCTGCTGTTCATTTTGTTTCCATGCCTCCTCACAGTGCAAATAGCTCTATACAGACCTGTGACGTTGTGTGTGTCTCCAATGAACCATACATACAACAGGGTCTCTCACCTAGCTTAATACTCCAGTAGGTCCAGTCCCTTCTTCCTCCAACCTGATCATGCATTTCTTCAAATTAGAGCATTCTTTCTATTTTTAAGATTTATTTTTATTTTATGTGTCTGAGTGTTTTGCCTGCATGTATGTAGGTATATCATGTGTATGCCTGGTGCCCCCAACAATAAAGGACATTAGATTCCTTGAAATTGGAGTTATAGATGATTGTGAATTGCCATGTAGGTGCTGGGATCTGAACCTGGGTCCTCCTCTACCAGAGCAGCAAGTGCTCTTAACCACTGAGCCACACCTCCAGCCCCTCATTCTTTTTCTTTCTTATTTTAAAAGAAGGTAGTAATGGTTGCAATCCTAAATTCTGATGCCACAGTTCTGTGTTCAAATCCTGATTATCAGTTCCCAGATGAATGACTGGCCAGTCACCCAATCTCCTGGATCATATGAAGACAAGGTCAGGAGATGGACTCATGTGAAAAGCTCAGAGATATGTCATTGGTATGTGCTAGTTTATGGTCACCGACACTAGGTACCTTGTTGAATCCGGAGGCATCCTCTTCCTGTGTCTGTTGAAACATAACTACAACCTACCCAAAAGACACATTCCCTTTGTAGAACGATATTATAAAAAAATGCCGTAGCTAGAAAAAAATTATCAACCTTCAAAGTCTTTCCATATGCACAAGATGTTTCACAATAAGAAAAGTTCAGCTTTTCACTGGCAGCAGACAACAGTGAATTCAGTTCTGATGCAAATTCTCTGTGGGCTGGAGGAAACCCCTTGGCCTCATTACATGGTGGTTTAAAAAAATTTAATTCACATATCATAATTGTGCGTATTTACAGAGTGCAACTGGATACAGTTAAGCTTATCTACATACCCATTACTTCCCATTTATCATTTCTGTGTGGCAAAGATGTTAGATTTATTGTAGCAATTTTGAAATCTGCATTATTAGTAACTGTGGTCATAATACATTGAGAAAGATGGTTAAAATTTACTCCCCAGTCTGAAATTTTATACCCTTGGATCCATATGTTCTCTTCTCCCATTGTTCCCCACCCCAGTGGCATGGGGTCAGGTTACTGTATGCTGTGCTTGTAGAGGCCACATCAGCTCCTTTCTAGGCTACTCAGACTTTCTTCACCACTTGGGCTAAGGGTGGAGTAGACTGTGCAGCTGGGACTCCTCTAATGAAACCATGGGCTGTTAATAGCCTTTGTTGTTTCATCTTCTCTCAAATCATGTTGGGCTGAATTGCTCCAGGTTGTGTCAACATGATTTTTGTACTCCCTTGTGAGTCTTACTGACACTGCATTTAATACAACCAGGTCTGTATGGAAGTCTTTCCTTCAGATCATTTGCTTTCCAAGTTCATGGAAACTTAGCCCAGTCTAGTGGCACATGCCTGTAAACCTAGCACTTAAGAGGCAGAAGTATCATAAGTTCAAGGTCAGCCTGGGGTACAAAGTAAGACCTAGACTATGCAATTTGGGAGTCTTTTAGACAGACCCACTGAAGGGGTACTCCAGTTGCCTCACCTTGTGTCCCTGTTCAGCATGGAAGAAGACAGAGCGGTCTCCCTATTGGCAATTTGGGTAACCCCTTCAGAGGATGGTGCGATAAGAATAAGAGGTAGGAACTGGCTAGGCAGTTAGGGTAAAAAGACCCCCAAAGAAAAGTAGCCAGTTTCTTGGCTAAAAGTCAAAATGTCCTTGGGCCTGTTAGCAAAATACTCTGTTCGAAAGGCCAAAAATGTCAAAAGTACTTGGGACCTGTATCTAATCCTTAAAATTTTTAGGGTTATCTCTTTGCGGGGGTGGATGTTGGAGGGGAGGCAGTGGGCATGGAGTTGATCAAAACACCTTATATACATGTATGAAATTCTCAATAAAGTTTTTATAAAAGTTAAGAAAAAGTCATGGGGATTTTGATTGGCATTGCATTGAATCTATAAATGGCTTTTGGTAGGATGGTCATTTTCACAATATTAATTCTTCCAATCCATGAGCATGGGAGGTCCTTCCCATCTTCTGATGTCTTCCTTAATCTCTTTCTTTAAAGATTTAAAATTTTCATTGTAGAGGTCTTTAATATCTTTGGTCAGCTTTATTCTGAGGTATGTTTTCTTTTGCAGCTATTGTGAAGGGTAGTGTTTCCATGTGCTCTTTCTCTGATTGCTTGTTATTGGTATATAGAAAGTCTACAGATTTTTGTAGATTATGTAACCTGCCACTTTACTGAACATGTTAATAATTCCCAGGAGTTTTCTGGTAGGATTGTTGGCATCTCTTAGATATAATATCATATCATCTGCAAAAAGGGATAATTTGATCTCTTCTTTTCCAGTTATCACTCCTTTAATTTCCTTT
>NW_008356258.1:4723368-4724161 GCF_000622305.1 Nannospalax galili
CTATAGTTTTCTTTTTTGGTTGTATCTTTACCTGGCTTTGGTATTAGAGTGATGCTGGCTTCATAGAAGGAATTTGGAAGTTCTCCCTCTATTTCTACCTTTTTTTAATAAAGTAGTCCGGATGTAGGTCTTCTTTAGATGTCTGGAAGAATACTGCTGTCAATCCATCTGGTCCTGGGCTTTTTTTAGTTGAAAGTTTTGTATTACTGTTTCTATTTCTTTCTGTGTTATGGGTTTATTTAAGCTGTTAATCTCTTCTTGGTTTAGTTTTAATGGTTCCCATGCCTTTAGATACCCATATATTTCTTTTAGGTTTTCAAATTTAGTAGCATATAGGTTTTCAAAGTATTCCCTTTTAATGTTCTGTATCTTTCTGGTGTCTGTTGTGATGTTTCCCCTTTCATCTCTGATTTTGTTGATTTGGAGATGCTCTTTCTTTATTTTGGTTAATAGGGCTAGTGGTCTATCAATCTTGTTTATCCTCTCAAAGAACCAGCTCTTGGATCTATTGATTCTTTGTATTGTTTTCTTTGTTTAGATTTCATTAATTTCTGCCCTGATTTTTGTTATTTCTTCTTGTCTGCTGGGTTTGGGTTTCATTTGTTGTTGCTTTTCAAGTGTCTTGAACTGCAATGTTAAGTCATTTATTTGTGTTCTTTCTGATTTTTTGATGTAGGCACTTAGAGCTATAAACTTCCCTCTAAGGACAGCTTTCAGTGTGTCCCAGAGGTTTTGTTGTGTTGTATTGTCCTTTTCATTTAATTCCAGGAATACTTTTATTTCTTTCTTAATT
>NW_008356258.1:4724192-4724954 GCF_000622305.1 Nannospalax galili
AACCCAGTAATCATTCAGGAGTGTGTTGTTTAATCTCCATGTGTTCATGTGGTTACTAGGGCTTCTTCTGGTGTTAATTTTAAGCTTTATTACATTATGGTTTGATAGAATACATGGAATTATTTCAATCTTTTTGTATTTGTTGTTTTGTTTTGTGCCCCAGTATATGGTCGATTTTAGAGAATGTTCCGTGGGGTGCTGAGTAGAAAGTATGTCCTTTGGTGCTTCACATAGATGGAACTGGTAAAAGAAAGGAGCCAGAGGCTCCTCCTAAACCTATGTGACCCCTGAGGACAGATCCTCAAATGGCCTAAAAATAAATTGGTTTATCTAGGCCAACTGTATGGCCTTAAACACCCAAAAGGAAAGTATAACCAAAGATGAAAGGGGCCAATATAATTTTTTAAGAGTCCATATGTATAGCTATAGGCTACAGAACAAGAAACAATGCCAGATAGGAGACACCTTCTTTTGAGTTGTTGGCCATGGTAGCCCAAGGGACTCCCATATAGTAACCCAGCATAGAACTGGGAAAATGAACAGCAGACCCCACCTTACCTAAAGGAATATTGACGACTGATTGCTGCTAGATGAGGAATAGCTGACCCTCCTAAAACAAAGACCTCTAGATAGGCTGACTAGATTCACCAGAAGGGCAAGTAGTGGGGAATGGCTGGGGGTGCTGACAACATAGCAGACAGTAGCAGGGATATCAGAGTATAAGGGCTCTAGTCGGGGGAGGGAGGCTATGGGAGGGTGCTA
>NW_008356258.1:4725071-4727385 GCF_000622305.1 Nannospalax galili
TTGAGGAGGAAGCGTAAAAATTTATATCATGTTAATTAGTAGAGGTGATAAACATTACCATTGAAATCTTCCCAATGACTTTATATCCATTCACAGGTGCCAAGGATCTGAGCGCAACCGACCATGACTAGTAATAATCAGATACATACAGATTAGAGACGCATGTGCCAACATCTAAGTGTTATTAGCAAAAACAACGAGTCTTTCTGTAAGAAACAGTATAGTTTAGAATGAAATAAAGATCTTTTTTAAAGGTTAAAAACTCATTCAATTTTATGTCTTATAGGGTTTATGCTGAGTTCAATATTGTATAAGTGTATTAATTCAACTGTGAACCTAAAAATTTTATAGCCAATTTTGAAAGATGTGTATCTTTGCTCTGGAAATTATTGAGTATGTTAAAGCTGTAATGAAGTGCTTCTTCTAAAAAATTTAAAACAAAATAAAATGAATTAAAATGCAAAAAAAAAGTTGAAAAGAAGTCAAATCAATTTCACGGAAACTTTACAAGTTAAGGGTTCCTAGGCCAACCAGAACTGAAAGTTATCACCCCCAGGATTTAAAAACGTGCTGTAAAGGGATTGCTGACCCCTCTACCTTCTGCCTTTTCTTTTTCCTTCTTCTTCCACTTTCCATCCTGCTGCCTCCCCCTTCTCCATTCATTCAGGAATGCAGAAAACTTGCAATCTTACTCAGATAGTTTTGGAACTTCCTCTTTGGTGCTATTATTTTAGAAAATATTTCATTTCTTATTTTTATTTTATGTGTATGAGTGTATTGCCTGCATGTGTATAAGTGCATCAGTGCTGTGCAGTGCCCACAGAGGTCAGAAGAAGGCATCAGATCCACTGGATCTGAAGTTACAGGCAGTTGTTAGCTGTCATGTGGGTGCTGGGAACCGAACCCAGGTCCTGTGCAAGAGCAGCCAGTGCTCTTAATTGCTGAGCCACCTCTCCAGCCCCTGGTGCTATTATTTTAAGAAATAACACATTACACATAGTCTTCCCCTCTTCATTACTTTCAAAATGCTGATAACCACTGTCAGAGGCATTGCCTGTATGTCCATCTGCACAGGTGTAGATTTCACCATTTCTACATAGCAGGTACTATGGAGAACAGAGCAATAAACCATTTCCTCTTATGGAAAAAAATACCCAACAAAACCCAAGGAAAGAGCCCAAAATAGCTCTACTTAACTTTCAAGCACTCTTGTGTAGAACCACTTAGCCAGTGCCAGGACTAATTGGTGCCAGGTGCCTTGTAGACATGCCAATTCCATGGATTTCTTGCTCTTTCTTGTGGGAAGATGACTTAATAAACATATTTGGTGTATATTTGCATCTTCCTTCTGAGACAGTACCCAAGGACGGCAGCCTTGCTCTATATGAGTCAAAAAAAAGTCACAATGAAAAATAGGAAAAAGGGTCTGGGTCATTCATGCTTGTCTGAACTGAAGTAAGGAAGTCTTCTGTGCTTCGAAATAGTGCTTTCTTACAGAGAATCCCAGAACTGGAGTGATGGCCTGCTGGCTTTCTTACTTGTGGCTGTAGAAATTTCCAGATGAAGCCTGCTGCTGAACTTAGTATGTAGAAGAGATGAACATGGCCTCTGAGGTGGGGTATCATTTAGCTTCTCCCTTCTCCTGCTTGATGCCTTCCCACATGCTTGGTAATGAACCATGAAATGCCCCAATACCATGTGAAACATATGGACTGTGAGGCAGGCTGTTACTGGACACACCTTCCCCACGTCATAGAAGAGGAGACAGGCCTGGAGAATTGAATGATGGAGCTGGGGCTGGGATGGACCTGCAGGCTAGTTCTCCCAAATCCTTGCCCTAAGACACTTAGCAACATAACCACCATTTGTTGTGTTCCTCCACAGGAAGAATATATTTAAGCTCCTTTAACCGTGACTATAAAGCCATGGATTGAAATAACCTCGTGAGAGCCAGCACAGCCCTTCAGGGCTTTCTCTTTTGCCTGTTGATTCAGTATTTTGGGCTCAGAAAAAATTCTGTAAAAAGAAATCTGGTTTGATTTAAATGATGAACACACAACAGGAGAACTTACTGAATGAGACAGACTCTTGTCGTGCCTCGCATGTCCCTTCCTCCTGCCCTGCCCCTGTGGGTGCTCCTCCTCCTTCTGGGACCATGGACAAAAGTCCAGGGGTGGTGGGGCCTATCCTCCCAGGCCCCTGAGCAGAAACCTGACAAGCAGGAATCTTCTCTCTCTCTCTCTCTCTCTCTCTCTCTCTCTCTCTCTCTCTGTGTGTGTGTGTGTGTGTATGTGAGTGTGTGTTCATGTGTGTG
>NW_008356258.1:4727633-4784497 GCF_000622305.1 Nannospalax galili
TGATCATATTGTTTTGAATTCATTTTCACTGACTTTGGATATCGTGAATATCTTTTGTGATAAATTCATAGTATATAATCATTGATGGCTTAAAAGCATTACTTATTGCTATAACTCACTCAGCTTCACTTTCGCTTTCGAATATTTAGCTCTTCTGTTTTTATAAAGAACAGGACGTTAACTATTTTTAGTCATGAATCTTTCTGCATTTCTCTAGGATGGATTCTTAGAGATGGGATATGTATTGTGAACAGGTATCAGCCCCACCAAGTGGCTTTTATCAATCTTGTTCTCTAGCATCTGTAAAGGTCCATATTCTTGTATCTTTACCATCTAGCAAATTTAGGTTAGAAAAGAAGTGTTGAAGACACTAGAGCATAGATAAGCTCAGCCCAGCCATCGAATGGGATATTGTATTGGAATGGCTATTTTAGCTTCAGTGCAAATTTCTACAGGTGTGCTATGCATTTGTCTTCAAAAATTTTAAAATAGTTGCTTCTATTATTTTTAATTATGTATATGTGTGTGGGAATGCACATGTGTGTGCAGGTCTCCAGAGAGACTAGAAGCATTGGATTCCTTTGGCGCTGCAGTTACAGGCAGTTGTGAGTTGCCTGATAAGGGTGCTGGGAATGGAACACAGGTCCTCTGCAAGAGAGGTATGTACTCTCTAGTCTGGAGTCATCTCTCCAGTCCCTGTCTTCAAATTTTGACACAAGAAGAAAGTCAAAACAAAGAACATTTGTTTATCTTTCAAAGGAACATTTGAGAAGCATGTACAGACACCACCTATCCTGACCTTGTCCCACTCAAAGAGCCTATTGACTCCACAGGGTCTTAGGGTTGTTGGTAGGATGCTCAGTCATCACAGCTCAACACAACAGGTGCAGAAAATAAGAGCCTAGGTTCCTGCCTTCCTCAATGGCCTCCTCTTCCTTTTTCCCCAAACAAGGGATGGGGCTGAGAAGTGCATGGAGCTGAAGATGCCCTGCTGGCTGCCTCCTGTGCCTCCTGTTATTTCTGCATGATGGGTTTGAGATGGTTAACAGCCAGCAGCCTGCTTCTGTCCCACGTCTTTCTTCCAAAGAGTCATCCATGGAATTTTGAAAAGCACCAGCAGTTGCCCTTATTTTATCTCCCTTCGCTGACCTGCCTGGCTGTGTCTGCTGTCACCCAGTCCCCTCTTTGTCTCCCCATAATAAGATGTCTGACGGGAACAAAGCAGAGAATATGTAGGTTGTGGAGCAGAAGTTGAAGGCAATATGTAAATGGGGAAGGTGGAATGAGTTAGAGCCCAAACAAGACTGGATGCAAGGCTTCTGGGCCCCATGGACTCCGCAGATCTTTTCGGGTGGCTGTGTTCAGGATCTCATAAAGGAGGTGGGATCTGAGTTAGGGATTACAGAATATTCTCTAGCTCCTGACCCTTGGATTTTTCATCTCTTCTCTCACCACCTGCTGTGTAAACTTCCCTTCTTTTAGACTTACTTCCACATGAAGCCAGTGGCTCTCCTGTACGACCCTTTCTCCTCTGTCCTGCTGTCCCTGTCCTTCTGATTCTCCATCCTGGCTTCAGTCACATGTATCTTCTCTGCATCTATCTGTGGGCAGCAGCTGGAAGAATATGCATAGACTCATTGCTCCACAGAAGAGCAATGTCCTTCACGTAGGTGGCCTCGCATGGCCACTAGGCACTTAGTAGGCTGACTTCCATCTGCCACTATTTCCCGTGTCTATAGTAGGGTTTCCAAACTTCCTCCCTTTCCCCCTGACACTTGCCGCTTACTTACCGAACCACCCCAAACCACATACATCTGTACAACAATTAGCAATTGATAACTTCTTTGACATTTTGTAAAGAGTCAAGTGGTATTATCAAACAGAAGATACATTATTTTGAAGAATTTACCAAAACTGGAATCAAAGTCAAGGTTGGGGGGGCATTTATCAAAGGAGAAAACAGGGGAAGGGGTAGAAGGGAAGCTCTGTATAGATTCTCCAACTCCTCGGACTTCCTTTTACTCAGTCCTTTCTGTAGGATATGACTTGTTCCTCATGGTTCCAGGGCTCCTGAGCAGAGAGTGCATGGTAGCTCTTCCCCATCCCCAGACACTGGGGAAGTGACAAGACTCTGGTTCCCATGACCACAGGATGAATTTCATTTATTCCTTAGCTTGATCCATTTTAGACTAAAGATGACTGTGGTCAGACTTTGTTTTCCACTGAGACTCAATTAACAATTTTGGGGAGGAGGAGAGCTGGGTTCCCTAGGACATAATTTAGTTCATGTTCAGTGGCTAATTTGGGGGGCAGGAGCAATTTTCAGCTCTACCAACTTCTCACCACTTTTCACACAGCCCTTAGCCACAGAAATGTGTAGGGGGACTCTAACACAAGAGCCAACATTTGACTCCTTGAGTAGAGTCTTACAAGGACAGAGGACATGGGGAGAGAAGCTCTTTTACTGGCTTCCTTTGTAGTACACTGTTTTGAGACCAGGGTCTGCTGGTGTAATTGAACAGGCCATCTTGGGCTTCTTAATTAGCTAGGTCAGTGAATCTGCTTTGAGTCTGAAACATGCATATATATATTCACTTAAAGCAAGGTGGAACCTTGCCAATTTGTTTAGATTCACTGGAAGCTGACAGTGAGCTGGGTGGTCACTAAGGATAGCCAAAGAGAGCAGAAGGTTTGGTCTGGGGTTCTGGCCTGGCCAGTGAACAGCATCTTTGGTGTATAGAATGACAGCGTCTTGCTAAATAGGCCAGGCAGGCCCTGTCCCTCACATTGCCTTTCAAAGTTGTCTGCCAGGGTCTATAATTTTTTCCAAGGGAAACTTTTGCATTTGTTTTTGGTATTTTTAAAGAGCAGTATGCATGCTTGCTGTTGGTGCTTAAGGCATGTCTTCAACAAAGGAGCTGGCAGGACCACTCGCTCCTTTTCTCACTTTGCATGCTTGACCCCACGGCCTTGTGTTCTCTCAATGCCTCTACCATGCACTCTTCAGTCTTCTGCTTCTAAACTATGATTTCCCCTTGACTATCCCACAGGCATCTTGATGTCAACAGACTGGAATGTTTCTCTCCTGTCTGGGAAAAGCTCCTTTGGTCTTAGTTAACTCAGAGGTAGGAGGAATTTATAGGAACTTGAGAGCCTGCCTCAAACTGCCTCCTATTATAACTTCCCATAAAGCATGAAGAGAAGAATTAGAATGTCTCCCTGCTGTGCCAGCAAAGAAGAGAGGCAGGTTCTGTTTTTCCTGCCAAAGCCATTGGAAGCCAGGCAGGGCCATAAGCACACCTGTGGTGGGTGGTAGGAAGCCTAGGGAGAAACTGTCATGCTCAAGTTGGTGCTTTCTATGTACCCCACTGGATCACGAGCCCAAAAGTAGGAGCATGAGTCCCACCTGACAAACTTCTCAGAGAAGTCAGCTGCTTTCTTAAAGTGACACATTAGTGATGGGTGGCAGAGCACATGGTTGTTAGCTTTGATGAAACCAAATGGAATTGTAAAGCCCTACCTGGCCACATGAGAAGCAGATATGTAGTGGTAATTCAGGAATATACAGGCTTAGCCAGGTTTGAAGATTGGTTTTAATTTAAAGCAGAATAGAGTCATCCATCAGTATCCAAGGGGATTGTTTTCAGGACTTCCCTCAGATACTACAACTATGGACATTTAAGTCATTTATATAGAATGGCATAGAATTTCCATATCACCTACACACATCTTTCTGATGTTTTAAATCACAGACTTCTTATAGTTCCTAATATAATGTAAAATAGTTGTTAGACCATATTGTTTAGAGATCAGTGGGAAAATAGTTGTTAGACCATATTGTTTAGAGATCAGTGGGAAAAAAATAGCCTGTGCATGTTAAATACTAACACATTTATTATTATTATTATTTTTGCCTATGGTTGGTTGAATCCTTGGATACCGGCCCACAGATGTGGAAGGCCATGTGCAGCTGGTGATCGCATCTGAGATGTCACCAGGAAGCTTCAGCATGGTACTTGCAAGGTTCTGTCATTTGTAGAGTGATTCGGTTAGTGGATTTTCTTGAGTTACGATTAAAATATCTGTGTAACTTATCTCTTAATTAATTCACTATAACTACTGCCTTAATTTTTTCCTTCATGCCTTTATTACTTTAGTTTTGAGAATTTCAAACATAAGCATTGTATTACATAATTTCCACTCCTCCCTCTTCTCCTCCAACTCCTCTCATGTCCCCTCCACTGCCTTTCAATTTTGTGACTATTTATTTTTGTACATATATATGTATCCATATGTGCCTATGTATGTATACACACATACATGTGAATAAACTTAAACAAGAAGGTGAACGACCTCTACATGAAAACTTTACTTCTTTATGTTTTGTTTTACATATATGAGTGTTTTGCCTGCATGCATGCAAATGCACCCATGTCATGTAATGCCCACAGAAGCCAGAAGAGGGCACTAGATCCCCTGAAACTGGAGTTAGCTGTCTTGTGGATGCTGGGAACCAAACCCAGATCCTCTGTAAGAGTAACCAGTGCTTTTAGCCACTGAGCCATCTCTACAGCCGCTTCCCCTACCCCCGAAAAAACTGAGGAAGACACTGGAAGGTGGAAATAACACCCATGCTCATGGATTCGTAAAATTAATATTGTGAAAATGATCAGATTCAGTGCGATCAGTGGGGTGACAAACGTCACAGCCTGTTTACCCTCACATCCTGGGTAGAACCTTAAACTCTAATTTTCCTATACTAATCATTCTTAACACAAAACAAGTCAGCATCTACTCCATTCCAGCCCAGAAGAAGGGTTTCCAGTCCCTCAAGCTATTTTGGATCCATCCCAGTTGCCACTCACTGGCACACCAGTCACTCCCTCCTATCTCCCTGTAGGAGTTGCTGCTATGATGACTTTTTTTTTAACTTTAAAAAAAATTTATATATTTTTTATTTTATGTGTATGCGTGTATTGCCTGCATGTAGGTAAGTGCACCTATGTCGTGCAATGCCTGCGGACGACAGAAGAGGCTGTCGGATCCCCTAGGACTAGAGTTATGGACAATTGTTAGTTGCTATGTGGGTGCTGGGATTTGAACCTGGGTCTTCTGCAAGAATAACCAGTGTTCTTAACCACAGAGCCATCTCTCCAGCCCCGGCTATTCTGACTTTTGTCATTATGAGTTTATTCTGTTCATTCTAAACTTTCACATACATGTAGTCACACCTTTTTTGACAGGGGACTTCATTTGTTCTATATGTTGCTGTCAATATAAATATTGACAAACATCTCACATTTCATTTATCTACTTTATTCTGATAGGCATTTAGGTTATTTATGGTTTGGAGCTGTTATAAACAAGTGATATGAGATTTGTGGTTATGATATTTATGAAGTGAGGAATACACTCATTTCTCTTTGGTGTTTACCTGACAATGGAATTGTTGAGTATGTGAGTTAACTTTTCTCATTCTTGCATCCGAATTCCTGATAAGAAACAACTCCATGGATGAAGGATTCATCCTGGCTTATGACTTTAGGCGCAGTGCATCACAGAAGAGAAATCCAGGCTACAGGAATGACTTCTGGCTTTGGCAGCAGGAGTATGAGGCTGCTTGCTCGTGTCTGGCAGATCAGGAAGCTGAGAGAGCAGAATTCTGTCTTTCAGCCATAAAACAGAGAACTCTAACTTCAGGACTCAGATTACTGGTCAAACGGCTGACACTGAGTCATATGTAGGGCTCAGAATAGAGTTTCAGATTCTGAATTGCCCAGAAGGTCATTAATAGATAACCATCTAAACATCCTAAGATTAATATCTAGCCAAAGGCTTTCTGATAGCCAACATGTCCCCTGTCCTAGATCAATCCAAAGGCTCCTATCAGTCACCTGGATACCCTTTCTACACTCTCAAGAACAGCTGCTCTGCAGACTTTAGAAACAGTATAAACTCTGCCCAGCAACGGCTCACTCTTATGCCTGTAGAGTGTGCTGTCCTCTATTGCCTGCCTTCTACGCTGCACTGTGTTCATTTTGTCTGTATTCCTTTATGGGAGATTACAAGGACTGGGAAGCCCAGGGAAGTCCAGAGTGAGCTCTAACCCCCAGAGAGATCAAAAGTAGGCTGGAAAACTTACAGTGTAGAGATGTGTGATTAATATTCAACTGTTCTGATAGTTTCTGGAACAGGTGTGAAGACTGGGCTAGGGGTCTGTTGGGTGGAGGGCAGTGAAGATTGGGCTTCAGTGAGAACCCTGTAGACTGGTTCCTGGGTGTAGTCTTAGGCCTGAGTTGCATTTCTGGCCCTGGTCTGTGACTCTCGAGGTGCCTGGGATAATTGAGAGCTTATGCCCTATTCCCCAAACACTGGTTTTAGCATGTATGTAACCTGCATTTTAATATTATTCCTTCTGACTGGAAGCATTTGGAAATGGTCCTTGCCCCTGCTTATAAAAGGTGGCATTAGTTTATGAACATTTAGACATTGATTAATAAAATTCCAAACCCATTAACTAATGGGGAAATGCCAAACTTTTTTGTCGTATCCAAGAAAGTAAATGCAATAAAACTATCCCAAAAGGTAAGTTAAATTATAGTGTTTGCATTTCTCTCCTGATGGTCCCACCAGATGTTTTCAAATGCAGGACACAGGCCCTTTTTCCTGTTCTCTCCAGGGAAACAAGAGAGAAGACTTGGCACACACACACGAACTTTTAGGAGGAGGAAAAAAAAATACTATGGCAGAAAAGCCTGCTGGGAATTGCCATGTGGCTGGTCTATAAATCTGAAGAACCGTGAACTAAAGCTCTGCTGGTTTCTGCCCACTTTTTCTAACCCTCACCCATTCCTCCTAGATCAATGTTAGGAATTTGGCTCTCATTTTGAAAGCAGCCTGCAAAATCTCTGATCACTGGTCCCCCGAGGTCGAGGGGTTGCCAACTTGCTTCTTCTTTGTGGAGAAATCAAAACCTTCTTACTGTGGCAGAGCTCTTGTAGAGCACCAGGCAGGCACTGAGCCCAGCGCAGGATGGCTGTGTGGGCAAGAGAAGTGAGGGACCAGTGGCCTAGCTGCTGCCGTTCAAGGCCATCAGCTTCCCCGCCAGGACTTCCCTTCTATCAGCATCTCCATGCTTCTCTGAGGGCATCTGAAGAACCCACTAGCCAGGAGAAAGGAAATGCGGAGTAAACTTAGTGATTGTCTGAAAATTTACTTGGTCTTCAAGTTCTCCCTTTGTGTGGCGGGAGGGAGAAGCAGCATTGGGCAGTTCAAAGGAAGGTCAAAGGGTGCCAGACACTTCTCTTCACACAGAGATGGCACCTGGCCTCCACAGATGGAGTCTAGGTTCTGTGGAGAACAGACAGACCTCTCTGCAGTTGAGTCAAGCTGCATCTCTCCCAGTGGTTTCCCTAGGTGCAGTTTCCACACAGAGGTGCCTAGAGAGCACAACGTTCCAGCTTTTGTTCCTCAGTGTTTTCCTTCCCGGGGTATGAGGATGGGGGTCCTGCTCTGGCTGCTCATCAGAAGCACTGGGAAGCTTAAGTGCCATAGAAAAACACCAGGACTGCAAAAGCGAGAGCACCCTGGGGCCTGTAGATGGCTGCCTGGGAGAGCTGACGTCCTAGGCATCTTCTGTGCATCCCTACCACAGACTCGTGATTGTGCCATGTTAGGAGAGATATTCCATATACTTCCCTCCAAACAGTGACAGGAGCCCTGAATGGGGGCAGGATAAGGTAGGCCTTGCAGACAGAGGCTGGGGGTGGAGGGTCAGGGGTGGGGAGCAGAGCAGCAGAGAAAGACGACCTAGACTCCAGTTGTTGCCTAATTTTGTAATTTTGTGACCTTGGAGGATCATTTAGCCTTTCTGAACCTGGGAAACAGGAAGATTCATAAGAGAATATTACTTAGGCCAATGACTCTCAGCCATACCCTGGAATCATCTCAACTACATAAGTGTTCCCTAAACACTCCTTCATTAAAGGTTGGTTGTCAGCCTCTGGTGAGGTTGAGAGATTATAGAGACTAGTCAGAGCAAGTTAGGCCACTGAGAGTGTATCCTGAAGAGGATCGTGCCACTCTCCTACCGTGCTGACTCCTTGTTTGCCTCCTGTCATGAAGTGGGCAGTTTAATCCACTGTGCACTCCTGCCACAATGCATTACCTTCTCGGAGCCTCTGAAGCAGTGGTGTCAATGAGCTGATAGCTTTAAAACCAAGGGCCAAAAGAAACCTTTCCTCCATATAAGTTGCTTATCTCAGGTATTTTGTCACCTAATGGAAAGCTGACTGACACAATCATCTGTTATAAAACTTTGGCTGTTGAGGAAGCAGAGAGCAAGCAGGAGCCAGAGGGAAGTAAAACTTTCAAAGGCCTGTCACTCCATCAGGTAGGCCATACTACTCAGGATTCTACAGTTTCCCAACAGCACCACCAGCTGGGGATCAAGTTTTCAAATGCTTATAACAATAGCAACATTGTACCTTATTTGTTTTAGTTATTTTGAGTATATATATTGCAGGAGGGAAATGAACCAGATAGTGGCCCACAGGAGTTTCCTACCCAAAGTAAATAATTTATTTTAGATGTTAGAGTTTAATGCTTATTGTTGTGGTTTGAATGGAAATGTCCCCCATAGGCTCACATGTTGGAACAGTTTTTTCCCCAACTGGTGGCACTATAAGGGAAGGGTGTAGAATCTTTAGGAGGTGCCTCCTCAGTGGAGGAAGTGGATCACTGGTGGCTGGCCATGAGCCTTTATAGCTTATTTCTACTTCCTGTTCACTCTTGAGTGTGGATGCAATGTGACCAGCCAACCTCCTCTTCCTGCCACAACTCCTTTCCAACCTACTGTGTGTCTTCTGCCAAGAAGAACTCTATTCCTCAAGAACTGTAAGCCAAAATAAACTTTTTCTCCCTTAAGTTGCTTTTCTTAGGGTATTTTATCATAGTAACAGAAAAATAACTAAGACATTTATCACATATTTTGATGATTCTTTCTTGCACAACCCCAATTTAAAAATTTTGTGTTTGTCTTAGGAAAAGCTAGGTTTAGCAGCACTAACAAATACCTCCAAAATCTCAGGGGTTTAACACATCACAAGTTTATTTTTCATGTATACCACATGTCCTATGTGTGTTGGCAGAAGGGTGCTGCACACCCTTCTGGGGTAATAAAGGCTTCATCTTGGCATACTTCCATGAGCAGTAATGACCAGGGGAAGGAGGTGAATTGTGCATGCTTCCTGAGTGTTCCCTGAAGTGACACTGGGACAGTTCTCCGAAGCTGATCCACTATATTAAATTCCAACCTCTGCCTTTTCCAGATATAATTTTTCTTACAGTTTTACTGTCATCCTTTTCTTGATTTTGCTTTTGGAGGCATTATAGTGAAATAATAAGCTTGTGCTGGTTCTCATCTACAGACCGGGCCCTTCTCTCTCTCACCAGAGGCTTCAACACCGGAGAAAGGAATGTATCCCTAGAGTTTCTTTCTCCTCATTCTTTTTAAACATATTTATTCAGATTCGCAGTTTTATGAAATAGTCTAGCAGAGTAACATGTTTGAAGGATTCATCTCCTGAGCCATCAGTGGTACAGTTTGCATAAGTGTCCCCGAAACACTCCTTCATTAAAGGTTGGTTGTCAGCCTCTGCTGAGGTTGAGAGATTGTAGAGACTAGTCAGAGCAAGTTAGGCCACCGAGGGTGTATCCTGAAGAGGTTTGTGGCACTCTCCCACCGTGCTGACTCCTTGTTTGCCTCCGGTCATGAAGTGGGCAGTTTAATCCACTGTGCACTCCTGCCACAATGCATTACCTTCTCGGAGCCTCTGAAGCACTGGTGTCAATGAGCTGATAGCTTTAAAACCAAGGGCCAAAAGAAACCTTTCCTCCATATAAGTTGCTTATCTCAGGTATTTTGTCACATAATGGAAAGCTGACTAATACAATCATCAGTTATAAAACTTTGAGTATACACTCAATCTGCAGCAGCCAGGGAAAGTGAGATGCTTGTAGGTTTATTTCTTTATCTTATGTTTGAAGTCTGAATGAATGGCTACGGAATGGGGCTTAGAGTGGAAAAAATGGATGTCATCAAAATAGATGAGTCATTCACTCAATAAACTTTGATTGACACTGGGCTACTTCTAGACCACCAGTGACTCAGATGAACTCTCATACTGGCAAGAAAAGAGAACGAGTAAGGGTTTCCTCATCGAATAACCTGATGTGATATGACCTGTCACCTCTCCACTTCCATGTCTCCATTGTTTGCTGGCATATACCTGTTACTCAGTCAATTTACCCATTAGGTCCAGAAGGATTCCAACAAGTTATGTTCACTGTTGCAATCCAAACCTCTTGCCCCCTGTCCACCAAGACTGAGGCTTCCCTCCTCTCTACCAGTTCAGATCCCTCATATCTGGAAGGCCTGGGTTGGGTTGCCAGCACCCACATGTTGACTTACAATCTTCTGTAACTCCAATTCCAAGGTATCTGAAGCCCTCTTCTGGCCTCCATGGGCATTGTATGCAAGTGTGTGCTTAAAAGTACATGCAGGCAAAACACTGATACACATAAAATAAAAATAAGAAATGATAAATAAAAGAATTGACACAAAGTTAAGTATAAAATAAATTTGTATAAGTCTTGAAGTATAAATGGTTCTGTAACCCATTCTTAATTCCTGGTTCTGAATGTCCCCTCTTAGCCTACCACATGGGAGAATTTACTGGTGCCCTGATTTCATAATTTAGTTTTCTTCCTCTTTTTTTTCTTTTGGATTATGAATGTCTGTTAGAATTGGGCTACAATAGCATAATTCGCTACTGTCCAATGTGCGGTGTTGTTTGAGCCTTTTGACTGAGCAGAATAAATTACTGTCCTGATTTATTAATGGTATAAACTCAGAACTTATTTAAAGTGAGAGATAAGCTACACAGCAATACAAACAATTGAATGAAAATACTACTTGGAGGAAAAAGTTGCCTAATTTTCTGCCATTCTCCCATTGGTTCAACCCATCCTCTTTCTAGGGATCTACTTGTAGTAATCATCACCATCCTAAGATGCGCACCCTATCACATGCTCAACTTCGTGTGGCGTTCCCTCTTTCCCTTTGTAGCCCTTGGATGCAGAGGGCAAGGTGGTCCTCCTTTGTCCATTGCTTGGAGAGTCCCATCTCCTCTCCTTAAGGAGCATGTGTCTTGCTTGACCCTTCTTGGTCTCACTCCTGCTCCACAGGATAACTAACTTTTGCCTTCTAATCTTGTGCCCCTCTGCTCTAAGCCATCCCTTCACGTGTGGTGTTCTGGCCACTCTTCCCTCATGTCCGCACTTGGCAGAAGTCCTCCTTCTTTTGACGAAACCCATTGCCCTCTTCTGGGTAGTAACCAGCATGGCTCCTCCGCTTCTCGTTACTCCTCTGTTAGGAATGATATTGGTAGTCTCTGCAATGGGCAGCTGCTATGTGAAGTCACTGCTCTATGTATTTGATGTCAGTACACTTATTTAACCCTACAGAAATCCTAGCATGATGATTACATGTCTAGTTAGTTGGGCCATAGTTCTGGGTGTTTCTAAGGGGAAGTTTTGGGATGAGATTAACATTTAAATTGTTAGACCTAGGAAGTGGAATACCCTCCCTCAGGTAGGTGAGTTTCATCTTCTAGTTAAGGCTTCAATAGAACACAAAGCTAACGTTCTCCAAGCGACAGGGAATTTTGCAGGTGGTCTTTGAACTTGACCTGCAGCCTGGCTCTTCTCTGATCTCTAGCTATTATAATCACATGAGTCAATTCCTTACATCTTTTTACAAAGTTTTATAACTCAGCTCACTGTTTTTGTTCTCCGGAGAAAGTTGACCAACACAGGTTAGTATTTTTATAATTATCTCTTTTTACTAGTGTGATAACCAAGTACAGAGGTTAAGCTAGCTTGTACGTGGTCATCATCGATGCCAGTAATTCATGGAGCTGGGATTCTGTCTGGACTCCAGAGTCTGTATCCTTCACCATGAAGTTAAATGCAGGTTGGCTTAGAAGAATTGTGCTTAAGAAAGCCCCCAACATAGACACTTTGCTTCTAAATCCAGTGAAAGCTTTAAGACTTCAACAGCCCTGTTGGCACCTTTGGTCTTGGAGCAGCTTACATTTTCCACTGGCACCATGTGGTGATTTCCACAGGCATTTTATTTTGCTTTCAGAGGGGCAATCTTAGGGCCAGAAGAATAGAGTGGACACCTAGCAGTGGCAGGAACTCTCCGACAGACAGACAGACAGACAGACAGACAGACAGACACACACACACACACACACACACACACACACACACATCTTCTGGAAGCTGGTCACCACCACTCTGTTTAGGTATCTTGATGGTAACAATGGTTTCATGAGTACACACACACACACACACACACACACACACATCTTCTGGAAGCTGGTCACCACCACTCTGTTTTCAGTCTCTCAGGCTATCGGGCACATCAGAGTGTTTAAAGTGTTAATAGGCTTAGAGGTGACTCTAGAGTCCACCAGCATCTGCATTCATCTGCAATTACAGCTGCCTCTTATTTAGCTGGTTTAGTAAATTGTACCTGAGTATTCCTTGAGACTTGGCAGCCTGGTGTACAGTTTCACGATTCAGTTGTTGTTGCCAACTATTTGGCTTCATTTTTTTTTTTTTCTTTTGGATGACGTTCTCAAATATTGAATTTAAAGTTTTGGTCTGGAACACACTTTATCAGACACCTTTTTATGTGCCAGGAGACCCCTTAAAGGTATATTCTCTGAAGGCTAAATTTCCATATACTAACACATTTATCTCTAAATTGCTCCTAAAGTCATCAGATTTCCAAATAGCAGAAGGCAACATATGGTGAGTTTGGACCATCATTTCTGTGGCCTCTTGCTTCTCCCTGCGCCCACTACTATACTCTGGTTTCAGTCGAGGGGAAATTCTTCAGTAAGTGGAGAAGTGTGGGTGATGGTGCTTAACCAAACCATAAAATTAATGTCTTTTGTAAAAAATAAAAGACCTTACTTTGTTATGAGGTAGGTGAGGAAATGTTTTGGCCTTACTTCATTTGCTCAGTGTGACCATGCCCTGAAGTTTAATTAAATCAAGTGATTATGGACATAATTTATTCTTCTTTCAAGTCTGTCACCATGTGTATGGATCTGGGATACCATGTTTTCCCACGTTCAGAGTAAGATCTGTATCTGGAAAACTCAGATTTAAGGCCATCTATGAAGTCACTGAGGCAATTTGTTTACAGTTTTGTGGAATTTGATTTTCTTGTTGAATCTGCTTCTGACTGTTGCCTTTTTCTTCCATCACACACAGCTTAACTTTCCAGGACTAAGCTCCCAATTGTGCTGCAGCTCCAAATACTTGAAGGTATAATTTGTCTGTGTAATGATTAATAATACACCGTAATCATGCAATTTCCTAAAAGATGTGATCTTGAGACAAAAGAATTACAATAGAATTAGATCCTCCATTTATACCATTAATCTTTCTTTAAGGTCTAAAGAGGGATTAGAGGTTAAAATAAATCTTTTAATATTCTTTTTATGAGTGGAGACAAATCTAACCACCTTAATCCTTTCTGTGGAAAGAATGGGAATTTAAGTTTTAAGCTTAAAGTGTCAACTTCCTTCTACATTTCTTTCAGGGCTCATGTCTTCTCCATCCCATGATGGCATGTGCTAGCTGAGAATCTCTAAGGCCACATGTGCAGTCTGCTCTGGTGATCTGTGTTCTGTGTTGCTGACGCTTGCTCTTATCTCCTCATGTGGAGACTCTGAATACAAATGCCATTAGTGCACACTGGTGGTTGAGGTGTAGACACTGTTTATATGAGAGCCCTGACTCTGTGAGTAGGATTTCTTTCTCTTTCACTCTAGTCTGGATAGTAGGAATACAGAGGTTGTCATAAAATTATGTCAGAGAATATTCAACAATGCTTTAATGAGGACTGAGTGAGAAAAGCAGCTTTCCTTTTACTCACCCCCAATCCCTAGGCCTATGCAGGGGCATCTCCAACTGCTTGTCTCTAGCTTTGCTGGTTGCAAGACTCCAGGGTGAGCTCCCCTGCCTGGTACAGCTCTTTTCTTCCCATCCCCAGGCATTCCATGACATGAGTATGCAAAGAGGAGGCTGATTTCCATGGTATTTTTTGTGGCAACAGTTAATGCAAGCATGTAATTGTTTTGTTAAAAGGACTCACAAACCTCTTATTTTGCTAGAAAGTAAGGAAATGCTCAAAGATTAATGGAGACACAGAAAAAGGATGTGGTAGTTGGCTTGAAGGGTCTCCAACTGGCCAATTGGGTCAAGTTAAGCATAATAGGAACTAATGATAGTAATAGATTATGGCACATTGAATAAAATAAACCATGATTCATACTGATAGAAGCAAAAAATAAGTGGCGTAAGTTCCGCAAATCTGTTGTTTAATATAGACTACATAGTTAACAATACTATGTAGTATATTTCAGATGTTGCTAAGAAGATAGATATGATATTAAGTTCCCTTGCCACCAAAGACTTTAGTGACATAGATTTGAAAAGATAAAAATAAATATAGAGGGCAGATGGAAACTTTTGGAGCCAAAGGGCCAGCTTGTAGTATTGACCATGATGATGGTCTCATGAATGTATACTATTCTGCAACTTAACTTAGTCATTAGATATGCAAAGTTTTTTTTGTATGTCAATTGTACTTCAATAAAGTGGTTCCTGGGTTGTCTTAGAGGTTATAATTATTGGAACAAAAATATAAAGTGGAGCCACAATAACCAAGTAAACCACTAAAACAAATTCTGACCAACAATTATATAACCAATAGTAATGATAATAAATTTACTACTCAAGGTAGTAAATACATAGAAAAAACAATAAGCCTGAAGATGAACAATGGATACTAACAGGAATGGATGGACGTTTGATAGAAAACGTAATCTTTTGGGGCTGGAGAGGTGACTTAGTGGTTAAGAGCACTGGCTGCTCTTGCAGAGGACCCGGGCTCAGTTCCCAGCACCCACATGGCAGCTAACAACTATTTATAGCTCTAGTTCCAGGGGGATCTGATGCTCTCTTCTGACCTCCATGGGTATTGCATGACACGGGTACACTTATATATATGCAGGCAATCATATATATCCTTAAATTAAAAATAATAAATAAAATAAAATAGAGTGCTTTAATAATTTCATGTCACTCCACAGTTTGTTTATTACTTAGGGGAAACTAGCTAGTTTCCAGTGGAGATGTCTGGAAGGGTCTCAGCTTATCTGAGTGGCTGACATCAATATCACCAATCATGAAACAACGCCACCTACCTCCTGATTCTTGCACTAGGAAGGGTGTGCATCATGGGGACATTCCCACCACAATGAGCAATCTGAATCTTGTTGAGGAAAAAAGTAGTCAATGCCAATATTTACACATTGACCCCTAAACCGGGAGTTGATTTGGGAAACATCTGTAAAATGACTGGAAATATTCCAAGCTGAAAAAAAGCAACAAAAGCTGAGGAAGTGTCCCTGATCGAAGGAGACCAAGGAGAAGTGACTCCCAAATGTAGTTTGTGCCCATAGACTGAGTTCAGCCAAAAGGTCATTAGCTCCACTATGCGGATATCACATAAGCTTTACAGATGGACACTGGATTCCATAATAGAATTATATCAATTTTACATTTCCTTACTTTGAAAATGGTGTCATGATTGTATAAGATATTGTCCTTCCTAAGAAATACACATGAAGTATTAGAGGGTGGCATGAATTCATGGTGGTCTTGACATAAAGTCTTCAAGTTATTCTCAAATGGTTCAAAATAAAGTATGCATATACACATAGCACATATACACATAATACATATACACATAAATAGATGTACATACTTGTATACGTGTACAGAAATTTATACAGTGATCCCTCAGTATCCATGGGGTTTGGTTACAGGTCTCTCCTCACCCCCATCAGTACCAAAACCAATGATGCTCAAGTTCCTTATGTGAAACAGCGTAGTGATACTTTACACTTTAAATGATCTCTATATAACTTGCAATATCTAAGACAGTATAAATGTCATGGAAATGGTTTTCATACTGGGAATAATAGTAAGGCAACAAAAAGGTCAGTACATGTCTAGTGAAGACACTTTCATAAAGAACATTTTTATCTGACATTGGTTCAATCCACAACTGTAAAGCTCACAGATACAGAAGGCTGACTGCATGCATGTGTGCATATTCTCTCTCTCTCTCTCTCTCTCTCTCTCTCTCTCTCTCTCTCTCTCTCTAGAGAGACAGACAGCATGAGAGAATGCTAATTCAAATAGAATAAAATAAGAAATTGAAGCTCCTGGGTATTTGAATTACAAAGGCTATATTGGGTATACCTTGTACCAGGCTTGAAAAAATAATTTTTATTGATTCTTTGAGAATTTCATACAGCATATTTTGATTATATTCACAACCCCTCCCCCATGGCTTTACCCTCTCTACTTCATATCCTCTACCTTTTTTAAAGGCCTATCAATCTAATTTATGTTCCCCAAATGCTCTTGGGTGCAGGTCCATTCCCTGAAGCCTGGTCAGCCTACCCAGGATCACACCCGTAAAGGACACTGAGTCTCCTCTCAGCTGCTATCACTCCCCAGTGGATCCTCAGCTAAGAATAGGTCTTCTTGCCTACATTCCTGTCCGTGCTGGGCTTTTGTTTAGCTTGGGCTTGTGCAGGCCTTGTGTATGCTGTCACAAGTGCTGAAGGGTCATATGTGTAACTGCCCTGGTGCCTGGAGAGCACAGTTTCATTGTATTCATCCACCGTCTCTATCTCTTAAATTCTTTCGGCTCCCTCTTCTGCAATGATCCCTGAGCCTTGGGAGGAGAGTGTGTGTCACAGGCTGCCCATTTAGGGTGGATAATTCCACAACCTCTTATTTCCTGCACCTTACCAGTTGTGGATCTTTGAGTTAATTGCCATCTGTTATGAAAGAAGCTTCTCTGGTGAGAGTTGAGAGACACATTAATCTATGGGTATAACAATCAGTTATTAGGGGTCAGTTTAATATTATTCCCATTTAACAGAACAATAGTAGTAGGTTCTTTCCTACAGCCTGTGACCTGTCTAGCCACAGGTTCTAGGCCCTGATAACAGAGAAGGGTATGGGCTACATCTTGTGAAGTGGGCCTTAAATCCAGTCAGAAAGTGATTGGTCACTCCCATAATATTCATGCAACAACTGCACTAGACCGCATATCTTGCAAGGCCAGATGTTATTTTAGTTCACAAGGGTCACAGTTGAATAAGGTTGATGATTTATTTTCTCTTCAGGTAGCATGCATAGCACCTTCCAGTACTATGAAGGCTAGGCAGGAGAGACGAAACTTCCAGGTCAGCACCAGCTTGATTTCTCCGTGTTTATTCGACAACTCACACACGTAGTATCTTCAGAAATAGGGTTTTACCATAACACTCTTGTGGGTAACCAAGAGCAGGGTAATGGCCAGTATTGTTTGGGGCCTATGGGACCTCTGGTCAACAACTCAGAGAGAGGGCGCCCATTCTTGGGCTTTTTATTTGCTAGTCTGTGGTATCTAATGGGGGCATCCCCCCTCCCCCATTACAGGGTAACTCCATTTAAACTCTTGCTATATGTATATATTCTAAGAAACGTCTACAGTAGCAGGTTTCTATATGATGTTTTCAAAGGGCCTTTAGTATTAGTTTCTCTCATACTGCTTCCTCTGCCCTGCCTCCCATTCCCCACCCCATTTAATACTTCCTACACCATTATTGCCCTTTCCTCCTTTATATCACTGCATTCTATCTCACCTCCCAGGAAGTATCCCCCTCAAATGGCCCCTAACTAGTGGATCCTGAGCTCTATGGATTTTCCAGTAGAAACACCCATATCCAAAGATTCAAAGGTAGCATCTCTATGAGAGAGAGCATGTCACCTTTGTCTTTCTGGGTCTGAGTTACCTCACTCAGGATGGCTGTTTCCAGTTCTGTCCATTTACCTGGGAAATTTATAATCTCATTTTCTTAACAGCTGAATAATATTCCATTACGTAAATGTATCATATCCTCCATCTCCATCTCATTTATGATCGTAAATGTATCATATTCCCACATCTCTCATCGTGCTAAGATTTAAAGCATCTCCATCAGTTAATGGACAACTAAGTTGTTCCCATTTTCTGGCTATTGTGAATAGAGCAGCAGTGAATATAGATGAGCTGGTACTCTTTTAACCTCTCTCTAAATTTGAAATTAGATTACAGTAAATCATGATTAGAAAGAGAACATGGATGCCCTCAGACAACTTGGGAAGCTCGGTGTTGTTCCACACTTGATTTCTACTAGACCCTGATGGTTAGTCTCTTAACTCTGCGTGGCAATCGTAGCCAAATGTAGATTCCTTCATCTAACTACAGCTTGTCATACAGAGATCGTATCATTAATTACTCTGGGTAAGTGAATGAAAGGTCTTAGCAGGGAGGGAAGAGAAGATCCTGGGCCCGGGTAAGGGAGAGACAGGACCCCTGCCATCCTGGCAGGGTGTGGCACATGTGTGGCAGAGTAGAAGCAATGGACACCCTCTACTTGGCCCTTATAAATATCAGCTCTAACTTTCCCAGTTGGAGAGGCCTAGCAACCAGAGCAGCTGTATCCTCTCTAGGGAGAGGATTTGAGAGGCCATTATTTACAGTCCCAGCTGGGGGCTGTCTTGGCAAGGGTGAACAGCATTCCACAGACAAAGTCACATGTAGCCATCACCCATCAGTTCTTGCAAGTGTTGTCTCTGAACAAGTTCCACATGAAGGTAGAACTTACAGTTTAATTTCATCAACATTTTCACTGAATTACTAAAATGAATTATTGTCATAGCTTGAGGCCCTGTAATGACAGGTTCTCCAATTCATTGGTTTCTGTTAGGCAGACACAGGATTCACACTCTAGGTCATCAACAGGTCGGTAGCTAAGATTGAAAGCATCCATGCAAGCCAGTGGAAACAACGGGGGTAGTTATTAGTAGGGTGTGTGTGTGTGTGCAGATTTGTAGCCAAGGTTCAAAGTAACAAGAGGTTTTTGAATGTTCTGGAAAAAGCAATTTTTGCCTCTTGGATATGATTCATATGTAAAGTCTGTTCGCTTTCATAAGGAAGTCAAAGTGGCTTACAATAAAAAACACTGGTTTCTTTGCAGTTAACGACAATAATAATAATTTCTGTTTATGGAACCTTTGGCGTATAACAGACACTGTTAACATCTTTAATCCTCACTGCAACACAAAGACCCCTTTTTTTTTTTTTTGAGGCTATTTCAAGTCCAAGTAGCTTTGTATTGTCAATCCACCAGTTCTTACCTGTGTAAATGCTCAGGGCTACTTTCTAGAAGCGTCTCACAGAGAAGCCCATGGGTGGGACCCAACACCTCTATACATTACAGTCTTATCCTTTCACCTGTGGCAAGATGCTGATGGAGAGCTCATCCTCGGCACTCTTCCTGCTGCAGACTAAGTCCCCACTTTGCCGTCACAGTGTGGCTGAGCAGTCACTTTATTTTGGCAGGACCCATGAATTAGCACACATAAGCAAGCATTTCCTTTCTTTTCCCTTGGTAGATACACCACATTGTACTGCAAAGACATCAGTGGAAATTGTCATTTCCAGAAACACATTTTCAAATAAAAATGCAGCCTTCAAACTTTGATGGAAAATTGTATAAAAGTTAACAGTAGAAAAATTCAGAGATTAAGTAACTATAATGGAAGACAAAAATGAAAATTAATTTATATTTGTTTTTTAGGGCTCCAGAACAAAATACCATTAAACTGGGTGGATTATAATGACAGACATTTATTCTCTTACCTTTCTGGAGGTCCAAAGTCCTAAGTCAAGCTGTGAGAAGGCCCGTGTTCTGTCTGTGTCCTCTAGCTGCCTTCCCCTCTTGCTTCTGTGGTTTCGGGCACTCTTTGATCTCCTTGGCTCGTAGCTATGTCCTTACACTCTCTACTCTTGTCCTCGCTTGATCTTCTCTCATTCATGTTGGTGTATTTGAGTTTTTTCATTATAAGAACACCAGTCATGGATTAAAGACTATGCTAGTGCTCTGTGTATCTCCTCTTAATGAGGTTATGTCTGCAAAGACCCTGTTTTCAAATGAGGTCATATACACAGGAATGAGGGTGTAACTCTGGGGAGGGCACACTTAAATCTGAAAAAGAGAAAAATAGGCCCCAAAATATGTTATGAAGTAAGATTTAAATCCCTGAGACCTGTGGTCACCATGGCTACATTCTCTGTTCATATTTTGATGCTTGTCGTTCAGTCCTTTCCTTGCTGGCTTTGGATTGCAGAGGAGGCAAAAATCAATATTCCACTGACCTCAGGTTAGCGATGTCAGTATGAAAAATCAAAAGGAGATTCCCCAAAGAATAATGAATGATGTAGAAATAAAATAGTCGACAGCAAAGAAGAAAGTATTGTGTTGGAATACCCATACCATAGTAAACTGCGGGTGTATTCAATTGAGGCAAGGACTGTTTTAAAGAAAAAAAAATGAAGATGATATCAGATATCTTGAACTAACCTTGGCCATAACGATTAACAACAAGATTGACACCAGTTCAAGGCTGAGAAGACAGTCACTGGGCAAATGTTTTTAGAGAGTTACTGTTTGTGGGAGATTGTGCTGCCTCTATACAAGCTTATGGTTCTGACCTTCCCAGACTTGTTTACTTTTTCTTTGTTTAGGGTGGACAGGAGTAACTCCATTTTCTTTCTGATAACTTTCAAATTTCTGGCCACACTAGCTCGCTCATCACTACTCATTACACATCTTGGTTTGCCAAATCCAAGACATACCTTTAGGCAATGAAACATGTATCCTCAGACACTGTACATGGCAGCACCACATTCTTGGGGTTGGGCTTGAAAAGAACAGGAAAGGGGATACATATAGTTTATCTAATCCAGTAGATCAGCTGCTGCTTTGTCAAATGCCAAAATTAATAGGAAAAAGAAAATCCACTGGGACATTCAACTACCAATCCAGCTTTCTGCCATGATCCTATTGATATCATAGTTACTGGATCTTCTTAAATTTATAATGAAAAGATGACAAATCCTTTGGCCATGTGTATGTAGTATAAAGAATTGATCATTTTCAAGTTCATTACCAAACTTATGACTAAATTGTTGATGTAATTCTTTTTGTACAAATTGAATCAAACATGTTATTCAATTAGGTGTTTGACATTCCACTTAGGGGATGGCCCCAAGTCCCCATTTAATTTTTTCCCTTCATAACATACTAATCTCGTGTTACAATTGAGATATCTTCACAGAAGCTGACTCAATAGATCCATCAGGGAAAGAGATCCAGTGCCACCCCAAAATAAATCTGAGTCAAGCTATTAATTTGGAAGAACTATTTTGGGCATATGACTGTCATGAAGTAGGTAAATTGTCAATATTTTATTGTGGAATCATGCTTACTATATTAAAACATTTTTAAACCCATAAGTCAGGAAAACAAAGTTTTCCTCTGACTCAATGTTTATAGGCCAAGGTTTATATTTTAGTGTAGTTACCGTTGAATGTTGGTAAATAACTCTCAGTTTTCGTCTGTGTTCACCAAAGGAACTTTCATGCCTGTTTGCCCCTAAATGCTGCTCTGGGCAGCAAATAGTAACCTAATTTATCTCTTGGAAGTCCTATGATTCCCTCTTGTTATTAAGCGAGTTAGCTCTAGCAATTTGTAGAGTGTAGGACATGCCCGAAGCACTGGAATTCTGGGCTGGTTTAGATTAGAGGCTTCCTTTCCTGCATTCTTAGCGAGCCCATGGCAGAACACCTAATTCTTCTTTGCTCTCATGTCAACACAAGTGGAAAACCTGTCAGAGATTAAGCCAGTCAGTCTCACCTTGAAGAAGAGCTTCTTGAGAATGTTTAATTTTAGGGGTGTGAAAGAGGAAGAGGATTAGGCTGTTCTCAAGCAGTCTCAGGGCCAGACTCTGGGCCCTGGGGGAGTCTCCAGGCAGTGTCCTCAGAAGAGTCACCAGAGGGAAAGAGAGAGTGTGTGTGTGAGAGAGACAGAGAGAGACAGAGACAGAGATAGAGAGACAGAGAGAGACAGAGACACAGACAGAAAGACCCAGAGAGAGACAAATAGAGACAAATAGAGACAGATAGAGAGACAGAGACAGGAAGGCCAGTGAAGGATGTGGTGGGGTAAATGAGAAAAACCCTACAGTCTGGGAGCCAAGTGGTTGCGGCTTGATGTATCCTGCATTTTATTTTCTTTGATTTTTCCAGAAAACAAAAGCTGGCAACGCAATAGAAGAATTGCAAACAATGCAGTGTGCCTTTGCCAAGATATAAATACAGAAGAAACATTTGAAAGGACCATGTACGGTATCATATTATCTGCAAAGATGAAGAAAGTAATGACTTATAGTCTCCATTCTCTGGCTGGGTGACTCACCAAAGTGGAAAGTGCAATCAGAGATCAGTTACCACCCAAAAGCGGATGAAAGGCATGGACCTGGCAAGGGAGACAAGCTCACATGCCACCAGAATATTTGGGACAAGAGGTGGCAGATAACTGTTTCCTTGTGTTTGCTGGAATTGACAACAACAATTTAATCTTGGCTCAGAACATTTTACCTGGGCCACGGCCATTTTAAGAGGAACCTAGTAGTGCAGTGCCATGTGTAACAAAGGCAGATAGTAACTGAGCTTGCATAGAAGCAGGCTTCCTTTACCCACCTGTTCCTCGGTGTAGCCTCTGTTGTTTTTAAAACAGCCTTATTGAGGTAGAATTCACATGGCACAATCCACTCATTTGTGGCTTTTAGAAAAATGTTTATTTACTTGTTTAAAAATTTCTTGGTTAGTAACTACAGACTCCATGAGGGAAGCTTTGTGTGTCCTGTGTACACAGCCTTTAACCTCAGTGTACAATGCAGCCACGCAGTGACTATGTATTTTTAGTGACTGTGTAAAGAACAGATGAATGAAACAATAACAATTAGATTTCTAAGCTTCAGAAGTTGGCTTGAATATGCCACCCATTCTTGTGTTTTCCTTCAAAATTAGAGGCAATTTTTAAAATCAAGAAGTATCAAAGAGAAAAATCTTATATTTGATAACAGTAAAGTAAAGCAGATGTGCACTGTCGTTTGACCCCAAATGTGAGCATAGAGGAATCTTGGCAGAAAAGCTGTCCACCTCCTTTGTAGGCTTAGGGAAGGAGGAGAATTAGGACGTCTGTGTGGGAAGCCTTTTGTTATTTACCCTCCTCACTGCCTAGCTTGATTCACCCCAGCTCCTGTAAGCCCTATGCAGAGGCCGTGGGGAAAACAACAGATGGGAGATATCCCATCCAAGCTTCTAGTTCAGGATCTAAATGGGACGGTGAAGCACGTACTTTATGTTGAACAAAAGGCAAGGCAGCAGGAGATTTAATGTCAAGTTCTCAGGTCAGACTAGATGTGGAAGAAATGCAGAGAGGGAAGGTCGGAGCGTCCAGTGCTGTGTTGTCCAGTACTATCTAGATGACAGTGCAGAGGAAGCGAGGTCTGAACCATGTCTAGAGAAGGCAGAGCAAAGGTAAGTATATAGGTGCTACATTCAGAGGCTCCGAGGGGACCTGCCTTGCAGGAGAGTCCTGAGAAAGGCCATGGATGGAGCTGGGGTCATGGGAGGGCACAGGACTAGTGGGGTGCCACAGGAGGTGCCAGGGTGTGGCATCCTAGCCAGACATCTTTTTCTAAGGAGGGGAGAAGCAGAAAACAAACGTAGTCTTGACTGATGTCTGGAGAAACATCACACTTTTCTCGGTAGCCAGGTCCTCAGGGCCTAACAGAGCTATTCTCTACCAGACTGGTTTGTTGTTTCGGTTTTATTTTTCTTTTATTACATTGGAGAGAGAAGAGCCTTGCCCACAAAGAGAGAGATTTCTGTAGAGGAAAATTTGAAAGCCATCTAAATCACTTTCCACGAAGGAACACTAATAGATCCTGTGTCTACCAGAAGGGAACTCCTCCTCAACTTGACATCACTGGCCACAGATCAGGACTGTTTTCAAGCTGCTCTTTGTATTAAATATGTTTTGCCAGGACTGTGTAGCCCTGTGCAAATAGCTTAAGAGTACATTTTCTTTTTCATGGTCAAAAAGCTCTTTTGGCTAAGGAAAAAGAATAAGTAGATTATCCATTATTATCATGAATAAAAAGGATACTAGCTGTCACAATTTTAAAAAGAGAAAATAACAAATTTTGTGACAGAGTCGGCAGAAGCTTATGGAAAAATTCAAACCTCAAAGGGACGTTGATCTCCTCAGCTTGGCGTGTCCCACAGATTCTTACTGTCTTGGTGAGCATGAAGAGTTCACAGTGAATATGAACTAAAAGTAGGCCTTTTCCTTTTCATACAAACAAGCTGTCAGACTGTTTTAGCCACTTAACAGTCCAAATCTGCAGAATAAGCTCTCTGTACCAGGAGGCGACTTAGTCTCTTTAATTAGCTTATATTTTCTGCTCTGCAGAAATCTGCATTTTCCATGTTTTCTCTACTGACTTAAAAGTGTATCAACACAAACCTAACAAGGACAGGGAGTTGAGAGGCCTTAGTTCTATGAAAACCTCTGCTCTTTTGGCTCAGGCAAAGTTAGGAGCAAGTCTGTATGGACAGAAATTACAGAGTCTTCATGAGTAAAAGTTGCTTGTAGTTGGCTCTCAGTTCAGCTGAGAGATATTGTGAGAATGTGTTCTGGGGGCTGAAGAGATAGCTCAGCCATTAAGAACACTAGCCGTTCTTGCGGAAGACCCAGGTTCAGATCCCAGCACCCACATGACAGCTAACAACTGTCTGTAACTCCAGTTCCAGGGGATACGATGTCCTCTTCTGTCGTCTGAGACCACTGCATGACACAGGTGCACTTACACACATGCAGACATAATGCTCATACACATAAAAAAAGAATCAAGAATGTGTTCTGAGCTCTTCAGGTGCCATGAAAGAAATACGGCCATTTATAAGGCAGTTGTAAGAAATTTTGGTGATAGTTTAACTCTGAAGCTAATTTTTAGGGTTCTTTACTCCTACCAAAGACATCAATTCTTCTGGATTTGTGGCTTAGAACAGCCTCTTCCTTGGCTGAAATCTCAGTGTTCCGTGTCTCTTCTCTACTTTTGCTATTGTTCCTTTTGCCCTGCACCCCTTTTATGGTGAAATTTATATTTGGTGCATCATGGTCTTTTGATTTTCACTTTTTATTTCTTTCCAACGAGCAATCATGCCATAGACAGCCTTCTCAAAGCAGGGCAAGCCTTATTGTGTCCCCCACGGTGTCCTTCCTTCTCAGCCCCACTTGGACTTCGTAGCCTCCTCCCAATGCAAAGCTTGTCAGCTCTCCTCCTGAGGTCTACAGTCACTGCAGGGCCGCTTTCCCCTCTTTACACCTATTTGCTTCTTCCCAGTGCTATTCTGGAGAGCCGCTGGCTTTTCTACCCTTAACCTAACACTGAACAACCTCCCCCTTAACTGCACAGATATTTCTGTTTTCTTCCTTCCTTCATATTTCCCTAGGAATCTGCTACAAAAAATCTTTAAATCCAGCTTTTATGAGTTTATCTGATACACAAAAAAATCTTCCACATGTTTAACATACAATTTGATGAGCTTAGACATATGTATTTAGCCATGATATCATCCCTACAATTAAGGCAATGAACGTATCCATCACATCCAGAATTTTCCAAATGTCCCTTGTGGGTATATAATACAACATAGGATCTGCCCTTTTACATTGTTAAGTCCCCTGTATTGTTTTGTTTACTGCAGTCATGTGATGTTTAATTGCAATTGGCAATTTGATGAGCTCTACAATCACCTGGGAGACAGGCCTCTGGGGATTAGGTTAATTTCTGGCCAGAAGATCTGCCCACAATGGGTAGTTCCATTTCCTGGGCTGTGATCCTGGACTCTATATAAAGGAGAAAGTAAGCTGAGCACAAGCATTCATTGCATTCTCCTCCTCTTCCCCCTTCTCCTCCCCCTCTTCCTTCTTTTTAAGACTTCTATGGCTTTGCTTAGAAATTTTTTTAAAGATGTATTTTTAAAAAATTTTATGTGCATGAATGTTTTCCCTGAATATGTGCCCCACATGCATACAGTGCCCTAAGAGGCCAGAAGAGGGTGTCAGAAGCCCTGGAAACTGGAATTATAGATGTTTGTGAGCCACCATGTAGATGCTGAGAACCAAACTTGCATCCTCTGCAAGAGCAGCAAGTGAACTTAACCACCTAGCTATCTCTCTAGCCCCTGTTCTCTGCTTCCCGGATGTGGATGAAGTGTGACCAGCTGCCTCAAGCTCCAGCTGCTGTGACTGCTCTCTATGATGAGGACTGTGACCTTGAGCCAAAAATAAACCTTTTCTCCCATAAGTTACTTTTGTCAGGATATTTTATCGCAGCAAGAGGAAAAGTAATTAAGACAAGCTACTATGACTATCAAGTAAATTTTGGGTTCCTTTTAGGTTTTACTCTAACTAATGAAAGAATTTAGAATCAGACTTGGAAGGAGACTTGGGAAGAATTTTATTAGCTTGAGATTACAACAACAGGGCAGGCAGGCTGAAAGTCTTGACAGATGCTGGGAGGTGAGAGATGAAGAAGAGGAAGAGAGAAAGCCAGGGCTTTTGCAATGGTGGTTGGCAAGCAGCCACATCAAGGATATGCAAACCAAAACCATATTTAGATATCACCTCACATCTGATAGTATGGATATCGTATCAAAGCAACAAGCATTGGTGAGGATATGGAGAAATTGGAACCCTTGTATCCTGATGATGGGACTATAAGATGGTACAACTGCTATTAAATATTAAGTAGTGCTCCTTGAAATATTAAAAATGGAACAATTATATACTTTATTGCAGACCTTCTGAATGTGGATTCAAAACTCCAAAGAAACTTTTGGGAACGATGGTATGACATTCTTTACCAAAATCTCATCTTTAAAGAAGCTATTACTTGCTTTAAAACCAGACCAAAGATTCCATAAACCTAAAACTATAAGCTTTACTTTAGGGTAAATTATAAGACGAATCCATACCATGGGGATTTTGAGGCTTGAGATATTATTTAGCTAATCCAGTGGTTTGCAAACTTTTTTATTGTCTTTTTGGTTAAATAAAATCTTACAGAACTAGTATATGCTCAGATTAAACTGGAACTGCCTTGGTTACCCTTCTGTGCCCTTCTTTCATTCCTGCCCCACTTCCTGATACTCTGAGGAGGCTGACCAGCCTTTCTAACTTACAGTTGTAATAACTGGGTCACTGGGTCCTGGAGCTAAGACCCCCCCCAAGTATTTTCATTTTGAAATGAGTGGAAACCTGGGCACATTCTGACCATAAGCAGATGACTGCAAAGTTTACAGAGCAATAATGAAACTACATAAGCTAAAGGTTAGTGGGTTTAGTGAACCTCAACTATGTCACACTTAGAAGGAATATGCTAACAAGAGGCATCTGGAAAATTAAAAATGTGTCTGCTTTTTTAGCCGTGACAAAGAGTGAGGGATCTTGGGTTAACTTTTGAAGGCTCATATATAGTTTATGATACTTTGAAATTTTCAATGGGTTGTTCTTTCAATAAGTTATCCCTAATAAACAAAACCATCAGGAAGTTTTTTTTTTTCTCTTGAGACAGGGTCTGTAGCCCCTGCTAGCTTGGCACTCACTAAGTACACTCAGTCTCACACAGATGTACCTGCCTTTGCCCCTGAATACAAGGATTAAAGGTGTGCAACACCATGCCTGGCCTGAGGAGAACTTTTTAAAAAGCAACTATGGTATCTACATATTAAAAGTAATTATAAAGAGGCTGGGGAGATGGCTCAGTGTTTAAGAGCACTGGCTGATCTTGCAAAGGAACAGAGTTTCATTCCCAGCACCGCATGGTGGCTAACAACTATCCTTAACTCAAGTTCCAAGGGATCTGTTGCCCTCTTCTGGCCTCCACAGGTATTGCAGAACTGACCTTACATATATGCAGGCAAAGCACCCATACACATAAAATAAAATAAAATAAAATAATAAAATAGTCATCCTTAAGAAGCTTGGGAATCCTCTCCCCTTATTTATTTTGAGAAAGTGTCTTACTGAGTATGAACTACCACTGGCAATAATTTTTTTTTTTCACATTTGCAGAAGAGGAAACTCTTGACTCTGGCCCATCTTTTAAACTCCTCACAAGATTGTGAGCAATTCACAAAGCACAAATAAGAAACTTTCAATAGTGTCTGTGGAAAAGGGGAGAAAGATGAGGCCACATATCTGGCCTGGACCAAATGGGAACAGTGTCCATCCATACATGGACTAGCTGCCCTCCTCACATCAGTGAGAAATACTCTTCCATTTCTACATGGAATATTAAACATACATTCATTCATTCATCAAACAATATTTATTGAACATTTCTGTGTAAGAACTGCTTCCAGCTGGAAATATAATACAAGATAGAGACAATCTCTACCAAACTCTGTTATGATTGAGAACATTGCTGACATTTATACCATTCAATGTAGTCTATGGAAAGAGACACAAAATACCAAGTCATATGTGTGGTACTTGTATTTGCCTCTATATTGCTGCACCAATCAGCAGAGGAAATTGTCTTCTATCATATAACTTGCCTAGCCTAGTTGCAGAAGGAAGCAAAAGGAGAGGCTTGGAGCTAGAAGTCTGCATCTCAGAATGTCCTAGAACATCTGCATGAACCTGATCTTGGGCTGTGGGCCTGATAAAATGAGAATGACATTTAGTTGCTTTAGAAGTTTTTACGTCCACCTTGATGACCCATCATGATCTATCATTTCACCTCAAAGAAGATATCACTAAAGAAAACAACGAAAGCAAAACAGAAAAGTCCTTTTTAACCCCTTTCATACCAAATTGCATGGATCCCTAACTGGAAGTGGCTGTAAGGAGAGGATCAGTTAGCATGCTTAGCAACAGCTTGCATAAAATAGGCATTTTTTTTTTAAACAGACCTCTTCACTATGTCTTGGAAGATGGAAGAAATATGTTCTCGGGGAGAGAAGATTCTGTAGTACTCAGAGTAGGATATTACAGTTTCCTCAGAAAAAAGTATGTACATCCACCTGTGAAGTAGAGCAGGGATCACTCACAGGTGCTGAGGACAATGTGTTCTAGTCAGACTTTGCCTTAAGGTGACTGTCAGTTCTGATGCACCTCTTGGAGCCCATATGCCTCTGTGGGTTAAAGCTATGACTAGACTGCTCAACCAGCTTCCATGTATAATTTAAAGAGCATTTTCTTCTTGTCATCGAAAGTTTGTGTGCTAACCAGGAGTCCAAAGGAGATGTGGACTCAGTTCCCTTAGAGTGCCAAGAACAAGGGAGTCATGCGATCCCCATGTAAGATTAGTCTTACGTATTTTTTTGGTTGTTGGACAGAATGCTGATAAGCTCCCAGATAGGAGTATGCAATAAACACCCAATAAATGTTCCTCTTGAGAGAGGAAAATTTGACTTAAAATGAAGCAAGTTGAGGGGGGCAGGGAGATGGACCAGACAGCAAAGCACTTGCTTTGCAAGCATGAGGACCTGAGTTTGAATTCCCAGACTCATTCCAGTGATCCTGAGTCACTTGGCACAGGTGGGTCCACTCTTATTCACTCCAAGGAGTTTAAGTGTCCAGAAGGCATCGTCTGGGAATCCAAACACCATTGCGCATTGTACTGAGGGCTCCATACTGCTCAGTTACAGGCCACATTACCTGTGGGCTCAAGTCACTTGGAGAAAATTCCATGTATGGAAATTTAAAACCAGATTTCATTTGTAAGGATGGAGGTCTTCTAAACACATGCTTGTCCTGTATTTTTTTTTCCTTTTTAAACACAATTCTTTGTTTTAGGCTGGTCAGAGTAACTTATTTTGTTGAAAATAGAGACTATTTGATTTGAAAGAATCCCTTGCTGATTTTGCGCCTATATTGTTTCTTTTCTTCTAAGAAGCTCAAAGGTTTGAGAAGGTGAAGTCATGACAGGGGAAGAGGGGATTTTGAACATTGTCAGAGATAGAGTAAAAGAGAGTCCTATACAGGTGTAGACAACTGTGTTCAACCCAGTGAGGGACCAAAATTAACAAGAGAGCTGACTCAATTAAAAAATATATGAAGATGAGAACCAATGTCCATATCTTATTATCTAGAAAAGACCTTGTGCTAACAGCTATGGATGATAGACTGTGCCCTTAATGAACATAAATTTAGCACAAATGCTCTCTTGTTTTAAAATAATCTCCCAGTGAACTGTGAGCCAGGGCCCCAAAATTTGGGCTGTCAATGTCCTGTGTGAACACCAGGCTTGACTGGGGAGATGGGAGTTGCAGGCTAAACGCTGAGCAGACTCCACAGTGTGAGCAAGTGCGTTGTCACATTTGAACTGCAACTGGCTTAGGCTGGACCTATCAAATGTCTGAGTTCTCTCATCCAAATAGTTTGGGCTGGATGGCTTTGATTCCAAAGATTCCCTTGCTGATTTTAGTTAGACAGAATCACACTTTGTGATGAGTTATTCATTGATTGTTAACCAAGGAAGATGGCCTGAAGCACCATGCAGTTCCCAAGAATTTCTCAAGTACTCTTTCTCTGGCTGTGAAAACAGTCTTTCACATCCAGGAAAAATATGGAGGGCTTATTTAGGGAAAGCTATGCCTAGAAACTGTCAACTTTATATCACTCTAAACTACATAGATAGGAAAACAAACGGTCTTAATATGATTATATGCATTTTCTCTTTGGTATGTGCACGTATAGATCTGTGTGTAATCAGGGGACCTCCATCTCCAAGCCAGCCCTTCATTAGACTGTCAGGAAGGATAAAGCCTAGGGAGAGGAGAATGAAGGTGTGTGTGTGTATTTAGGCCAGCTGCCCTGTAGAAACACACTCACGCTTACTCACAGCTATGCCTTCTCCTCGTTCCCTGGAGTGCATAGCTTTTCAGTGAGTGTGAGCTATTTCTAGGTCTCCCATCCTGCAGTGAGAAAGGGGGCAACCAAGTGACAGAAAGGTAAGGCTGGTCTTGCTCTGTCCCCCTACCAGGAATGTGGTAAAATTGAAGGAGGAAAATCGGAAGGAGGAGCTCAAAGGAGAGAAGACCGAAAACAGTGCAAGCTCTAGATGAAACCCTGAGTTAAGGTTTGGCAATCCAAAATTCACTTATCTATGCATTACTTTATTTAATAAATATTTGATAAGTGAACAGAATGTATTAGACACTATTTTCAGCCCTGTGATTCATCCAGGACAAGACAATGAAGTGGGAAGAAGTATTGGTTCACAGAGCTCAGCACAGGGTAGGGTGAGAGAGAAGAGCCTATAGGAAGACCTTAACATGCAGCAAGTGCAGCTATGACAAAGGGGCCTTTCCAGGCAACTCTGCAAAGGAGGGACAGGGAGAGCATTCAGGGAGAAGCTAGACTAAGATCTAATGGATTAGAAAGCAACTGGGCACCATGATCTTCTAACTAGATCTCCCAATTGACCAAGAGACCACAGTCTACATCTTCTGGAGCCTTGCTTGTCATGTAATTGCTCCTGGTTCAGCACACTTGGGGAATAGCTCAAAACAGTACAAATTTTATTCTACGACTATTGTAATTTAAGAACAATATTATCATAGTCTTTCTAAAAGGAAAGTATTGCATATACCTGTATTAGTTTGCTTCTCTATTGCTGTGATAAAACACTCTGACCAAAACCAACTTGAGGAGGAAAAGATTTATTTGATTTACATGTCCTGATCACAGTTTATCCTTGAGGGAAGCCAAGGCAGGAAGCTGGAGGCAGGAACTGAAGCACACACCATGGAAGAACGTTGCTTACTGGCTTGCTCTTCTAACCTGTCCTCAGCCTTCTTTCTTATACAACCCAGAACCCCCTGCCCAGGGGAGGCACTATCTTCCATGGGTTGGGCCATCCCACATCAAACAGTAATCAAGAAAATGCTTCACAGACACGTCTGTAGGCCAAACTGATAGAGGAAATTCCCTAATTAAGGTTCCCTCTTCCCAGGTGTGTATCAAGCTGAGAACTGAAACTTCACAACCCAATATCCAAATGTGTAACATCATCATTTTTGAAACTTGAGAATTTTGGAAGCCATTGACCTTCTATTTTAAAATATCAGTACTTACCTGGCGAAGGAGATACCATGATCAAAAATAAACCTGTTCTTAAGTATGTTGCTCCAAATACCAGAAGATGTTGGGGAGATGAAGTTAGAGGAACCCCAATATCCCACACAGGGCAGACTCCTGGAGAGCAACATGAAATTACTCTCATACTAAGGCATTATACTCCTGAGCAAATGTCTCAAATAAGTTATCTTGTGACCATAAAGAGACATATTCAGGGACGCTAACTGCAGTCCTGTTTGTCATGGAAGGTGGATGAAAGTGGTCTCATTCAGTCACCATCCAGATACATGTTCTGGATGCACATCATGAAGGAGTATGCATCTGGAAACAGCAACACTTGAACTATTGTGACTGAGCTACTGAGTGGCAATGATAGACATCAATGCAGGATATAATATAAAATGCTATAGCACACAGCAGCATATTTTAGCATTGCATATAATAGCACTCGGGTGAATAAAAAGACATGTATAGGTAAAGTAACTTACAAATGTTATGGAGATGTGCGTAAACCAGACAAGTTGTACTAAAAAGGATGAGTGCCCTCAGGTAGGTAGGAAAGGAGGAGGAAGGAGTGAGAGGCAGGGTAGCTGACAAAAACCAGCCTTCTTTGAGCTGGTGTAGATAATAAGCCAAAGACTAATGACTAGGGTTAGCCTTTCTGAGGTCCTCTATAAAAACAGGGAAGGAAGGAAGGAAGGAAGGGAGAGAGGAGGCAGGAAGAAGGGAAGACAGACAAAGGGATGGAATGAAAGAATAAAGGAAATGAACAGGCATGGTGGAAAGGAAGAGTGAAGTTACCAGCCTAGGATGTCTGCTCTCTGCCCCCCTGTCCACCAGACTGCAGAGCAGGGCCATGAAATCATCAAAACCCGCTAGCCAAAAGGCTGTTCAGATTTACAAGACCGACTATCGAGCTCTGGATTTAGTAACATTTAACCGAGAAAGGAAAAAACTTTGAGAGAGATAAGGAGTTAAGAGAGTTGGTGAGGGGGTTGGGATGAGGTAGAAAAGGTAGCCGTGTGAGGACCCTGTAAAGATGGGAAGAGTGGTTCCTGTGGAATTTGTCTGCCCACCACCTCATTCCAGGGGGAGCCTGGAAGAACCATCAGTCAGGGAAAGAGATTACCTCTCCTCAGGGAGAGGCCCTTCAACTCCCGAAGTATTAGCTGCATAGAACCCTGATGCCCAACCATGTAGGGATTTTCTTGGAATCACTTGCAAAGGTGAACTCCCCAGCCAGGTGTCCAAAGGAATTCTGTGTGAGCCCAGGGCCCAGGATGGGTTGTAGCAGATAGCTAAGAACACAGCAGCACTTACTGGAGGAATTTGTCAAGTCCTAGTGTTCGAACTTTTTCATGAGAAATCATAGAATCACTGAGAGGTGAAGGTTCTTAGTGGCTGCTTCTGACATTTTCTAGCCAAGAATACTGGAGACTCAGAAGCCTCCTCTTCTGCTTGCCTGACTTGCTTCCCAGATCTGAAACAAGAATATTCTTCCCATGAAAGCCAGTATTAGGGGTGGATGGGGCAAAGAGATTCCAATGTGAAGGGCAGGAGCGATGGAGAAAGAACATGTCTCCGCATTCAGCATTCCGTTTTTAGATAATTATTTTGATGACTTTAGAAAGGGAGGAGACTAAAAATATGGACATATCAGCACAGTTAATCTTAAATTGATTATTTTTCAAGATTTTTCATATCACACCAGAAGTGTATTAAATTTCCATCCCAGAATACCGTACATATCATATAAGAAAAAGAAAAGAAAGTCAGAGAAAGCCCACGCCGTGCACGTCAGAAAAAGAACCCAAACATAAACGCTCCCGTTTTTCCCAGTAGATAAGACACTTTAAAAGTTTTCCTGAGACCTTTGAACTTGTTTTCTGACTTCTTCTTTCTGTTGGACAGCTCACTGTCAAAACTAGGGTGGTTGGTCTCTCAATATCTGTCATTCCTTTCAGTACGGTTGGATAATTAGTACCTCAAATAGTTAACAAGCTCCATTTTCTCCTGCTTGTTTTATTTCCCTACTTATGGATTCACTTCTTCCTCTCAGGGTAAATTCAGTAAAACATTTGTTTTTAATTTAATAAAAGTTGCTTAAGTAAGCCCCTCCCCCCAAATTCCAAGTTCATTTCTGGCATTTGCCTTTAATAGAGTTCATTTATTTATTATTACCTCAGATTAACAGTCCTTTAATTAGCAATTATTAATACGAAACGCAATATTTATCCTCTCGTCCAAGAAAAGAGAAAGAAAAGTCACATATTTTATTTGTATTTTTTGGTCTTCTGCCACTCTGGTAGCTAAGAAAAAAAGTCGATGTATATGTTACAGTCAGCACACATTTGCTGCTGCATTCAAGAGTATACCATCTGTATTTGTCTGTGTACTCAAGAAAATTATATATTGTTCACCTGGGTAGCAATTTGTGTTCTGGCAAATCTTTATTTGCTCTCAGGGGAACCTATTTAATATAATTACATTTAATTGATATTTGTGGTGGTGGATTAAGGAAAAAGGAACCGTCATTTAATATGCTTCAGGATTTTATAGGTCTTGTGTTTCTTGGCTTGGTTTTCAAAATACATGTAACCACATTTTTAAAAGCTAGGTACTTAGATAAATTTGGTCATTTATCAAAATGGTGTGCCAAGAGGGTCAGAATTGAAACCTCACGTCCATCTGCTGGAGCAGTAAAGAACTGAATCTTTATCTAACCAAATATGCATAGATAACTGTTCTCTCTCAAAAGTTTTATGTCTAAAATATGTTGCCCATGATTTAGCTGGTGACTTGGCTCACCTCCAGACCCACAAGAAAAGCATGGTTAGTTTCTGAGCAATTAACACACTTAGCTTTCTACCTTCCTCATATTCTTGACTGTGGATTTGGTGTTTTTCTTTCATCAAATGTAGCAGAACTTTCCTTGTCTTTATTGTCTGTCAACGTGGGACAGGTGGATAATTTAACTGATGGCTCCAGGCAATGCTCAGGCTGTCATATACTCTACCTCAAATCTACTTCATATATATGTTGCTGTTTTGCTTATGAGGTTATCTGTTGGCTTTTAAATCATTTAAAAATAAGCAGTCCTAGAGACCAGTTAAACAAACAGTTTAATTATGTATAAAATGTAATTGAGGCTAGTAATGTTGACGTACGATAACGCTGCAGACTTCAGACACATTCAGAGCTGAAGACAGAATCAGGTTAGGTCAACAACTGGAATGATTAGTATATTTATGTCTGAAAATATCAATTTTACTTACAACGGGAGAAATAATTATTAAATAACGTCATGTAAGACAGTTATTTCTTCTGAACTTCAAAGGAAGAATGCTACCTATAGACAACAAGGTCTTAGTGAAGACAAAATGCTTTACCCAGTGGGCCAACCGGTTCCCAGACCTGTCCTCTCTAAGAGCAATGTTGTCATTATCAGGACCACTTCTCTGACTGAAATATCCAGTTGAGCTGCCTTCACATTTCCCCTCTGCGCCCACAAAAATGCATACTGAGAGGCTTCTATCTCAAGGCTGACCATTGCAATCCATTCATCATTCCCATGATTCTCTTCACCAAAATGTTAATGAAACAATAAGGTAAGAATGAAACATTCTGCCCCGCACAAGGAGGTTCCATCTCTGTAGAATAAGTGGGATCACTCATGATTTCTGTAAGCCTGTCCCACTTAACGTGGAATGATAGTTTGCTCACCTCTTTAGTTGTCATATACAAAGTTTTCTAGTTTAATAGAGTTCCTACACATAAACTACGTTTTTTTTTCTTTTTTTTTTTCTGAGGAAAGACTTCTGTCTTATTAGCTCTTTGTTCTCAGGATGCAGCTAAAATTTCCAAAGCTGTGGTCATGAAGCATGAACATCACTAAGTACTAAATCTCTAGTGCTTCTCCTCTCCCACCAGGAAGAAACTGGGGCCCAGAGAGGTCAAACGGTCTGCCCGAAGCCACACTGTGGCCTAGACTATACTGACTGTCCCAGGTGAGAAACTGTCTGCTAATCATCTGTGCTATAATTAAAGATGCTCCTTAACTTATGATGGTGTTATAGCCCTATAAGCCCAACATAATGTGAAAATGTTAAGTTGAAATTGTATCACATTGGGGGTTGGAGAGATGGCTCAGTGGTTAAGAGGGACAACTGCTCTTGCAGAGGATTTGAGTTTAGTACCCAGCCCCTACAAGGCAGGTAATAACCATCCATAACTCCAATTCCAGGGGCTCTGACTCCTTCTGGCCTCCAGAGGCATTGCATGCACAGCTGCACTTACATGCTAGCAAAAAACTCAAACATTTACATGTATAAAAATAAGTAGATAAAATAATGTTTTAAATCTCAAGCCCAATCATTAAAGAATATTTACATTCAATATTGGGCGAGTTCACTTGGCCAACAACTAATGTTAAAAGTAGACTAAGTCGATTCTCAATATTGCTTTCAAGTGGTGAATGTTTGGAACTCTTCTGAGAATTTTTGTGGAGAGATGGAGACAGCAAGAGGCAGGGGAGAGAGACAGAGACAGAGAAACAAAGATATTTGTTTGTATTGGAGAAGATGGAAAAAGTTCCTCCTTGTTTGGTGGGAAGCGCTTCATCTTTGGAGACATGAGACCACAGAGTATTTCCTGCTACCTTTTCTCTTCCACAACTGTGTCTTCACCAAGAAACCAACGGCCAGGAAACGAGGGCAGTGCCAAAGTGTTACTTAAAATTCCCGGGCGAGAGGACTTGTGGAGTCCTGAAACTGTGGCGTGAGGTAGGTCTCATGTATGACATTCCTGGACTGCCTGTCATTGTGCATTAAACCATCGGTTTGTTGGCTTGAGATGACAAGCACATGACACATCCAAATAATTTTTCTGTCAAGTCTATTCAGACAAAGAGCAGAGATGAAGTACAAGAAAGCAAGTTTCAGAGAGACAGCGTTCTTCCTGATGGATGGAAGAGAACGTTTTCTCCCTGTTTTCAATTTAAGGGTCTGAAATTGTGGCTCTTCCCTCTAGAAGCTGACAAGTTCCCAGGCCTGAAACAATGCCATTTAATGAAAAGAAAGGACCCTGGAGCACCACTAAATGGACTCAGTGCATTTGTGTGTGAATGTATATGTAGCAATAATAAAGAAGAGGACAAGAATGCCAGGCATGGTAGCGTGTGCCTTTAATCTCAGCTCTCCAGAGGCAGAGGCAGGTGGATCTCTGCAGGATCAAGGCCACCCCTGTTCACATCATGACTTTGAGGTGGGCTGTGACTAGGGAGACCCTGTCAAAAAAATCTGATAGAAAAGGAAGAGGACAAGAACTTGAGAGGGAGGGGGGATGTGGGAGGAGCTGGCAGAGGGCTGGGAGGGATGGAAGTAATAGAGATAATGTTCATACATCAAATTCCTCAAAAAAATAAAAAGGCTAAGAGAATGACAAGGGTCTACACACTCACAGGCATCAAAAGCCAAAGTGACTGTGGGCTCATAGGCACCAGAGAAAAATTCACCCAAGTTTGACAAAATGCAATATTTTGTTAAAGGGATTAAAGGTGTCTGTCTAGAGTGTGGCTCACTCCTGTTCTCATTATCCCAAATAATCTGCCCTGTTAGTTAGGATCAGCTGACTTTAAGGATTAAAGGGACCCTGACAAGGAAGAAACGGCCAGAATAATTTTGAAATTCACTGAAACTTCTTTTGCTAGTTGAGGAAGTTGGACAGAGCTTGATAGTCTATCACCAAAAATTTTTTAAATTAACAATGTTTATTGACAAGGAAACTTTTAGGGTGCCTCGATATGTCTCTATGGAAAAAGAGTAAGTCTTTGAAGATTCACCTGCCTTTCTTCCCCTTCTCCCCTCCCTCCCTGTCTCCCCTTACTTTGTTCTCTCCCTCCTTCCCTCTCTCTTTTTCTTCTTTCTCTCTTTCCTTTCTTGTTTTCTCTTTCTTTCTCCCCTCCCTCCCTCCCTCCCTCCATCCCTTCCTTTCTTTCCTTTCTTTTGCTCTTTTTCTCTTTTTCTCTCTTCTCTTCTTCCCTCCTCTCTCTCCTTTCTTTCTTTTCTTTCCTTTCTTTCTTTCTTTCTTTCTTTCTTTCTTTCCTCTCTCTCTCTCTCTCTCTCTCTCTCTCAAGATCTCACTAGGTGGCCAAGGATAGTTTCCAGAACTCCCATGGACAATAGACACATGCTGTACCACTGAGTTATACCCCAGTCTCGCCACTCTATGTAGGTCAAATGACCCTGGGGAAGTTACCAAGTCTCCTCTGAGCCTTAGCATCCTCATCTAGAAAATGAAAAGGAAAAAAAAAAACTTGCCGCCTCGCAGAACTGTTTCAAAAATGAAGACAACTATATTGTGGGTGTTTTATGCATGTCAGGTATGGTCAGGGGCTGTAGCCACTTCTGGTGGACATCAGCTGCCACCCTGAAGCCAGGAGGATGTTGGAGGTCACTGCTCTGTCACATGGGACTCTGAAATTGTCTTTGCCTATTGGGTCACATGCTTTGGGTAAAGTCTTGGGCTGGATAACCAGTTGGAATGTATTCAAATCTTGTGTCTATAGTTACTGGGCATCAGAAGAGCAAAGCCTGGCCTTTTCAGCTTCTGATTCAGTGGTTGGCAGTCCAAAGTATCACAAATGCCCACATTTAATTCTGAATAAACATCGTTGGGTATATATCTCCATTTAAAACTGCTGAAACCAGGGTTAGATAGATTTAGTAATAAGCAATTTCACACTATTCCTAATATCAGACTTACCTTAAGTGAGTTGAACCCTGGTTCAGGAAGGAGTTGTGCTGTCCTGTCATGCACAGCTTGTATGGATGGAACTAAGAAACAAACTGTCACCTGATACTCCAGTTTCTTTGGCATTTTGGTAGGAGCAGGACCCGAGGTATCTGAAGGGGGAGGAAGTTAATATGAAGTGTAGTCTATAAAATGCACAATTTATTTCTATATATTCATTTGCATCTGGTGCACACACAGCTGTTAAATATATTCCCAAAGAAACAGAAACATTATCCATTTCCATAATTTTTGAATTATAGAAATATTTTGTAAAACTGAAAATATAGCAAGCTTTTATAGGCCGTTATATTGATTGAAAGGCCCTGACAACTTCTCATAGTTCACAGTCATGAGAAACAGATGTACAGATCTCCTTAAGGGAGCAAAGATGTGAGAACATCATGGGGACCAGAGAGAGAGACAGATGCCTTCTCTGAGATTTCAGAAATCTCTGAGGCGGAGGGAGAACCACAGAGATGGAGGGGTAGACTTTCAGCTTAATCCAAGTCATCAGTAGGCCCTGTGTGGGGTGGGCAGCACCAACAACACATTCTAACCCTTCAAACCCTGACAGATGTGGCTGGGCCGACACTAACAAAGCATCTTCCTTGCATAGGACCAGAATGGGGAGCCGTCCAGGATCAACATTCAGGAATGTGATTCTTTTTTTCAGCAAGCTTTCTGTACTGTGTCACATTTATGAAAAGAAACACATTTTCTTAATTTGTTGTCTTTGTAAAAAAGAAAGTAGAAATGACAGAGAGAGAACGCATCCACATGGAATATAGTCAGAAGCCAGAAGATGTGTTTGAGAACCAGGCCCACCATGGATTGGATGTGCAGATCTCAGGCCTGTGGGATTTCATTCTCCGGAGTCACAGAGTTTTGTCTACCACACAGGATTGCATTAGATTAATTCAAAGCTGTGCCATAAAACTTAAAGTAATGTTCAGTTGTGAGGTGCTATTTCTAAGTGGAAATATGTCCAGTCATAATTGGAACATAATTTGAATTTCTTCTATAAAATAATATAGAATATATTATTTATATATTAGAATATATAATATAGAATTTCTTCTATAATTCAATAAACATGCAGAAAACACAAAATAGATCAACATATTGATTCTCAAAAAGATAGGAAACCTGGGCATATCCAGTAGAGATGATATCCAGTCACAATCTACTTCACCCCCTCTTGAAGCATGTGTAAGAAATCAGTGCAAGGATTTATTAACGCACAGGCCCACAAGGAAGGCCAGGGCAGTGATCAGACAAGAGCAGCTGAGGATTCTGGAAAGCACTGGAATGACTGGTTGAGGCTAAAAGAAAAGTGAACCATAGCAGACTCTGGGGAAACCTGGTGCCCACAAATCCTTTTCTGCAGAGCCCTTCACAACTTTAGGAACTTGTAGCACTCTACAAGTTCTAAAACTGATGATGGGAAACCTCTAAAGTATGGAGGGTCAACTTCTGGCTGCCTTCTTCCATTACACTCTTCCAGAAGATTGCCTTTCCCCATCTTAACCAAAGATTTGAGATTTCTGGTGTGAGTAAAAGTGAGAACATATGGCAAAATTGAGTATTAACTGAGAATATGTGCGCTAGATAGTGGGTATCCAGCCTTCTTCCTCCGTGGGTTCCCATAAGTCACTGTGTAGCCAGACCTTCTCCCCGCTTCTTGAGTCAGAGCAAGTGTTTTACCAGGAATCTAGCCAGCTTCAGATGTAAAACCTCCAGACACTGATTTTAAATGACCCATTGTACCCATTTCATCAGCATTGATTAATTGATTGAAGTGCTAGGAATTAAATCAAGGGACCAAGGAATACTACTAAGCCTGTAAGCTACCACTTTAGTAATTATAATAGCTTCATGGAGAGAGGGAGGAAGGGGAGAGAGAGAGAGAGAGAGAGAGAGAGAGAGAGAGAGAGAGAGAGGAAAAATAAAGGAAAGAGAAAGGCAGAAAAGAAAGAAAACAAGCAAAAGAGAGAAAGGAAGAAAAGAACGAGAAATCTTTATCTTTCCTATGGAGGCCACATTCAAGAAAGAGAAAATAGATCATTAAAAATCCATAGCAAATGTCTAAGATTGAGAGCTGTCCAGGTCTATGAGTAAAAGCACAAATATTTAGAGGACAATTTGACAATATGTTAGCAATTCTACCCTAGGGCCTATGACCTTCCTAGCCACAGACTTTTGGCCAGGTATACAGTACCAACCATGGAGTTTCCTCTTCTGAAACAGACCTCAAATCCAATCAGAATTTGGTTAGTTACTTCACAATAGCTGTGCTGCTATTGCACCAGTGGGTACATCTTGCCTAATAGGTTGATATTGCGGCATATTCCAGTGCTGGGTTAGACTACTGATGCCTTCTCACCCCAGCAGCCTACATGGGAGGAAGTTTCCTGGTCAGTCTGAGACTGATTTCTCTATGTTCTGTAGTCAAAGCATGGCGTCTTCAGCAATAAGGTCTTACATTATGGTGGATGGATAACCAACGGCAATGGCAATAGACGCCCTGACCAGTGACTTCTAGGGAGGTATTCCGTGCATCATACTGTAATTTTCATTAAACAAGCCAAGTCTTCTGGGAGGAACATTGTCTACCCATGCAGGGTAATTCCATTCCAACTCTCGTTTTTCAAGTTTTGTTTTAAAATTAGCTTGGTAACCAGGGGCTTTCCATACAACATTTTCATGCACCCTTGGTTTTGGTTAACCCACCCTCTGCTCCTTCTTTTCCTCAGACCCCACTTACTCTTTCATCCCCCAGCATTTCCCTCTCTTTCATATCACATATATTGTGAGATCCTTCCAACCATAATTTTAATTGGGTTTTGAGATAGTAGGTTTTCCATTTAGGGTACCCTTTAGAGTAGCCTCTCCCTTCCCCATTTCCTCCTTCCCACACACCTCCCTGCTTAAGCCTTCCACCCTCAGTGTTCTGATGCTTTACTTGTTTTGTTTGTAATCTGTGACCCCTCCATTAATGTTCCTCACAAAGGACCCTTTCTAGATACCTGGCTTCTATTTGTGTTCCAAGTTAAACATACAAGACAAAAGGTTGGAAACTAGGAGCCATGTATGAAAGAAAACATTCAATGTTTGTCTTTATGGGCCTGGGTTACCTCAGTCAGCACACTGGTTTCCAGTCCCACCCAGTTACCTGAAAATTTCATGATTACATTTTTCTTTACAACTGAGTAATATTCCATTGTGTATTTGTACCACAATTTTTTCTTACCCATTCACCTGCTGATAGACATCTAGGTTGATTCCCTTTCCTGGCTGCCCTAGTTTGTTTCTTCATTGCTGTGACAAAACACTCTGACCAATACCAACTTGGGGAGGAAAGGGTTTATTTGGCTTGCATCTCCTGGGTCACAATACATGTGGGAGCCCAAGGTAGGAACTCAGGGCAGGAACCTGGAGGCAGGAGCTGGAGCACAGGCCATGGAGGAATTCTGCTTACTGGCTTGCTCCCCTGGCCCCTGCTCAACCTGCTTTCTTATACAACACAGGCCCACCTGACCAGGGATGGCACCACCAACAGTGGGCTGGGCCCTCCTGCATCACTCAGTAATCAAGAAGATGCCTCACAGACATGGCCACAGGCCAGTCCAATGAAGGAAATTCCCCAGTTGAGGCTTCCTCTATCCAGATGTATCTGGTTGACAACTAAAGCTATCCAGCACACTAACTGTTGTGAATAGGGTGTATGAACCCTAGATATGCAAGTGTCTCTATAACAGGATATCAAGTCCTTTGGGTATATTCTCAGGAGAAGCTTCTTTCTGCAGTGCAGTGAGCTCCAGTCAATGTTGTGATGCCTAACTGACAAAAGGTCTGAGAATAAGAGACTGAGTGCTGAGCCTTAAGTGGAACACCTTCCTCAACTCAACCCTCTCCCCACCTGAGCCCCACCACTAAGGCTCAGGGAACATCATGGAAGAAGGGGCAGAAAGGAGGTAAGGATGGGGAGGCGTGCCGGAAATGCTGTCTTCTGGACCTGATATGGCCATTGCACTCATGAACTCACACCAGCTAGGATCACTTGCACAAGACTTACACAAGATCAGTTCAGCCAAAATTCTGTCATAGATGTGGGAGGTGCTTTCTAGGCCTCACTCCTTACTAATGACAGTTGATAGCTTTGGTGGGGGGGAGTGAAAATCATTCTTTTAGAAGTGTGGCCACTGATAGTTTCCCATACTCCAGTGGGTGGCTCCACACCCATACACATATAGGCAGCACTAACTGGACTTAGTGGGTTATCAAAAGAAAGGACATGATGTTGGGAGAGGGGCATGTTGGGGGGGCGGTACTTGGCAGAAGTTGGAGGGGAAAATTGGGAGTAAATATCATGTTTTCTTTTATACAGGTCTGAAATTCTCAAGAATAAAATATAAAAATGGAGGAAATGAGTATAGTACATGATAATAATTACTGCAGAGAAAAATAATTTAGGATAAGAGAGAGTAAGTGGATGGAGCTTGGGAAGGAAACTGAACAGTTCAATAAAGTGGTCAGCAAGGTGCTCACTGAGTGAAGGACAGAGCTGGAGCAGGAATGGGATCCACAGTATACTGGGGAAGGTCTGCAGAGGAGGAGCCAGGACAATGGCTCTAATGCCCAGCATGGTGCTTGGGGAACCAGAGGCCAGTGTGGCAGAGGAGTGAGTACAAAGTCAAAGCCAAGGGTATATTAGGCCAAATAGAAGACCCAGAGATGACTGTATCTCAATCTCCAGAACGTGTAGATTTGTTACTTTTTATGGCAAAAGGGACTTTCTGGATGTAGTTAAGGATCTTGAGCTGAAGGACTATCTTGAACTATAAGAGTGCGTCTTATATAATTTCAAGTGTCATCATGAAAGAAAAGAGGCAAGAGTATCAATGAAGGAGGTGTGAGGGTAGAAGTAGATGCAGCAGCAAGGCCTCAGGAGGGACTGGCAATGAGTGAGTGCAGAGTTTCCCATGGCTTGAAAGCAAGGACACAGAGTCTTCCTGAGGTGGAACCCCCAAGGGACGGAAGCTTGCAGACACCTGAACCATGTGTGTGCAATGCCTGTAGAGCCCAGAAGGAGGCATTGGATCTCCTGGAACTGGAAGTATATGGATGGATGTTAGCTGCCATGTGTAGGTGCTGAGAACTGAGTCTGGGTCCTCTGCACAAGCAGTCAGTGCTCCAAACCACTGAGCCATCTCTCCAGTCCCTGAATATATACCTTTAAAATATTATTTAATATGAAACAATATCATTGTCTTATATACAGCTTTCAGGTCCCTTTAGCACACAAGAATCTGTTTCCCCATAAACATTTTGCTCAGATATAACTGGATGTCTTAAATAGATGCTAACATGTTTATTCTTCCTGTGGTTCCTCTTGTACCTAGAGCTGTAGAAGTCTCCTGACAGGTATAAGACCTGGGGGTTGGAGGGAGTGTGGGTAGGAGAGGGGGCTGTGGAAGCTACTGGTGACTTCCACATAGACAGGGAGATCTTCATAGACAGAGGATATGAGAAATTCAAGAACTCAAAGTCTAAGATAGTGCTGTGGTTGAATGTGTTCCCCCCAGGTTCAGGAACTGGAAATTAAACCTTGCATTCATATGGTAATATTTAGAGATGAGGCCTGTAGGAGTTCATTGGGATTAGCTGAGGTCATGAGGGTGGGACCCCATGACACCATTAGTGGCTTTATAAGATGTGGAGGACACTGCAGCTAGCACACTTGCTCTGTCTCTTTGATGTGTCATGAATAAAAAAGCCTTCATGAGCAGATACTGGCTCTGTGCTCTCAGACTTTCCCAATATCAGAACTGTGAACTAAGTAAATGCTCATCTTTATAAATCATGCTGTCTCTGGCATGCAATTATAGAAGCAGAAAACAGACCAAGACAGTATATGTTAGTTACTTTTCATCATCACTGTGCCAAAGTACTTGAGAAAATAAGAAGAAAGAAAGATTTATCTTGGTTTATGAATCCAGTCTAAGGTCACTTGGCTCTGTTACTTCTGTGTCCATGTGTAGTGAGGAAGACTATCATGATGGGAAGGGGAAAAGTGGCTCACCTCATGGCAGGCAGGAGACAGAGAAGATGGTAAGGGGTCTGGGACAAGTGCACCCTTCCTGAGGCACCACTCCAATGGCCTAATTTCTCCAAGCAGGGTACCCACCTCCTAAGAGCCCATCCAATGTGAACGCATCAAGTGCTAATAAAGTTAGCATTTTCATGATTAGATCACCTCTTAACAGCTCCACCAGCTGGGGACCAAGTCTTCAACACCTGAGCCTTTTGTGGGGACATAGCATATCCAAACTAGGTGCTTCTCTTTTTTCTGAGATCAGTGTTCCTGGGCTTGCTTTATACAATCTGCAGGAAAGAAGTGAACAGCTTTTCCATTCTTGGCCCCTTGACCCAGACACAGCAAGATGGCGGCCTATGTTCTGGGCTGAAGAAAGCTGCTGCTCAGGAGGGGCAGGAGAGAGATATCTTCTGGAGACTGAGAATGGGCCAGCACGGGTGTGGTTCCTGTGGGTAGTGTTTTGCAGCTGAAGCACAGTTAAAGGATATAAATGGTCTCCAAGGGATACACTTTGGTCCAGAGAGCAGACCTGTGGAGGTGGTCTCCGAAGACATGCAGAGCAGCAGTGATGGTTGACATCTGCCTGCAGGGATGGCAGTGGGTTAAAGAGAGGGTCTTTTGCTAATAGGACCACGGAAGCCACTGGGTTCTCACACTGCACTAGGAAGGGGCTTTAACACTTAGCAGTTCTGTTTCATTCTGGAAAGGCCGTGCATACCCGACTTGGCCCCTAGACAGTTGTGACATTAATGGTGAGAGTTGTGGCTGGAAGCAGAGTCCCATTTTGTGCTCAGACAGCAATCAGTCAGTGACACTGTAGGCCTCATTTCTCTGCCTTTACAGTGAAGAGACTGAGATATAAGCTTTCAAACCTGTACAATTTTGAGTTAAGCTTCTGCTGAATATTTTTTCCAGTCCACCCCTGTCCTACTTTGCTCTCTGTTGCTATAGTAAACAACACAACCGAAAGCAACTTGATGAGGAAAGGATTGATTTCATTTTATAGTTTAGTCTGTCATTGAGGGAAACCAGTGGAGCGCTCAAAGTAGGCACCTGGAGGCAGGAACTGAAGCAGAGCCCATGGAGGAAGGCTTTTTACTGACTTGCTCCCCCTGGCGTCCTTAGCTACTTTCCTTATGCAGCCCGCCGATCCGCCCAGGAATGGCATTGCCCACAGCTAGCTGAGCTCTCCTACATCATTTAATAATCAAGCAGATGCCCCACAGACATACCCACAGGCCAGTCTGATGGAGGAAATTCCTCAACTTAGGCTCCTTCTTCCCAGCATCTCTACCTTTTGTCAAGTTGACAACTAACCAGCAAACTCCCCAAACCTAAAGCAAAACCAAGCAAAGTACACAAACAGCAGCATCAACACGATCTAAAAAGAGGTAAGAGAAAATATAACTTGGAGGGACCAAGAGATTTAAAAAAATCACACAAGGCTAGTTTAGAAAAATGTGGAATTTTATCAAGTTGTCACTAACTGTCATAAACTTCAGTGTATTGCTGTTTTGTAATACTTCTTTCAACAAAAGTTTTATATTTCTCTCTCTCTCTGTCTCTCTCTCTCTCTGTCTCTCTCTCTGTGCATGCACATGCAGCATACATGTGGCGGTGGGAAGACCACCCTTGGGAATCAGTTCTCTTCTTCCATGTGGGTTCCAGGGATTGAGCTGAGGTTGTCAGGCTTGGTGGCAAGCACCCTTACCCACTGGGTCCTCTAGCTGGTCCCAGTGTATTGCAATACTCCTAAAGTTCCATGAGTGTCCAATGTGGCTGTAAAGACTAGGTGAACTCTTTCAGAGGACCTTGTCTTGCACTGGGTATGAAAAACTCAAGTGGCATAATTCGAATTTCTTAGCTGGGAAGAAAAAATGGTTTTAGGTAGAAAATATGATCCTTTTTGTAGAGCCTCAGGTTTTGGCTTCTAGAGTTACATCTCTGTCACTCATTGCTCGAAACTTCCCCAAGACAGTGGTTTCACACAACAAAGTTGAACTAACACATTGAAGCATGGTGCTCTGGGTGTTAGGAAAATCTATAGTTTCCAAATGTTGCTGCCAAGAGATTTCAAGGTTGTATATGATTTCCAAAAGTCTAAGGCTGTGTAGGTGTTATATGAAGCTTCATGAAGAAATATATCTTTAAATTTGTTTTTGGCTAAAGGTTGATGCTCAAGCCGTGTAAACATGTAACATGTGATAGAATATGAATTATTTATTTTTCTAAGCTGATTTGTTTCTGGATCTAACAAGCAATTAAACATGACCAGCACTTAAACCACCAACTATTGGTGCCTGGTGTCTGCTCTTCCTTGCAGGAACCCGGTACCAGCTTGTCTACAGTCTCTGGACCCAGCTTTACCTCCCACTCCAAACCCTGCTGCTTTTAGGTGGCTGCACTTCACTGTAGGGGTTCTAGGATCCAGGACCCACTCAGCAACAGGTCCCTGACCTTTCCTGGGTTCAGTCCTTTCCATTTTAGTGCTATTGTTGGTGAGAATTTGAATTCCCTTGTTCTGAATTCAGAGAAGGCAGGGACAGTCTGCAGATCAGCAAAGCCTACTCCTGGGGATCTTGGAAGATGACGTTTGCTTGAGTCTGGAGCAGTTCATTCTCCATGGCTGTTCTCTCGGTAAGAAATTCCCAACCAAATCTTTGCATCAGCTATGGACTTGATGGTCACCTTAAGCATATTTCATTTATTCATTCATTCGTTTCTTCAGCCAAGAAACTTGATAATTGAGAGATAATTTAACGCAATATGTTTGAAAAGTAAAAATGAATGCTCCAAGTTCCTGATAAAATGCACAAATTTTTAATGAAGATAAGATGTATGATTGGCATTACCATCTTTTTTCCCAGGCTGCAGCAGGACCTAAGCTCAGCTGCTGGTCCTGCCAAAGGATGTTTCCTTTCATCACTTCTGACATCCAGTGTGTGTTTTATCCTCTGATACCAAATATGTATAGTTTTCTCTCAATCCTCCAACACCAACGAGTGTCCAACTGTGTAATTCAGTTGTGACACTAACTGCTGGAGTCAGTGAAGACCCCAAAGATGCAGAGCTGAGACCCACAAATCTCTCAGTTCAGAAGCCAGCTACAAAAGGGAGGTCCTGGATACTCAACTCTGTCTACCAGTTGCTGATTCAGGGACTCTCAGGACTTCCTTTTCAGGTTCCCTAGTTCACCAGAATGAACTACAGGACTTAGAGAGCATCTTACTTACTGTTCTTTGTTTCTTTTATAGAAGAGTCAAATAGAAGAGATGTAAAGGGCAAAATGCTGTGATGGGGCGGGGTGCAAGCTTCCAGTCCTTCACTAACCTGAAGCTTTCGGAATGCAACATTTAGAAGGTTTTACGAACATTTCACAATACAGGCATGCTTCATTAAGTCACTGATCACTGGTGATTAAATTCATTCTGGCGATCTCCCTCTTCTCTAGATGTCTGGGACTAAGACTCAGAGTTTTGACTGTAATCACATAGCTGGTTCTTTTGCTAACTATCTCCCCAATCCTCAAAGTATTTAGAAACTCAGTTAACAGGATAAACTCAAATATGATTAAACTGAGTTCATTTTAAATAACAAAAGGTGCGCCTATCACTCAGGGGATCACAAGGGTCCTAAGAACTCTGTACCAGGAACAGGGATGGAAAAAGTGTGCATCATCTATAATAACACAAGCTTTCACTTGTTTTTATTTTCTTTTATTATTTTTATTTTATGTGTATGAGTGTATTGCCTGCATGTATGTGAGTGTACCCATGTCATGCAGTGCCCACAGAGGTCAGAAGAGGGTGTCAGATCCCCTGGAACTGGAGTTACAGATGATTATTAGCTGCCAAGTAGGTGCTGGGAATCAAACCTGGGTCCTCTACAAGAGCAGCTAGTGCTCTTAACTGTTAAGCCATCTCTCCAAGCCCCAGTTTTTGTTTTTTTTTTTAATCATAGGTTTTTCTCCACTAATTTTGATTTTAAAAACAGAAGTATTTGAATGCATTCATTTTGATGTTTGAGTTTGGGGATATTACCTTAAATTTGATACTGAGATCAAGTGCCTCACTGACTTCTGCCCAGTCCCAGTCTACTTCTCAGCATCTCATCTTTGGGATCTTTAAGTTTCAAACAAAAGCAGTGATTGTAAGGCCCCCAAAGAGTAAAACTCACTACTTTATTGAATGGCCAGCATGAGGTGGGGCCTGGTTTGCAAATCTATGAAGCTCAGTAGATTCATCCACAGGGTAGGTGGTAATCCTTGGGTTTATAAGAAGTAAAGGAGGGGTTGAAACCTTCAGGAAGACAAGCAAGGAGTGGCACAGGGCAGCACACTGGTGTCCCATGGTCACCACCTTCACACTCACCCATTCTAGGACACCCAGTTATAGCAGAAAGTGGAGTCCAGTCACAGTTCAGCTAGAGACTGGGGGAAGATATACAATTCTCTCTGGAACTTCATTCAATTAGAAGATATTTAGCTAGCTATTACTACTTGCTGTTGCTTTTCCTATGACACTAAATATTTATGACTTGACTTGTTTCACAAAGAAGATAGATCTATAGAGTGATTTTTTAAATAATTAACTTTTAAAAATGTACAACAGTTGGGTCTGTTGGCACAAGCCTAGCTAGTATCAGTTTTATTTTTATTGACTGAGAATTCCATATATGCATTTTATGTGTTTTGGTCAAGCCCATCCCCCATTCCCTCCCCTCCAGTTCCTCCCCTATACTCACCACCACTCCTTCCCAATTTCATTTGTTCTCCTCTTCCTGCTCCTCCTGCTCCTCCTCCTCCTCCTCCTCCTGCTCCTCCTCCTCCTCCTGCTTCTCCTCCTCTTCCTCCTCCTCCTCCTCCTCTTCCTGCTTCTCCTCCTCTTCATCCTCTTCCTCTTGCTTCTCCTCCTTCACCTCCTATTCTTCATCTTTTTTTTTAAAAAAAAGGAAAATGTTATATTGGATTAGATTCTGACCACACTAAAGCTAATCCAATATAACATTGTTATTAGAGTAGGAGATTCACATACAAGTAACACAAACATGTAAAGGGAAGGTCTTATAGATCCTCAAGTAAAGATGGCCACATACAAGCTGATTGGGGATAAGGAAGGAGTTCAGATGGGGAAGAGGGATATAAAGATGATTAAGGTGTTTAGTATGAAATGCACAAAAATTTAATAAGAAATAAATAAAAAAGAAAGAAATTACAGATTTTGGCAAACTTTATATTTAGAAGACTGAGGTAGATTTGGACATCTTCCATATGATAAAAACCAAGATTTGGAAGGATTGAGTGACTTTCCTTATGTCCCTGCTAAATAAATAACCAAGGAGGGAAAAGCCCTGAGCCATCTGCAGAAGAGCCCAGATTCCCTCCCTCCCACCAAACTGTTTCCATCATACACATTGAGAACCACTGGCAGTCAGACCTGTACTCCGTCAATGGGTCAACACATTGTTACTAAAATTAAATATATCGTGGGACTCTGAGAGTTCAAATAAAGATAAAGACTATCAGGCATTTGTAAGGGTTTGTTTTTTCTCTATTTCTAGGGACTCTCTTCTCCTGGGAAGACTTAAATTTTGGCAAAAATTCCTGATTGGATTTCTTTTTTACCCTGAATGGAAGGAAGACAAGTTTTTTAATTGAACTTAATTGAAAGTACGTACTTAACACTAACACCAATGGGCAGAGATTAAGCAAAGTTTTTTTTCTTCTATTTGAAGATGTATGGCTGACAGTGGAGTCAAAGTATTTAGTAAAAGTCTCCAGTGTTCTGGAGGGCTGCAGTTTCTTACATCAGTCCTTTGACTCTTAGACACTAAGGGAATTAGCACGAAGGGACCTTGAAAATGTATTAACTACAGGATGAGGAGGTGACACAAAGAAACCAATAGCTCACTGACAGAAGCCCATGGAGACTCTTTTAGGAACTGAACTGCAACATGTGTGAATACTTGTATAAACACAGAGAATCTAGATTCAGAAAAGCACAATACCTGCTAGGCCACACTGAAGTGTTAGAGCCTACAAAAGGGTATTCTGGGAAGTTCTTTCTATTCTCCAACTTTTTTTTTTAAGTTCAGTCACTGCTATGGTTTGAATGTCTGCTCTAAAATTCACCTTGAAATTTGGTTGCTATAGAAAAGGTTGTTAAGATATGGGGCCATTAGGAAGTGATGAGGACATGAGAGCATCACCCTCAAGAATACATTAAGGGCTTATAGAAGGAATGGGCTAGTTATCCCTGGAGTGGGCTCCTGTCATAATGATGACGTCTCCTGATTTTATTCTGTGCCCTCTCTGTGTGCTGGCTTTTCTTTCTGCTGTGTGGTTGCACACAACAAGGTACTCACTGGTTGTGATAAGCAGGGATCAGAGTTTGGAGAGTGCTTGCTGTGATTTCCAGGTTCTTATGTCCCTGGAACAAAGAATTGGACTGTATGTTAATCTCTCTCTCTCTCTCTCTCTCTCTCTCTCTCTCTCTCTCTCCTTTCTTTCCCTCTCCCTCTCCTTCTGCCTTACTCTCCTGCTGCACTGTGGACCCTTGATACTGGCGTTCCCTCCAGGATACACAGTGGCCCAGACAATGTTCTATTAATCAGTATTTCCTCAGCCTGTATTATTCTGTAATAGAAGAGAAATTGGACTGAGACAGATGATGGAGAGGAGCAGGGGAGGATACAGGACTCACTCATGTTGGCTGTGTTGGGCTCTGAATTAGTCTTTTCCTATGTCTTGAATTTCACATCAATAAAACAAAAAGAGAAAGCTTTCTACTACCCTCTCAACTCTCATTCTCTCCTGTGCTTTGAGAAGATAGCATCTGCCTATGTTAATTCTCAGAAAGAATATTGCACGAAGACCAGAGGCATGATGCTCTTCAGTTCCACCTTCTCCCATAGTAAGGACTGGGAAGTCCACACTGCTGAGTGTGGAGGAAGGAATCCTCATGTCCTCCATCCCCCTTGCAGAGACTTCTCAGAGTACAGTTTACAGGGGTAAGAGTCAGGCTGGTTACAGTCTAACCTACTTGGTTTCAAACCACTTTACCCATGTCCCAGTTTCTTCATCTACAAATTGGAAGTAATATTTATGTTGTAGCTCAAAGGGATTTAGTCAGGCTCAATGAGATCAGTGGTGTAGAAAGTTTGGTGCCCGTGAATGTCAGGCATTATATAAATACACTATCATTTTCATTAGGATTATTTTCATCGTAATTTCATGCTAAACACAGCTGTGGCAACATATGTTTTAAAGATTTACATAAACATTCCTAAATTTGTGAAACCTGATTCACTTTTGCCCAATTTAGCTAAATTTGCCATCGTTTTGAAAATTCTGAAGGCAAGTCTTTCAATTCACAAAGCCTTTCCCTGTAGCAAAGGCTTATACACTGACAAGCACAATTTTCTTCTGTAAGCTTTTTAAACACAGCCAAATTGTCCAACGGGGTGGCCTGGTAATTTGGAGGTGGGGCTCCCTCACAGAAACTGTGTGAGGAGAAGGTCACTCACAAAAGTAGAACTGGAGGCCATGGCAAATCCTGCTTGCTTCCTATAGAAAAGCTGCCTTCCTGGAAAAGCAGAAAAAAAAATCAAAGAAACTTACACTAATTTTTGTTTGTGTGTTTTAACTTGGGCATCAGATCATGGCTGTACCTTATGCAGTTCAAAATTTGGCTGTGGGCCACATGTACTTGGGGCCAACTTCTCATTTCTTCAGGATTAAGCATGTGGTGACCCAGCTGCACAGTTTAAATGACCCAAAACGTTCAATCAATTGTGCTCTGAGTGGGTTACAAGGGACAAGCCTCAAAAGGCTCAAACTTCATCAGCCCTTTCCCCAAAGACTGATTATTCTCAAGGCCTTTGAGTGTCAGTACCATGGCTCCTAAGTTTCTTTTGCTACAAAATAGATAAATGACCAGACAAATCAGGGCAATTAGGAGACTGTGTATTTTGGCCTTCTCAAATATGCCCAGCAGTAATTAATTAGGATCACTGTCTTTTGACTCTGTCTTCACACAAGACTGTCCTCATCCCCAAGTATATTGCACCAACCCGTGATTGCACGCAGTGGATTGACAGCATTCCGTGCACTTCCCAGTGCCTCACAGTTGCACATTTTAGATCTCTTTTATTCAGTTTATTGGAACTACAAACACACATTCAAGAGTGTTTTGAAGAACAAGGGTTTTCAAGAGAAATAATAGTAGTTTGGGAGTATCTGGCATAATGATGTCTAGATTTAGAATTTTGTCTTAATTGAAGCTTTGGGAAATAGGTATCATCTCTAAGCATGCTTAAGAAGGTGAAAGGGAAATAATCATCCCAGGAGGCAAAAATGGTGTTTTGCTTTTCCTCTTAAAACCAATGCTGTTTTTCTCTTAAGCCAAAGAACCTCAAACCTAATGAGACTGTGTCCAGGAATGCCTAATATAACAGACTTGCTGGATGATCTTGATAGTGGTGGTCCTCAGGATTGCAGTGTGGGAACAGCAGTCTTAAATGCTGCTGATTCTATATACTTTTGACATAAGAGTAATACTGAGTCAGGGTTCTCTAAGAAGACACCAGCTCCAGTGTTCATAGACACAGGAACCCTTTCCACTGTGTTTCCCTTCCCAAGAGCAGATATCAGAGGCAGAATATGAAAGATATCTCCAGGGATTCCAATTATCTGAGTGAACTTATGGGAGAGAGCTGAGATAAGTCTTAAAGTCATCCAGGAAGGGGATGAAAGGACAACCACTTAATTCTGGCCTTGTGTAGTGTGAGGCCATTGATGTTGTGATAGGCTGAATTATGCTCCTACCCCCTTTGCAGGTAAGTCCATGCCTTCATTTTTTGAATTATGAATATATTACATTGAATGGTGATAGAGACTTTGCAGTGTGATTAAGTCATGGATCACTGAGTTGTGGACAGTATGGATGGGTCCAATGTGATCACAGGAGTCTTTATAAGAGGAAGGGAGGGAGGGAGGGAGAGAGGGAGAGAGAGAGAGATTTAAAGATGCTGTAGTAGTTCTGGATTTGGAGATGATGGTTTGGATGAGAAATGTCCTCCATAGGCCCAAGTATTTGAACACTAGTTATATGGTCCTCAGTTGGTGGTGCTGTTTGGGGAGGTCCTCCTTTAGGAGGTGAAGTCTTGATGGGGGAAGTGGGTCACTGGGCAGGGGCTTTGAGAGTTCATGGCCTTGCTCTGCTTGCAGTGTGATCTCCTGTTAGTCTTTGGAGGTGTGAGCTCTCAGGTTCCTGCCCTAGCTGAAATGCCTGCTTGTTGCTTATTGCTATGCCTCTCCACTATGGAGGACACTTACTCTTTGGAACTGAAAACCAAAATGAACTCTTTCTTCTACAAGTTGCCTTGGTCATGGTGTTTTATCACAGCAAGGGAAAGTAATTGTTGTTGTGAAGAAACTATGTTGTTCTTTTGAGCAATGTGGAAGACTTTGGAAATTGGAACTTAAAAAACAGTTAAATGTAAGCATAGTCTAATGGGTCATTCCAGTAGAAGCCTGGATGGTAGATGTTCAGGGCTCCAATGTATCAGAGGGAGAGGGAAGGAAGAAATTACACAGCATCTAGTAAAGATGTACAAGCCGAGGAATGCAAACATCCTCTAGAAGCTTGAAAAGGTAATGAAACAGCTTTTTCCTTGAACTTCCAAGGAAAATGCAGATCCGCTGGACTTATTTCTTTTATTTTTTGTTGCTGTTTTGATATTTATTCAATTCAGGGTCTCCTTGTAGCACCAGCTGGCCTGGAACTTGCCATGTGCACCAGGCTGGCCTCAATCTCATACAGATCCACCTGCCTTTCCCTCTGCTGGGATTAAAGGTGTGGGCCACCACACACAGCCCACTGGAAGATGTTTGACTTCTGACCTTGAAAAGTATAAAAGAATGTTTTGTTTAATGCTACTAAGTTTGTGATAATTCATTAAAGTAGCAATAGGAAACTCTGGTCGGGGTGATTCCCCAAAGCACCCTTCGGCTCAATGATTCACCAGAAGAACTCATAAGGCAAATAAGAAAATAAATGACCCAATAAAAAGATGGGCTATAGACCTGAACAGAGAGCTCTCAATTGAAGAAAGAAAAATGGCTAAGAAGCACCTCAAAATGTGCTCAACATCCTTAATAATTAGAGAAATGTAGATCAAAACCACTTTAAGATCCCATTTTACCCCAATCAAACTGTCAAGATCAAGAGAACGAAAGACTCTAAATGCTGGAGAAGATGTGGGGAAAGGGGAACACTCACTCACTGCTGGTGGGAATGCAAACTCATGTAACCACTACGGAAAGCAGCATGGGGAACTCTCAAAAAACTAAAAATGAATCTACTGTATGATCTGGTTATACCACTCCTTGGCTTATACCCCAAGAACTCATCCTACTGTAGAGATACTGTACATCCATCCATGATTTTTTGCTATTCTTTTCACAATAGCTAAGAAATGGAAACAACCTAAATGTTCCTCAGCTAAGGTATGGATAAGGAAAGTGTGGTACATCTACTCAATGGAGATCTACTCGGCAGTAAGAAAGGATAAGATTATGAAATTTGCAGGTAAATGGATGGAAATAGACTGTTATACTAAATAAAGTAACACAAACTCAGAAAAGCAAGCAATGTATGTTCTCCCTCATTTGCAGATCATAGCACTGATCCCTTATATGTGAGTATATATCCTGATGTAACAGCAGGAATCAGGAAAATGGAAAAGAAACACAGAGGTAAAGGGAAAGAAAGAACCCAAAAAGAGGGGGATTACTATCCTAGGGGGAACAGATCTTACTAGGGGCAAGGTGGGGAAACTGGCTGTGTTCAACTGGGAGGGGATATGGGAGAGGCATGCTGGGGACCATGGTGGTGGGGGAGGAGGGAACTAAGGAGAGGGAGAAGGTGGGAGTAATGGAGGCACTTGGACTGGGGAGGGAGGAGGGAAGTTGGACGGTGTAGAAGGAGAGAGAGGAGAGATAACCAGAGCATGGTGGACTAGGGGAGTCAGAGGGAAATGTGTTGGATTGGGAATCCCCTGAGAAATGCGTGTATGATATCTGAACATTGGTGCATGTGTGTACCTGGGAGCTGTAAGGCAAGGAGCACGGTGCCAGACAGGAGAGACCTCCCTTCAAGTGGCTGGGTAGAGCAATCCAAGAGACTCCCCAAAAGAAAATATGTATAATATTTTTTAAGCTAATTTTTTTAAAATTATTTAATAACCACATGATTAGAAACATTTCATTACAGCATTAACATATTCAATAACAATTTCCAGAGCAAAGATGCTTCTCTTTCAAAATTAGCTGTAAATTTTGAGGTTCACTGTTAAATTAATTCAGTTATACAATATTGAACTCGGTATAACCCTTATAAGACATAAAATTGAATGAGGTTTTAACTTTTTTTTTTTAATTACAACATAGAATAAGTAGATTTAATAAATGTTTATAGCATATTTCATCCAACAGCTGTGGAATATACATTCTTTTCAGCAGTCCAGGTAACTTTTTCTAAAATAAATCATATTTTTTTTATTCTTATTCTTTTATGAAGTAGTTAAAAATTAATGAACAAGAAATTAAAGAGACTGCGCTGCAATTAATTTAGAATATTCTAACTGGAAAACAATTACTGTGAAACCATTTACATTCTCATAGAATTATAAACATTTCTCAAGGAATACTTTACAGC